>NC_057803.1:492477228-492845571 GCF_018294505.1 Triticum aestivum | reverse complement strand
GGCGTGTGCCCCACTCCTAGGGAGTCTGAATAGGACAAGGAGGAGGGGGCGCGGCCCCCCTTTCCTTTTCCCTCTCCCTCTCCTTCCTTTCCCCCCTGGCCGGCTTCCTCCTCCTCCCCTCCTTGATATACGGGGGCGGGGGGAACCCCAAAGGCACACCAATAGTTCTCTTTGCTGTATGTGGTTCCCCCCTCCACAGTTTACTCCTCCGGTCATAGCGTCGTAGTGCTTAGGCGAAGCCCTGCACATATTACATCACCATCACCGTCACCACGCCGTCGTGCTGATGGAACTCTCCCTCGACCCTCTACTGGATCAAGAGTTTGAGGGACGTCATCGAGCTGAATGTGTGCTGAACACAGAGGTGCCGTATGTTTGGTACTTGGATCGGTTAGATCGTGAAGACGTTCAACTACATCAACCGCGTTAACCTAACGCTTCCGCTTTCGATCTATGAGGGTACGTGGACACACTCTGTCACACCCACAATGCGGCTATATCTCCCATGTGTCGGGGCACGACTTAGAGGCATAGCCGCATGGTAGGCTTGTCACAAGAGGGGTAATCTTCACACATCCCATGTACTGAATAAGAAATGGATAAAGAGTTGGCTTACAATAGTCACTTCACACAAATACAAGTTAAACATACATCATCCAAAATACAATCAAGGTCCGACTACAAAATCAAAATAAAAGAAGACAACCCCAAATGCTAGATCTCCGATCGTCTCAACTGGGCACCACTACTGATCAACCGGAAACGAAACATAGAAACAATCAAAGGTCCTCATCGAGCTCCCACTTGATCTTGGTTGCGTCACCTGCACTGGTATCATCGGCACCTGCAATTGTTTGGAAGTATCTGTGAGCCATGAGGACTCAGCAATCTCACACCCGCGAGATCAAGACTATTTAAGCTTATGGGTAGGAGAAGGTAGTGAGGTGGAGCTGCAGCAAGCACTACGCATATATGGTGGCTAACATACGCAAATAAGAGTGAGAAGAGAAGCAACGCAATGGTCGTGAAGCTAGAAATGATCAAGAAGGGATCCTGAAACTACTTATGCACAACCATAACACAAGAACCGTGTTCACTTCCCGGACTCCGCCGGAAAGAGACCATCACGGCTACACACGCGGTTGATGCATTTTAATTAAGTTAAGTGTCAAGTTCTCTACAACCGGATATTAACAAATTCCCATCTACCACATAACCGCGGGCACGGCTCTCGAAAGTTTATACCCTGCAGGGGTGTCCCAACATAGCCCATCACAAGCTCTCACGGTCAACGAAGGATATTCCTTCTCCCAGGAAGACCCGATCAGCCTCAGAATCCCGGTTACAAGACATTTCGACAATGGTAAAACAAGACCAGCAAAGCTGCCCGAATGTGCCGACAAATCCCGATAGGAGCTGCACATATCTCGTTCTCAGGGCACACTGGATTGTCCAAACTTCCAGTAGGCCAGCCCAGAGTTGCCCCTGGTGGCCACAGGCGGCTAACAGGTTGGACCAACACTCAGGGGAGCACTGGCCCGAGGGGTTAAAATGAAGATGAACCTCGGGAGCACGACTCCCAAGGGAAAAAGTCTTAGGTGGCAAATGTTAAAACGAAATTTGGGCCTTGCTGGAGGAGTTTTATTCAAAGCGAACTGTCAAGGGGTTCCCATAACAGCCAACCATGTAACGAGCGCAAAATCAAGGACCATAACACCGGTATGACAGAATCTAGGGCGGCAAGAGTGGAACAAAACAACAGGCATAAGGCCGAGCCTTCCACCCTTTATCAAGTATATATAAGCATTAATTTAATAAGAGATATTGTGATATCCCAACATATCCATGTTCCAACATGGAACAAACTTCAGCTTCACCTGCAACTAATAACACTATAAGTGGGGCTGAGCAAAAGCGGTAATATAGCCAAACAACGGTTTGTTAGGAAGGTGGGTTAGAGGCTTGACATGGAAATATGGGAGGCATGATATAATAAGTGGTAGGTAGCGCGACATAGCAATAGAACGAACAACTAGCAAGCAAAGATAGAGGTGATTTCGAGGGTATGGTCATCTTACCTGAGATCCCGCAAGGAATAAGAACGAGTCCATGAAGAAGACAAATGCACGTAGTCGAACGGATCCTCACAACTCTGAAAAGAAACCGAAGCTAATGAGAGAAGCAACTCGGAAAGAAGCAAGCAACAAAGTAAACAACCATCACATAAACATGGCATGATGCACATGTCAGGACCCTAATTCCAAGCCACATCGATCTAGCCGGTAACACCTCATATCACTTTGCGGCCTCACACGCGGTATCCCACGGGTGTCGCCTTACCGTGGCCCGGGACCGTTTGCGCCTTTTGGCTCACGTATATGATAGTGTCGCTAGCATCCATATGATAGAGAACCCGGGCCGACATGGCTAGTCGTGAACCCAAAGCGGCACAGACCTATGGAGACAGGCATACATGAATCACATCGAGCATGTTGGTCATCAGCGAGTGATTCCAGGCTGTAGCACTGGGCTAACAGGACTTCGGGGAACCCGGGATGTAGCAGGCTAGGCAGGACTCCGGATGTCACCGCGTGATATTTCCCCGAAGGGACAGACATAGGAACGACGTGAAACACATGCCGGACAGTCAAGTGTCCTGAGCAGTAGTGCTGGGCTAGCAGGACTCCGGTGAACCGGGCTGTAACGGACTACTATGGCTCGAGGAACACTAGACTACATTGCCCCATAAGAAAGGCTGCCAAGGATAAACAACTAGATTGTCGGATTCCACTCATACCAAGCATTTCAATCATACACACAATATGGCCGATATGGGTACATACAACATGGCATCACAACAAAACTCTACAACTCAAGTACTTTATTTAAAGGCTCCAGAGAGCCATACATAACAAGTTCATACAGATAGGGGTCACATGTCCCGACACTCAAGTCATACAATCATACAAGAACATGTGGAAGCAACTAGTCTGAGTATAGACACTAGAAAGAAACAAGGCTTCTCGAAGCCTGTCTATCTACATAGGGCCCTCCATGGCCAGGATCACCACCTGGGTGGCTAGTTACTCGTCGACATCATGGTCTACGTAGAACCCATCGGAGGGGGCGGTGTTGTCGTCTGAAAACAGTAATTAAGCAAACATGAGTACAAAGGTACTCAGCACGTCTTACATCAGAACCTACTATACATGCTCATTCTCAAGAAGGTGGTGGGGTTATTGCAGCAAGCCAGCTTTGACTCTTGGCTAAGATATCCTACGGAACTCCACTAGTAAAATAGTTTTCGCACATGAGTCCACTACTCACCAACACAATACTCCACCGGGGATCCTCTCTCGTCATCCTACGAGAGGGCCATCCTCGGTACTCACACTTATCTTGAGTCTTTTAGTAGTATCCATTAACTTGTCTATGAACTGTATAGGCAACCAAGTAGTCCTTTACCGCGGACGCGGCCATTCGAATAGTTTTATACCCTGCAGGGGTGTACTTCGTCACACACGCTTTCACCACTTACCGTCGTTTACACGACATGTACTCGGCAACCTTCAAGCGGAGGCCCAGCGAGGGTGTCGGCCACGGCCTACCTAAACACTCAAGTCTCTAGTCCAGGTTCATCGCCTATCCAGGTTCCATCCACAGGGAGTCCGGCCGAGGTTTCCACATACGGCCCTAAATGATGTGAACAGGGTTCCCGAGACACCAAACGGGTGACTCGGTACACCGTGCCACGGTGTATCTACCGCAACATAGCCCACCCCTAGGGTCAGCGCTACGCACGGCCGCCAACACATTACCTACAAACACCAAAAATTATTTGCAACTCCTGGACAGAGTACTAGGGTATTTAAGAAGCCGAGAGGGTCAATTAAGGATCCCAATGCATGGTAGTAGCTGAATCTTAAAATCACACATACAGATCTCAGTTCTTAGGGACGGCCTCAATGAAACAACCCACCATGTACTCCTACATGGCCTCTCATCGATACCTTTACCAAAACATGTTCCACACATCCCTCACATTACCGACATAATCATTTCACTCTAGCCCATCACCCAGATGAACCAGACCTAACACAACTCTAAGCATAGCAGGCATAGCAAGGTAGGAATCACAAACATGGCTCAATCAACTCCTACACATGCTAGTGGGTTTCATCTAGTTACTGTGGCAATGACAGGTCATGCAGAGGATAAGGGTTCAACTACCGTAGCACACAGCAGTTTGAATCGCGTTGTCTTAATGCAGTAAACAAGAGCAGAAGCGAGAACATGGGTTTCTATCGGAATGATCAATAGGTTGCTTGCCTGTTGTAGAGGTAGTAGGGTACTGCCCTTCAGACGGATACTCGGGGTTATCCTCGGAGGCAGAACCTACCACGAAAGACACACCGAACATAATCAACACATGGCAATATGCAACAATATGATGCATGCTATGACATGGCAAGATGAAAGTGTCTTGGCCTAATGCAAGCTAAAACAGAAGGGGATGAACTCATTTGAATCAAAGATTCAAATATTAGCTCATTAAACATGGCCTTATTAGTGCATAACCTTATTCTGCTTAAACAACAAGGTTAACTTGTTTTGTCATGCATGAAACCATTATATATGGATAGATTGAATTTTTTTGATCATTTTTCATATATAAATCTTTGCATTTGGAGCTATGGTTGATTTTCTATGATTTTTGGAAGTTTTGACTCTTTTCTGGAATTTCCTATTAAAGAATAATCCAATAATTGAGTTAATGCGTCAGCACTGCGTCACTGTGAGGTCAGCGGGTCAAAGGCGCCAGCCCAGGTCAAACCTGACTGGTGGGCCCGTTCTGTCAGTCTCTCAGCTAACTAACAAAGTTAGTTAGTGGTTAGTTAGCACTAAATTGGGTTAGTTAGGCTCTGGGCCCACATGTTAGTGAGAGAGGGTTAGTTAACGACGTCATTAACCTCTAACAGAGTTATTAGCTCCTATTTAAACTAATCTGAAAAATTTAGGAGCCGGCCCCACCTACCAGTGTCTCAGGCGGAGTCAAACTGGGGTCAAACCTCTGGTCAGCGGGGTTAATCCCGCCGGCGTTGAGCCGCCGGCGAGGCCGAGACAGCGGAGAGCTTCGGAAATCGGCCACAGGAGACCAATTCGACCGCGGTTTGGTCCTACGCGTAGTTGGGGCTCGCGCGCATCTAGTGGGGCAAGTGGGAGGAGCTGGGGTGGAGCGAGCTCGCCGGAGTCGAGCTCGTGGCGGCGACCGGAGCTCGGCCGTTGGTGGTTTTGCTGCTACAGTGAGCTAGGGGGAAAACGGACGTGCTAGCGAGGCGCTGCGAGGTGCGGGGAGTGCGTTAAGCACCCGCGCTTGACCAAAAGGCCACCGGAGTGACGCCGGCGTCGAGCTCGCGCGGCGGCGTGCTACGGTGAGCAAGGGGGCGGCGTCTACGGCAAGCAAACGAAGCAGAGAAGAGGGGGGTCGGTAGAGGAGCTCACGGCGGTTGCAGGACGCGTCTCAGCGGGCTCGGGGGAGGTCGGACGATGTCGGGGCGTTGCCGGTGATCTCGGTGGACCAAGGTAGAAGAAGGCGTCGGGAAGGCACTGGGAGGCGTCCGGTGTTGCGTGAGTTGACGAGGAGGCGTAGACGATGGAGGCGGAGCTCACGGGCACGTCAGGGAGGCGAGGGGGTGGCTCTGGTGGCAACTACGACGAACGGCGGCGAGGATTGCGCTCGGCCATCGCGGGAGAGGGTGAGGGAGACGAGGGGGAGAGTGAGGAAGGGAGAGAGGGGGACGTGGGGGTCGGTGTGGCACCCCTAGATGCCTCCAGGGCGTCGGCAGAAGCAGGAGGTGGCCGGCGTGTGGCCGCGGGCGCCGGCCACGCGTTCCTCGTCCTCCTGGCGGGAGGAGGAGGACGACTGGCAAGGCCAGTCGGCTGGGCCAAGCCAGGTGGGCTGGGCCAGCACAGGTGAGGCCCAGGTGGGTTTCTCCCTCTCTCTCTTTTTCTGATTTGTTTTCTTTTTCTATTAAAAATACTAAAACATTTCCAAAAATCCTGAAAATAATTGTGGGCTCTGTTTAGAATATTTCCAACAGCAAACATTTATTTCCAGAATTATTTGAGAATTTAAATTATTTTATAGCATTTAAATGCCCAAAATCAAATACTTATGATTTAACTCAATGACCTTCTGTTGACCTAGAAAATTGTGCACCAATTTTGCCAGAGGTACCAACCCAAGACAAAGAGAGTGAACTTTTTAGAAGGGCATTTCAGGTTCATTGAAAATAATTTTAGTAAACCCTAGTTGTTTCCAGGGGGGAGTTGGCGGTTCTGTCATCCCCATTTCAAACTTAAAAGGAAATTAAACATGATGCACACTCTAATGCTTGAACTAGCTAGGGTGTGACAACTCACCCCCACTCAAAAGAATCTCGTCCCGAGATTTAGGATCGTCCGGAAAGAAGGTGGGGTACTCGAGTCGAAGACGATCCTCCCTTTCCCAAGTGGCTTCTTTCTCGGAATGGTGTGACCATTGAACCTTGAGAAACTTGATATTACGACGTCGAGTGGTACGCTCGGCTTGACCAAGGATACGAACGGGATATTCCCGATATGAGAGGTTATCTTGTAGATCAAGTGTTTCATGGTCCATTCCACGGATAGGATCCGCGAAGCAACGCCTGAGTTGGGAAACATGGAAGACATTGTGAACTCTGGAAAGATGCGAAGGTAGTTCCAATTGGTAGGCAACTTCTCCCCGTTTGGCAAGAATGCGAAAGGGTCCAATGTAACGAGGAGCCAATTTGCCTTTGATACCGAAACGATGGGTTCCCTTTAACGGGGAAACCCGAAGGTAAGCCTTCTCGTCGACTTCATAAGTCATAGGCTTATGTTTGCGATCATATTGACTCTTTTGACGAGACTGGGATGTTTTGAATTTCTCACGAATAACGCGAACCTGTTCTTCTGCTTCCTGAATCATATCCGGGCCAAGGAGTTGTCTTTCCCCGGTTTCTGACCAGTTAAGAGGCGTTCAACATTTTCGTCCATAGAGAACTTCGAAAGGAGCCTTGCCCAAGCTGGCTTGATAACTATTGTTATAAGCAAACTCCGCGAATGGAAGGCAATTCTCCCAACCCATTTCGAACGAGATGACAGAGGGTCGGAGCATATCTTCCAGAATTTGATTGACTCGTTCTACTTGACCACTTGACTGAGGATGGAAGGCGGTGCTAAAGGAGAGATGAGTTCCCATAGCATTTTGGAAACTTTCCCAAAATCAAGAGGTGAAGAGACTCCCACAGTCTGAGTTAATTTCCAATGGAACACCATGAAGAGACACCATTTGGGAGATGTATAAATCGGCTAGCTGGCTAGCGGTGATACTCTCACGAACAGGTAGAAAGTGGGCTACTTTGGAAAGACGGTCGATCACGACGAAGATGGCATTATTCCCTCTCTTGGTCCTGGGAAACGCAGTGATGAAATCCATACTGATTTTATCCCATTTCCACTCGGGAATAGCCAAAGGTTGAAGGGTGCCAACAGGCCGTTGATGCTCCGCTTTAACACGACGACAGACGTCGCAGCTAGCAATGTATTGAGCAATTTCTCTCTTCATCCTAGTCCACCAAAACCTCTGGCGTAGATCTTGATACATTTTAGTATTACTGGGATGAATGGTGAGAGGAGATTCAAGAGCTTCCTTAAGAATCAACTAGCGTAGATGTTGTTTCTTGGGAACCACCAAGCGGTTCTCGAAGAAGACAACACCTCGCTCATCCATGGAAAAACATTTAGCAACTCCGCTAGCGATGTTTTCCTTAATCCGGGATATGCCCTTATCATACCGCTGGGCGGCTATGATTTGATCCGTAAGGTTAGGCTTCGCCACTAGGGTGGATAGGAATCCTCGAGGAACAATGTGAAGATTAAGCTTACGAAATTCCTCATGGAGAAGTGGTTGACTTTGTTGTAACATCAGGTTGTTACAATAGGACTTACGGCTTAGTGCATCAGCCATGACATTGGCTTTGCCCGGGGTGTAAGTTATTCCTAAGTCGTAATCTGAGATCAACTCGACCCAACGTCTTTGCCTGAGATTCAAATCTGGTTTGGTGAAGATATATTTAAAACTTTGGTGATCGGTGAAGATCTCGGAACGATTACCGAGGAGGTAATGTCGCCAGGTTTTGAGTGCATGGACTACAGCTGCAAGCTCTAGATCATGTGTGGGATAATTTTCCTCATGTGGGTGTAATTGCCGTGAAGCATAGGCAATTACCTGACGATCTTGCATGAGTATGCAACCTAGTCCTTGTCGCAAGGCGTCGCAATAGATAATAAAGTCCTTGGAGAAATCTGGTGGTACCAGTACGGGAGCAGATGTCAGGCGTCTTTTCAGTTCCTGAAAACTGAAATCGCACTGTAGAGTCCACTCGAACTTTTTATCTTTCTTGAGGAGTTCAGTTAGAGGTTTAGCAACCTTGGAGAAATTCTCGAGGAAGCGGCGGCAATAGCTCGCTAAGCCAAGGAAGCTCCGAACTTGCTTGACCGTCTTAGGTGGAGTCCAATCAAGGACGACTTGAACTCGCTCGGGATTGACAGCAATACCCTTACCAGAGATTACATGGCCTAGATAGGTCACTTCTGGCAACCAAAATTCACACTTGGAGAATTTGGCATAAAGGCGATGCTCTCGAAGTTTCATCAATACCAGCCTTAGATGTTCGGCATGTTCTTCTTCATTCTTGGAGTAGATGAGTATGTCATCGAGGTATACTACGACAAATTTATCCAAATACTCCATGAAGACCGAGTTCATTAACCGGGAGAAGGTAGCTGGGGCATTGGTTAAACCGAAGGACATAACGGTGTACTCGTATTGGCCATAACGAGTAACAAAGGCCGTTTTGGGAATGTCCCTGTTTCTGATTTTGATTTGATGGTAGCCCAACCTCAAATCCATCTTAGAAAAGACTGAGGATCCAGCGAGCCGATCATACAGATCGTTGATCCTGGGAAGCGGATACTTGTTCTTGATGGTGACCAGGTTGACAGGTCGGTAATGTACAACCATTCGATCCGTTCCATCCTTCTTCTTGACGAAGAGGACGGGGCAAGCCCAAGGAGAGGAACTAGGACGGATGAAACCCTTTTTCAAGGACTCATCGAGTTGGTTCTTAAGCTCGACTAGTTCTAAGGGTGCCATCTTGTAGGGTCTTCTAGAAAATGGAACGGTTCCTGGAACAAGGTCTATCACAAACTCAACATCCCTGACAGGTGGAACACCTGGCAGTTCTTCTGGAAAGACATCCGGAAAGTCTCGGAATACCGGAACATCCTCAAGGTCTGGAAGGGAGTTGGCATTTAGGGAGTAATGCTGGCGCTTGGCCACTCGAGTTAAGACATTGACTGTCTTGCCCGATGGGTGAGTAAGTTGAACTGTTCTAGTGGCACAATCAATCTTAGCATAATGAGCTGACATCCAGTCCATACCCAAAATGATGTTTATGTCCGAGGACTTGAGAGCTATTAAGGAAGCAAGGAAGACAAGTCTATCGACAAGAATTTCGTTCCCATGGCTTACTCTAGAAGTTTGCCATTTGGAACCCGGAGTTTGAATTACCATGGAAGTGGGCATGTCATAGAATGTCGTGTTATGCATTCGAGCATAGTTCTCGAATATGAATGAATGAGATTCTCCAGTATCGAAAAGAACAGATGCCGGATGGCAGTTAACAAGGAGCGTACCAAGGACGACGTTAGGATCCTCATGAGCCTCCTCGGCTGAAACATAGTTGACATGGCCACGGGCAGTGGTGGCCGGCTTGGCGTAGAATGTCTTTCCCGCGGGCTTACCACGACCAACGGACTTTCCAGTTTGATTAGGGTTGTTCTGGGGACACTCTCGACTATAGTGACCCAGCTCTCCACACTTGAAGCATGTCACCACATTGGGGCGTGGAGCAGCATTAGCAGCGGGGCCACCATAGGGCTTGGGCGGTGCAAATTGCTGGTTGGGACGAGGCGCCTCAAAGGATGGCCTTGGGATGAACCTGGGTGGCAGTGCCGTGCTTGGGATCCACACCCGGCGCTTCTGAGCTCCAGAGCCGGATGAAGAGCCAAAATCACGGGAGTGTTTGCGTGAAGCATCATAATCAGTCTGGCCTGTCTCAGCACTGATGGCTTTGTTGACCAACTTCTGAAAGGAGGTGCACTCGTGCAGACGAAGATGGCGGCGAAGCTCAGGGCTAAGTCCCTTGCGGAACCTTGCCTGCTTCTTAGCGTTAGTAGATACCTCTTCAGGGGCATAACGTGCCAGATTCCCAAATTTACAACTATATGCATCCACAGTCAGTCTTCCTTGGGTGAAATTGTAGAACTCCTCCCTCTTGCGATCCATGAGACCTTCCGGAATGTGATGTTCACGGAAAGCTTCACTGAATTCATCCCAAGTAGTAATTTGGCCGACCGGGCGCATAGCTTCGAAGTTTTCCCACCAGAGGCTAGTAGGGCCTTCGAGGTGATAGGCAGCATAAGTAACCTTGTCGGCTTCGGCTACGTTGGCAGAACGTAGCTTGTGGGTAATGCTGCGAAGCCAGTCATCCGCGTCGCGGGCTTGATGGAATGGTTAAACTTTGGTGGGTACAGCTTGATAAAGTCATTGATTGACACCAAGTCACTTTGCTGATGGCGTGCAGTGTTCTGCTCAATCCGCTCTAGCAGGCGGTTAGTCTCACGCTTGTTTCTTTCCGCCTCCAGCATCACTTCGGCTAGAGAAGGCGGGTGAGGCAGATTTTCACCCCTAGCTGCACTGGCTTTCCCCTGCTCCGAGGCAGCAGGGTTGCTGCGGGTGTTGACCATCCTAGGAGATAACAAGACAACGGTTTAGATAAGGATGGCTCAAACTTAGCAAGGAAGTGCAGAATGTAATGGATAACACGGAATGCATAGATGTTCATCCGTATGTCATGGTAATATAAAACTGCCATATATATACCAACGGTCATACACATCATACATAGTTTAGTACAAGCCCATGCTACAGTACAACTATGATGAAAGACGTTACATCTCATTGGAGGCATTCCAAGCTCCTATACATTATTTGTCTACACCTCCGGAATTGATTACACACAAAGTCATATTCCACAAGTCACGCAAGACAGTGGAGACACAACTACTACAATACTAGTGATACTACTACTAACTCAGACAGCTCCGTAGTAGTCCTCATAGAAGTCACCTCCATAGCCTGGAAGTTCAACGTGATCATCCGGGAACAGACGGTCCTAAGGAGCCTGTGGACCATAGGGGCTAGGATGAGGTCTTGGACCAACAAACGGTGGCCTGCGGGGACCACGGGGTGGGGTGATGCCTCCCACATCACGCCAATCTACCATGTCTGGCAGAGTAGATCTCACAGGATATAGATCCCTTGTATCCATACATCCATCTTGCACCGCAGGTGCATACCGAGTCAATGTGGCCCAATGATCAGCATGGGTATTGAAAAGCTCCAGCCTCAAGGCCTGATTCTCTCAGGCCTTATCTTCGAGCATCTCAGCAGTGGTACGAGTTAATGAGTCCTCCTGAGTGGAGTCGGCATAGATAGCCTGAAGATACCCTTGCACTCCCGGAAGTGAAGCTGGCATGTAACAGAAGTCGGTGTTCCGAAGCAGGCCAGTCCGGACTCGCATGATGGTCATCATGGAATAGGCAGCATCCTGCACAGCCATCTCAACAGTAACCCCGAGTCCATAGGAACAGTGAAGGGGCTCGATAGATCCAGGATAAGAAGGAAATATCCTGACGGTGCAGAAATTTAACTTTGATTAAAGTCTCGGAATGGCTCTTCGACGGTGTATTCGGGATACCAACGGTAACCCGTCTCGATCATTACCCGGACTAACATAGCAGTATGACCGGGCACGTCGAGGCACCGGGTCAGGCGAACCACTTGGTTTTGAGCACGGTTGGCCATTCTGAAAGCACAACCATAATGCAAAGACATTAGAATTTCTAGGGAAAATTGGATAGCATAACAGCTGTAAATGCTCAGAAAAAGATTTGAGACATCCACAACAGTTTGCAATACCACTCAACAACATCATATCAAGGTTCTGATCCAATTAGCAACATACTAAAAGTAGTAGAAACTGTACTGAGGCTTGTAACAACAATCCTATAAGCTACTACGGATTAGTAACACGTGAACCTGATAGAAGGAGAGAGCCTAGTCCTTAACCCACGTTGAATGAGAAGAGAATGACTCAGATCAGAGGACATAAGGTAAAGGAGTAAAAGAGCCTTACGTTCCCTCCCACAATCAATTCCCCTACATATAACTAAAGCATTTCTAGACTCGACATCGACCAGCTTGGCTCAACGAACCTACAGTCAGTCCGACTCTGATGCCAACGCTGTCAGGACCCCGATTCCAAGCCACATCGATCTAGCCGGTAACACCTCATATCACTTTGTGGCCTCACGCACGGTATCCCACGGGTGTCGCCTTACCATGGCCCGGGACCGTTTGCGCCTTTTGGCTCACATATATGATAGTGTCGCTAGCATCCATATGACAGAGAACCCGGGCCGACATGGCTAGTCGTGGACCCAAAGCGGCACAGACCTATGGAGACAGGCAAACATGACACACATCGAGCATGTCGGTCATCAGCGAGTGATTCCGGGCTGTAGCACTGGGCTAACAGGACTTCGGGGAACCCGGGCTATAGCAGGCTAGGCAGGACTCCGGATGTCACCGCGTGACATTTCCCGAAGGGACAGACAAAGGAACGACGTGAAACACATGCCGGCCAGTCAAGTGTCCTGAGCAGTAGTGCTGGGCTAGCAGGATTCCGGTGAACCGGGCTGTAGCGGACTACTATGGCTCGAGGAACACTAGACTTCATTTCCCCATAAGGAAGGCTGCCAACGATAAACAACTAGATTGTCGGATTCCACTCATACCAAGCATTTCAATCATACACACAATATGCCCGATATGGGTACATACAACATGGCATCACAACAAAACTCTACAACTCAAGTACTTTATTTAAAGGCTCCAGAGAGCCATACATAACAAGTTCATACAGATAGGGGTCACATGACCCGACACTCAAGTCATACAATCATACAAGCACATGTGGAAGCAACTAGTCTGAGTACAGACACTAGAAAGAAAGAAGGCTTCTCGAAGCCTGTCTATCTACATAGGGCCCTCCATGGCCAGGATCACCACCTGGGTGGCTAGTCACTCATCGACGTCAAGGTCTATGTAGAACCCATCGGAGGGGGCAGTGTTGTCATCTGAAAATAGTAATTAAGCAAACATGAGTACAAAGGTACTCAGCAAGTCTTACATCAGAACCTACTATACATGCTCATTCTCAAGAACGTGGTGGGGTTATTGCAGCAAGCCAGCTTTGACTCTTGGCTAAGCTATCCAACGGAACTCCACTAGTAAAATAGTTTTCGCACACGAGTCCACTACTCACCAATACAATACTCCACCGGGGATCCTCTCTCATCATCCTACGAGAGGGCCATCCTCGGTACTCACACTTATCTTGAGTCTTTTAGTAGTATCCATTAACTTGTCTATGAACTGTATAGGCAACCAAGTAGTCCTTTACTGTGGACGCGGCTATTCGAATAGTTTTATACCCTGCAGGGGTGTACTTCGTCACACACGCTTTCACCATTTACCACTGTTTACACGACATGTACTCGGCAACCTTCAAGTGGAGGCCCAGCAAGGGTGTCGGCCACGGCCTACCTAAACACTCAAGTCTCTAGTCCAGGTTCATCGCCTATCCAGGTTCCATCCGCAGGGAGTCCGGCCGAGGTTTCCACATACGGCCCCGAATGATGTGAACAGGGTTCTCGAGACACCAAACGGGTGACTCGGTACACCGTGCCATGGTGTATATACCGCAACATAGCCCACCCCTAGGGTCAGCGCTACGCACGGCCGCCAATACATTACCTACAAACACGAGAAACTATTTGCAACTCCTGGACAGAGTACTAGGGTATTTAAGAAGCCGAGAGGGTCAATTAAGGATCCCAATGCATGGTAGTAGCTGAATCTTAAAATCACACATACAGATCTCAGTTCTTAGGGACGGCCTCAATGAAACAACCCACCATGTACTCCTACATGGCCTCTCATTGATACCTTTACCAAAACATGTTCCACACATCCCTCACATTACCGACATAATCATTTCACTCTAGCCCATCACCCAGATGAACCAGACCTAACACAACTCTGAGCATAGCAGGCATAGCAAGGTAGGAATCACAAACATGGCTCAATCAACTCCTACACATGCTAGTGGGTTTCATCTAGTTACTATGGCAATGACAGGTCATGCAGAGGATAAGGGTTCAACTACCGTAGCACACAGCAGTTTGAATCGCGTTATCTTAATGCAGTAAACAAGAGCAGAAGCGAGAACATGGGTTTCTATCGGAATGATCAATAGGTTGCTTGCCTGTTGTAGAGGTAGTAGGGTACTGCCCTTCAGACGGATACTCGGGGTTATCCTCGGAGGCAGAACCTACCACGAAAGACACACCGAACATAATCAACACATGGCAATATGCAACAATATGATGCATGCTATGACATGGCAAGATGAAAGTGTCTTGGCCTAATGCAAGCTAAAACAGAAGGGGATGAACTCATTTGAATCAAAGATTCAAATATTAGCTCATTAAACATGGCCTTATTAGTGTATAACCTTATTCTGCTTAAACAGCAAGGTTAACTTGTTTTGTCATGCATGAAACCATTACAGATGGATAGATTGAATTTTTCTGATCATTTTTCATATATAAATCTTTGCATTTGGAGCTATGGTTGATTTTCTATGATTTTTGGAAGTTTTGACTCTTTTCTGGAATTTCCTATTGAAGAATAATCCAATAATTGAGTTAATGCATCTGCACTGCGTCACTGTGAGGTCAGCGGGTCAAAGGCGCCAGCCCAGGTCAAACCTGACTGGTGGGCCCCTTCTGTCAGTCTCTCAGCTAACTAACAAAGTTAGTTAGTGGTTAGTTAGCACTAAACTGGGTTAGTTAGGCTCTGGGCCCACATGTTAGTGAGAGAGGGTTAGTTAACGACGTCATTAACCTCTAACAGAGTTATTAGCTCTAACTTAAACTAATCTGAAAAATTTAGGAGCCGGCCCCACCTACCAGTGTCTCAGGCGGAGTCAAACTGGGGTCAAACCTCTAGTCAGCGGGGTTAATCCAGCCGGCGTTGAGCCACCGGCGAGGCCGAGACACCAGAGAGCTTCGGAAATGGGCCATAGGCGACCAATTCGACCGCGGTTTGGTCCTACGCGTAGTTGGGGCTCGTGCGCATCTAGTGGGGCAAGTGGGAGGAGCTGGGGTGGAGCGAGCTCCCCGAAGTCGAGCTCGTGGCGGCGGCCGGAGCTCGGCCGTTGGTGGTTTTGCTGTTGCAGTAAGCTATGGGGAAAACGGACGTGCTAGCGAGGCGCTGCGAGGTGCGGGGAGTGCATTAAGCACCCGCGCTTGACTAAAAGGCCACCGGAGTGACGCCGGCGTCGAGCTCGCGCGGCGGCGTGCTACGGTGAGCAAGGGGGCGGCGTCTACGGCAAGCAAACGAAGCAGAGAAGAGGGGGGGTCGGTAGAGGAGGTCACGGCGGTTGCAGGACGCGTCTCAGCGGGCTCGGGGGAGGTCGGACGACGTCGGGGCGTTGCCGGCGATCTCGGTAGACCAAGGAAGAAGAAGGCGTCGAGAAGGCGCTGGGAGGCGTCCGGCGTTGCGTGAGTTGATGAGGAGGCGTAGACGATGGAGGCGGAGCTCACGGGCACGTCAGGGAGGCGAGGGGGTGGCTCTGGTGGCAACTACGACGAACGGCAGCGAGGATCGCGCTCGGCCATTGCGGGAGAGGGTGAGGGAGACGAGGGGGAGAGTGAGGAAGGGAGAGAGGGGGACGTGGGAGTCGGCGTGGCACCCCTAGACGCCTCCAGGGCGTCGGCAGAAGCAGGAGGTGGCCGGTGTGTGGCCGCGGGCACCGGCCACGCGCTCCTCGTCCTCCTGGCGGGAGGAGGAGGACGACTGGCAAGGCCAGTCGGCTAGGCCGAGCCAGGTGGGCTGGGCCAGCACAGGTGAGGCCCAGGTGGGTTTCTCCCTCTCTCTCTTTTTCTGATTTGTTTTCTTTTTCTATTTAACTGCAATTGTTGGGCTTTATTAAAAATACTAAAACATTTCCAAAAATCCTGAAAATAATTGTGGGCTCTGTTTAGAATATTTCCAACAGCAAACATTTATTTCCAGAATTATTTGAGAATTTAAATTATTTTATAGCATTTAAATGCCCAAAATCAAATACTTATGATTTAATTCAATGACCTTCTGTTGACCTAGAAAATTGTGCACCAATTTTGCCAGAGGTACCAACCCAAGACAAAGAGAGTGAACTTTTTAGAAGGGCATTTCGGGTTCATTGAAAATAATTTTAGTAAACCCTAGTTGTTTCCAGGGGGTGTTGGGGGTTCTGTCATCCCCATTTCAAACTTAAAAGGAAATTAAACATGATGCACACTCTAATGCTTGAACTAGCTAGGGTGTGACAGCACAACCAAGGATGATGCATGTCTGGTTTAAATATGCATTGCATGGCAAAGTGCACAAACAGAACTACAAGTTAAGTGGAGCTCAATATGCAACGAGTTGCATATTGATGAAACACCACATGACTTATTTAGTTCTCTCCCGTTTATGTTACTCAACAAAATTAAATGTTATTAAACATGGAAAGGGGTGAGGCAAAAGTAACTACACATTTTAGGCAATTTTAAGTGAGGCCGGAAACAACAAATAACCATTTCGGTAATCCCAACATGTCATTTAGCAATTGAAGCAAACAACAATTTAAAAATTCTTGATGTTTTTATCATGATGCGGAGACATGTACAAGTTTTTAAGCAATTTTATGAAAATGTTGACATGGGCATGTTATGAAGCACTTGTCATCATGGCAGAAACGAAAGGGGTGCCACGGCAACGGCAACGGGAATGGTGCCACGACAACATTCGGGTTCCGGTAACTCGATTGAGATGCCGGTGCAAAAGAAAGTGTGACGGGAGTGTGTCATGCAATGAACGGTGGGGTGATCCCGGTTACCGGGTTCCCATGAGACGACGACATGGCAACGGGGAACATGCAAGAAACACGTCGGGCACGGTGCAAACGCGAGCATTTCATACAACATATGCATCCGTCCATGGGCGGTCGTTCTCGGCGGTTATACCTTCGAAGCATGCGTTTTTAGGCGGACCAAGTTCAAAGCGATGTAGGGGAAGTAGACGTTCTCGCGACAGTCGTGGAAGTAGTGGTACACGTTCATTTTGGATAGGAACTTGACAAATCCACAGTCGACGGTAGTTGTACACTTGGTCTTGTCGGATCCACAATTCTTTGGGCAACGGTAGTCGTACACTTCTGTAGATGTCCGGGGCCGTCGGTAGGGGTACTCACGGTATTGCGATGATAGTGGTACAAGATCGTCGGGGTACTTGTCGGTTCGATCTTGATGGTCTCGTTTTTGCAATGGTAGTCGTACTAGTCGGTGGTAGTGGAACTTGATGGATCCGAACTCTTCGAGGGTCGTCGTGGTACTCGTTCACGTTGTAGTTGTACATGTACTGTGGTCGAGGTCTTGGTGGACTTGCAGGCCTTGGCGATTCCGGAGACGCCAGTAGAGGTATAGGACGTGACACTGTGTGCTCGTACATTTGTCGGAGAGGACTTTTCCACGAAGCCCAAAACGAAACAGCCACCATCGGAGGCAACAGAGGCGGAGGCGCACGAGGGTAGCGATGCGGTGGTCGAGGTGACATGCACTCGGGCAATGGTTCCGAGCGGCAACGGGGCAAGGAGTGGTCCAGCGGGACATGGAGGTCACCGAGAACCATAAGAGCAACGGCATAACCCAACAGGGCAAAGCACGAGCGGCGGCAACGCTATGCCAAGCTATAGCAGTGGCGCCAGCAAGATGCGCGCAACGATGGCCATATCAACGACGAGCGCGGCCAGTGAGCGAGGGCGGCTTGGTGCGACAAGGAGAAGCAGGACCAGGGACGAGGCGCGGCGAGAGGGTGCAGTGATGGCGGAGCATCTTGGGCGGGACGGACGTGGAGGAGTGATGACCCACAAGTATAGGGGATCTATCATAATCCTTTCGATAAGTAAGAGTGTCGAACCCAACGAGGAGCAGAAGGAAATGATAAGCGGTTTCCAGCAAGTTATTCTCTACAGGTACTGAAACAAGTGGTAACAGATAGTTTTGTGATAGGATAATTTGTAACGAGCAACAAGTAACAAAAGTAAATAAGGTGCAGCAAGGTGGCCCAATCCTTTTTGTAGCAAAGGACAAGCCTGGACAAACTCTTATATAGAGAAAAGCGCTCCCGAGGACACATGGGAATATCGTCAAGCTAATTCTCATCACGCTCATATGATTCGCGTTCGGTACTTTGATAATTTGGTATGTGGGTGGACTGGTGCTTGGGTACTGCCCTTACTTGGACAAGCATCCCACTTATGATTAACCTCTATTGCAAGCATCCGCAACTACAACAAAAGTATTAAGGTAAACCTACCCATAGCATGAAACATATGGATCCAAATCAGCCCCTTACGAAGCAATGCATAAACTAGGGTTTAAGCTTCTGTCACTCTAGCAACCCATCATCTACTTATTACTTCCCAATGCCTTCCTCTAGGACCAAATAATGGTGAAGTGTCATGTAGTCGACGTTCACATAACACCACTAGAGGAGAGACAACATACATCTCATCAAAATATCGAACGAATACCAAATTCACATGACTACTAATAGCAAGACTTCTCCCATGTCCGCAGGAACAAAAGTAACTACTCACAAAGCATAAACATGTTCATAATCAGAGGGGGATTAATATGCATATAGGATCTGAACATATGATCTTCCACCAATTAAACCAACTAGCATCAACTACAAGGAGTAATTAACACTACTAGCAACCTACTAGCACCAATCCCGGACTTGGAGACAAAAATTGGATACAAGAGATGAACTAGGGTTTTGAGAGGAGATGGTGCTGATGAAGATGTTGATGGAGATTGCCCTCTCCCGATGAGAGGAGTGTTGGTGATGACAATGGCGATGATTTCCCCCTCCCGGAGGGGAAGTTTCCCTGGCAGAACAGCTCCGCCAGAGCCCTAGATTGGTTCCGCCAAGGTTCCGCCTCGTGGCGGCGGAGTTTCGTCCGAGAAGATGGCTTATTATTTTTTTCCCATCGAAAGACTTCATATAGCAGAATATGGCCACCGGAGGGCCACGAGGGGGCCCACGAGGTAGGGGGCGCACCCAGGGGGTAGGGCGTGCCCCCCACCCTCGTGGGTAGGTTGTGGCCCCCCTGGTGAATTTCTTCTGCTGAGTATTTTTTATATATTCTGAAAATGTCTTCCGTGAAGTTTCAGGACTTTTGGAGCTGTGCAGAATAGGTCTCTAATATTTGCTCCTTTTCCAGCCCAGAATCCCAGCTGCCGGCATTCTCCCTCTTCATGTAAACCTTGTGAAATAAGAGAGAATAGGCATAAGTATTGTGACATAATGTGTAATAACAGCCCATAATACAATAAATATCGATATAAAAGCATGCTGCAAAATGGACGTATCAAGGAGAAGGAGTCTGGAAGGGGCTCCCCAGCGCAACGCTCTAAAGCCAGCGAGCGGAGAAGGGCGAGGCGCGGTAGATGCGGGGCACCATGGGAGGCAAGCAGGAGGCGTCGCACGAAGGGGTGTCGTCGGTGTCGAGGAGGAGGTCGGGCGCGGGAAAGACAGCAAGGCAGTCAGAGGGGGGTCACCGGGGTGGCAGAGCTCTGCATCAGGAGAATCATAGGGAGGCGCGGCGCTGGCTCTGCTCCTCTCTCTCCCTGCAAGTGGCTGCGCCAGGAGGAGAACGAAGGGAGAGTGCTGGGATCGGGGCTTCCTAGGGTTAGAATAGGAGTGGGGGTGCCGGCTGGGCTTTGGCAGAGGTGGGCCTAGGAGGGCAAATGGGCCGGCTGCGGGGGGTTAGGAGGCCCAGGTGGCTGACAGGCTTTCTTCTCTCTCTCTCTTCCTCTTTTCATAACAGAAAATAAAGAGAAAGAAAAATGAAGAAAAGAAAAGGTTAGAGAAAGAGTTTTGGCATGCGGTTAATTTTCCCAGACTCATAAAAATGAGTTTGAACTAGGAAAAATAGAAGTGGCCAAGACCGAAAGTTTAAATTCAAACTCATTTCATTTAAATTCAAATGATTCAAATAGGAAGTGAGGGTTGGGAAGGTCCAAAAATGTTCGGATTTTTGGTGGAGCTACGGAATATGATGAAAGAATATATGGCGAGGTTGGAGACCAAGAATTAAGATAACAAAGGCATTGGGATAATTTGCAAGTGTGTTATGGTGAATTCCAAATTAAAGGAATATTTAATATAGCTCCCTAATATTGGGAGTCCATGTTATAAAGAGAATCACCATGTGAATTCCCTCGGTTTAAATGGACCGAAGATCCATGCAATTTATTTAGTTGAGGTTACAAAATTAAATGACATGATGGCAGGATGACATGATGCAATGCAAAAAATAAACAAATAGAGCAAGCACAAATGAAACATACGAAGGTCACGAAAATATGGAAGTCTTCTGGAGCGTCAGTCTCGGGGCGTCACACACTCTCCCCTTCTCCTTGCTATGCATCTCCTAGATAGATCTTGCGTGAACGTAGGAAATTTTTGAAATTGCATACTACGTTCCCCAACATCGATCCTACAGTACGCTGATGATACTATCATCTTCATGGAGCATGATTTGGCAAACTCAAGGAACATGAAGCTTGTGTTATGTCTGTTCGAACAATTATCGGGGTTAAAGATTAACTTCCATAAGAGTGAATTGTTCTGCTTTGGAAGAGCTAAAGATGAACAAGAAGCTTACAAACATTTGTTCGGGTGCGAATTGGGGTCTTTACCCTTCACGTACTTGGGTGTACCAATCCACCATCACAAGCTTTCTGACAAAGAATAGAAGTGCATTGAGGATCGATTTGAAAAAAAAACTAAGCTGCTGGAAGGGAAAGCTTATGTCATACAGAGGCCGACTAATTCTCATTAATTCGGTACTCATGAGTATGCCTATGTTTCTCTTATCCTTTTTTGAGGTACCAGTTGCAGTCCGGAAAAGGCTAGATTTTTATCAATCGGCTTCTTCTGGCAGAGTGATGACTTAAAACGAAAATATAGACTCACTAAATGGGATATCATTTGTAGACTGAAAGACCAAGGGGGTCTCGGCATTGAGAACTTAGAGGTGAAGAATATATGTGGACTCAGCAAGTGTCTGTATAAGCTATCTATGGAGTCGGACGCCACATGGGCCCAGATTCTGCGGAACAAGTACCTTCATTCCAAAACACTATCCCAAGCGACTGTGAGGCCGACTGACTCGCCTTTTTGGAAAGGACTGATGAGAGTGAAATCAATCTTTTTCAACATGAGAAAAATTGTAGTTGGAAATGGTACTACCATGAGGTTCTGGGAGGAAGCATGGCTAGGGGAGACGCCCTTGCACTCCAATATCCTTCTCTCTATAATATTGTGCAGCGAAGAGAAGCTTATGTTGCAACAGTATTACAGTCCAATCCTATGAATATTCAATTCAGGAGGACGCTTGTGGGAAATCGTTGGGAAGCTTTGATCCATCTTGTGAAAAGATTCATGGATGTCCACCTTTCTCGACATCCCGATCAGTTGCACCTTTAAAAATCAAAGTGTTTATGTGGTTTTTCCATAAACAAGTCATTCTAACTAAGGACAGTTTGGCAAAACGCAATTGGATAGGATCTACAAGATGTAGTTTTTGTGATAGGGATGAATCCATCAAACACCTCTTTCTTGACTGCCCCTTGGCAAAAAAATTGTGGTGGATAGTCCACTTTGCTTTCAATATTACTCCTCCGAATACCAGCAACACATTATTTGGGACGTGGTTAGATGGGTTAGATTCTGAAACAGCGAGACATATCTGTGTAGGAGTATGTGCTTTATTATGCGCAGTCTGGAACTGCAGAAACGATTTAGTTTTTAACAGAACAACAAATATTCATTTCTTCAGGTTATTTTTTGGGCCACTACACTCATCCGTATGTGGTCTCTATTCACTCCGACAGAGGCCAGGGAGCGTTTGGTTACTAGATCTATCCGATGGGAGACGGTAGCTCGGGATATCTTCAACCGGTTTGGATGGAGGTCATGTAATAGGATAGGTGTTTAGTTTCCTATCTTATATTTTTGCCTGCCGGTTGTGGCTATCCTGTCATGTTGCTTTTGCTCTTTGTGAGCTTCTTTACTTTTGATACCTGAAGACTTTTGTTGAACCTTTTGCTTATCAATAATATGGTTGTATGCATCATTCTGATGCAGAGGCCGGGGCCTGACCCCCTTTTCAAAAAATGAAGGATCAAGAGAATTTGTTTATGCTAATCCGCACGAATGCATGGGAAAAACATGTGTTTTCTACTTTCAGGTTAAAACTATATGTCGCATTCCACCTAACCTCCATGCAAGATAATTTGCTAGCTACGATCAATGAATAAGCATCATGTGATGTTTGTCGGGGGTGTCATGCGGCATATGCCAAAGGATGGCTTATCATGGAGGGGGAGAGTAATACGTCGCCTGGAAACGAGATAAGGCGTAGATAGGTACGCCGACGCTTCTTACCCAAGTTCGGGGCTCTCCTAGGAGATAACACCCCTAGTCTTGCTCTGCGGGGTCTCCGCATGATCACTATCTCAACAAGTAGCTACAAGCTTTCTAACACCCCTAGTCTTGCTCCGCGGGGTCTCCGCAAGATCACTATCTCAACAAGTAGCTACAAGCTTGCTCCTCGAGCTATTTGGATAGAGGAGGAAGAAGGGAAGGGCTAGCTCTACAACTCTCTCTATGTGCGTGTGCTATCTAAGAGGTTGAACCCTTTGCATGGGCGGCCTGGGGGGTTTATATAGGCCTAACCCCCAGGGGTACAATGGTAATCCGGCTGGGCATAGGACCTAGCCGTCGGTGTCTCTGGTGGCTGGGTTATCCACCGGCTGCTGGGGCCCGCCACCTAGTGGGTCCCACTAGCTGTCTTGTACTTAGCCGACAGGCCGCGCCCACCGCTGGCGGGTCTTGCCGGTTGCTTAGCACAGTGGCAACGCCATTGATGATGTGTGCTTTGTCGGGGAAGCGTGGCTACAGTGCCTCCGCCTGGCGGGCGTTTACTGTAGCCATTCCCCATCTCTTTTGATTAATGGCGCACAGACTTTGAGGGAAGGGGAAGGCCGGCTGCTGGGAGCCGGCCTCCCCCTCGCCGACTGGGCAGGGCCTGCCGTCTTCTAGCTTCTCACAGACAGGTAGGGCCCGCCGCCTGCAGGCCGTGCCGACAGCCCGTAGTGGGAGCATGGCTCCTCCTGTCATGGGTGATGTCATGGGTCACATGGCAACCGTGCCTCGCTGGGCGGGGACGTCCGCTTGGCAAGTTGCACTGTGGCCACGCTTAGCCCTGGATTTGGGGGTGGCAGGCTGTACTATAGCCACACCCCGTCTCCTCATCATAATGAGGTGCAAATTTTGAGGGAGAGGGGGTCCGAGTGTCAGGAGCCGGCCTCCTTGGAGGCCGCCTGGTAGGAGTCAGCCCACCTCATGTCTGTCCTCTGGGCCCCGCCGCCATCTATCAGCCGGCCGCTTGGACCAGCTGACCCGAGGAAGGTGGCTATTCATCTTTGTGGTTTGAGGGACGCAGCCGGCCCTGATGTCTTGAAATACCAGGGGAGCGGATGAGGCTACCCGTGGTCATTTACTCCGACAGTAGTCCCCGAAACTGGTGGGGCGCCGCGGCTGAGTAGGCAAGAAGCCTCAGCAGCTTCCCACTCTGAGTGGTCTGGTGACTTTGCTTCATCCGCCTTCTGGAGTGCCGGCAGTAAGGAGTCGGGCATTTTTAAGCATGCCGCATGTCGAATTTGAAACACCCTCGATGAGTCGGATGCCCTGTTAGTCAGACGACCGGCCTGCCACCCGTTGCTTGCTCGCCACGTGGCGTCAGCAGGCTGGGCCAGCCTGCCAGCCCACGCGCGCAACGGGACATCACCGCAGACCTGGGCCCACCACTATAGGGCCTTGGCACGTGTGTGGATCCGCTGTGGCCGAGGCGATCGTTTGGGCTTCCGTGGCCGTTATCCCGCGCCTTAATTGGCGCGATAATCATGGGATCATGGGGGGAGTGGGCGCAGTTAATCCCACACCCCCCACGTTCGCGCCTCCTCGACTCCGCTGCCTAAGGCTATAAGTAGGGGGAGAAGGGGGTGTCAGACGCACACGCGCCCTCCTCGCCCTTCTTCCTCTTCTTCTCCATTGCTGCCGCAACACCCCTGCCTCTCACCGAAGTGCTGCTGCAGCCCACCATCGCCAATCCTTTCCTCCCCGCGCGTTGCCGCTCCACCGTGGGTTCGCGCTTTCGTCACCATGCGGCGTCACCGCCGGGCCCAAGCTCCCATGGCAAGTGAACGGGCCGGCGCCTGGGTCGGCAACAACGTCCAGGAAGACCACCTAGCTTTCCTCCGCCAGACGCGGTGACTGCTCGGCGAGGGCTACGTTTAGGTAAGCCCTCCGCCCGAGACAGAGATCTCACCGGCACCGGAAGATGCCGAACGCGTCGTCTTCCGGTCCCACTTCCTTCGCGGCCTCGGCCTGCCGGCAAGCGGCTTCTTCCGCTCTTTTCTTCAGTTCTACAAGCTCCAGCCGCACGACCTCACACCGAACACGATGGTGTTGCTGTTCGCCTTCATCATGCTTTCCGAGGGTTACCTCGGCGTGCTCCCCACCCTCGAGATCTAGGGGGTCTTTTACACTAAGCTCGGAACCGCCGCTAAGGAGGTGGCTCAGTGCGGAGCTTTCATCACGGTGTGACGTCCGAGTGCAGGGAACTGCTTCCTGGCCATCAACTTGTCATAGTCGGTCAAGCTATGGCAAAAATCTTACTTCTACATGAAGAATGTCCACCCGACGCAAGACTTCGTCAATCTGCCGGCCTATACAGCCGGCCCGCAGGCGAAGCCCCGCACCAACTGGACTATCAAGCCGAAGACACTGTCGGCCACCTCTACTGCCGCCATTGCCCTGCTCAAGGTGATGACGGAGTCGGAGGGCCTCAAGGTGTCAGACCGTCTGACCGCCTTTGTGGTGCGTCGGGTGCTCCCTCTACAACTCCGGCCTCACATGATCAGCCGGATGAGCGGGCATCGAGACCCGTGCCAGATGTGCACCAAGGAGATGCCGGACACGGAGGTGACCTGCTACCTCTTGAGCACTTGCGTTGGTTTTCCCTTGAAGAGGAAAGGCTGGTGCAGCAAAGTAGCGTAAGTATTTGCCTCAGTTTTTGAGAACCAAGGTATCAATCCAGTAGGAGGCCACGCCCGAGTCCCTCGCACCTACACAAACAAATAAATCCTCGCAACCAACGCGATAAGGGGTTGTCAATCGCTACACGGCCACTTACGAGAGTGAGATCTGATAGATATGATAAGATAATATTTTTGGTATTTTTATGATAAAGATGCAAAGCAAAATAAAAGGCAATAAAAATAACTAAGTATTAGAAGATTAATATGATGGAAGATAGACCCGGGGCCATACATTTCACTAGTGGCTTCTCTCGAGAGCATAAGTATTCACGGTGGGTAAACAAATTACTGTTGAGCAATTGATAGAATTGAGCATAGTTATGAGAATATCTAGGTATGATCATGTATATAGGCATCACGTCCGAGACAAGTAGACTGACTCCTGCCTGCATCTACTACTATTACTCCGCACATCGACCGCTATCTAGCATGCATCTAGAGTATTAAGTTCAAGAGAACAGAGTAACGCTTTAAGCAAGATGACATGATGTAGAGGTATAAACTCATGCAATATGATGAAAACCCCATCTTGTTATCCTCGATGGCAAGAAGACAATACGTGCTTTGCTGCCCCTACTGTCACTGGGAAAGGACACCGCAAGATTGAACCCAAAGCTAAGCACTTCTCCCATTGCAATAAAGATCAATCCAGTAGGCCAAACCAAACTGATAATTCAAAGAGATTTGCAAAGATAACCAATCATACATAAACTAATTCAGAGAATATTCAAATGTTATTCATAGATGAACTTGATCATAAACCCACAACTCATCGGTCTCAACAAACACACCGCAAAAGAAGATTACATCGAATAGATCTCCACAAGAGAGGGGGAGAACTTTGTATTGAGATCCAAAAAGAGAGAACAAGCCATCTAGCTAATAACTATGGACCCGTAGGTCTGTGGTAAACTACTCACACTTCATCGGAAGGGCTATGGTGTTGATGTAGAAGCCCTCCGTGATGGATGCCCCCTCCGGCGGAGCTTCGGAACAGGCCCCAAGATGGGATCTCGTGGATACATAAAGTTACGGCGGTGGAATTAGGGTTTTGGCTCTGTATCTAGTAGTTTGGGGGTACGTAGCTATATATAGGAGGAAGGAGTGCGTCGGTGGAGCAACAGGGGGCCCAGGAGGGTGAAGGGCATGCCCAGGGAGGTAGGCACGCCGCCTACCTCATGGCCTCCTGGTTGATGTCTTGACGTAGAGTCCAAGTCCTCTGGATCATGTTCGTTCCGAAAATCACGTTCCCGAAGGTTTCATTCCGTTTGGACTCCGTTTGATATTCTTTTTCTGCGAAACCCTAAAATAGGCAAAAAAAAACAACAATTCTGGGCTGGGCCTCCGGTTAATAGGTTAGTCCCAAAAATGATATAAAAGTGAATAATAAAGCCCAATAATGTCCAAAACAGAATATAATATATCATGGAACAATCAGAAATTATAGATATGTTGGAGATGTATCAAGCATCCCCAAGCTTAATTCCTGCTCGTCCTCGAGTAGGTAAATGATAAAAACAGAATTTTTGATGTGGAATTCTACGTGGCATATTTTCAATGTAATTCTCTTAATTGTGGTATGAATATTCAGATCCGAAAGATTCAATACAAACGTTTAATATTGACATAGAAATAATAATACTTCAAGCATACTAACTAAGCAATTATGTCTCTTCAAAATAACATGACCAAAGAAAGTTATCCCTACAAAATCATATAGTCTGGCTATGATCCATCTTCACCACATGAAGTATTCAAATCATGCACCACCCCAATGACAAGCCAAGCAATTGTTTCACACTTTTAATGTTCTCAAACTTTTTCAATCTTCATGCAATACATGAGTGTGAGCCATGGACATAGCACTATAGGTGAATAGAATGGTGGTTGTGGAGAAGACAAAAAACGGGGGAGATAGCCTCACATCAACTAGGCATATCAACGGGCTATGGAGATGCCCATCAATAGATATCAATGTGAGTGAGTAGGGATTGCCATGCAACAGATGCACTAGAGCTATAAGTATATGAAAGCTCAACAAAAAGAAACTAAGTGGGTGTGCATCCAACTTGCTTGCTCACGAAGACCTAGGGCATTTTGAGGAAGCCCACCGTTGGAATATACAAGCCAAGTTCTATAATGAAAATTTTCCACTAGTATATGAAAGTGATAACATAGGAGACTCTCTATCATGAAGATCATGGTGCTACTTTGAAGCACAAGTGTGGAAAAAGGATAGTTGTATTACCCCTTTTTATGTTTTTTGGGCCTTCTTTTTTTTCTTTGTCCTTTCCTCTTTTTTTATTCTTTGGTACAATACTCTATGAATGATGATTATCACACTTCTATTTATTTACAACTCAATGATTACAAATCGATACTAGAACGAAATATGACTCTATATGAATGCCTCCGGCGGTGTACCGGGATAGCAATGATGCATGAGTGACTTATACGAAAGAAGTATGAACGGTGGCTTTGCCACAACTAAAATGTCAACTACATGATCATGCAACGCAATATGACAATGATGGAGCGTGTCATGATAAATGAAACGGTGGAAAGTTGCATGGCAATATATCTCGGAATGGCTATGGAAGTGCCATGATAGGTAGGTATGGTGGCTGTTTTGAGGAAGGTATATGGTGGGTCTATGATACCGGCGAAAGGTGTGCGGTATTAGAGAGGCTAGCAATGATGGAAGGGTGAGAGTGCGTATAATCCATGGACTCAACACTAGTCATAAAGAACTCACATAATTACTGCAAAAATCTATTAGTTATTGAAGCAAAGTACTACGTGCATGCTCCTAGGGGGGTAGATTGGTAGGAAAAGACCATCTCTCGTCCCCGACCGCCACTCATAAGGAGGACAATCAATAAATACATCATGCTCCGACTTCTTAACATAACGGTTCACCATACGTGCATGCTACGGGAATCACAAACTTGAACACAAGCATTTCTCAAATTCACAACAACTCAACTAGCACGACTCTAATATCACCATCTCCATATCTCAAAACAATTATCAAGTTTCAAACTTCTCATACTATTCAACACACTCATAAGAAAATTTTATTTATTAATCTTGAATGCCTCAAATAATTAAAGCAAATTACCATTCTGTTTTGTAGGACTCTCAAAATAATCTAACTTAAGCATGAGAGAACAATGGTTTCTATAAAACAAATCTACCACCGTGCTCTAAAAGATATAAGTGAAGCACTAGAGCAAAAACTTATAACTCAAAAGATATAAGTGAAGCACATAGAGTATTCTAATAATTTCCGAATCATGTGTGTCTCTCTCAAAAAGGTGTGTGCAGCAAGGATGATTGTGTAAAAAAAATAAAGACTCAAATAATACAAGATGCTCCAAGCAAAACACATATCATGTGGTAAATAAAAATATAGCTCCAAGTAAAGTTACTGATAGAAGTAGACGAAAGAGGGGATGCCTTTCGGGGCATCCCCAAGCTTTGGCTTTTGGGTGTCCTTAGATTATCTTGGGGGTTCCATGGGAATCCCCAAGCTTAGGCTCTTGCCACTCCTTGTTCCATAATCCATCAAATCTTTACCCAAAACTTGAAAACTTCACAACACAAAACTTAAAGTAGGAAATCTCGTGAGCTCCGTTAGCGAAAGAAAACAACACTTCAAGGTACTGTAATGAACTCATTATTTATTTATATTGGTGTTAGACCTACTGTATTCCAACTTCTCTATGGTTTATAAACTATTTACTAGCCATAGATTCATCAAAATAAGCAAACAACACACGAAAAACAGAATCTGTCAAAAACAGAACACTATGTAGTAATCTGTAGCTAACGCAAGATATGGAACACCAAAAATTCTAAAATAAATTTCGGGACGTGAGGAATTTATCTATTAATCATGTGAAAAAATAATTAACTAAATATCACTTTCCAAATAAAAATGGCAGCAGTTCTCGTGAGCGCTAAAGATTCTGTTTTTTACAGCAAGATTAACAAGACTTTCCCCAAGTCTTCCCAATGGTTCTACTTGGCACAAACACTAATTAAACACAGAAAACACAACCAAAACAGAGGCTAGATAATTTTTTATTACTAAACAGGAGCAAAAATCAAGCAATAAAAATAAAATTGGGTTATCTCCCAACAAGCGCTATCGTTTAACGCCCCTAGCTAGGCATAAAAAGCAAGGATAGATCTAGGTGTTGCCATCTTTAGTAGGCAATCCATAAGTGGCTCTCATAATGGATTCATAAGATAATTTAATTTTCTTTCTAGGAAAGTGTTCCATGCCTTTCCTTAATGGAAATTGGAATCTAATATTTCCTTCCTTCATATCAATAATTGCACCAATCATTCTAAGGAAAGGTCTACCAAGAATAATAGGACATGGAGGATTGCAATCTATTTCAAGAACAATGAAATCTACGGGCACATAATTTCTATTTGAAATAATAATAAAATCATTAATTCTTACCATAGGTTTCTTAATAGTGGAATCCGCAAGGTGCAAGTTTAGAGAGCAATCATCAAAATCACGAAAACCTAACAAATCACACAAAGTCTTTGGAATCGTGGAAACACTAGCACCCAAATCACACAAAGCATAGAATTCATGATCTTTAATTTTATTTTTAATAGTAGGTTCCCACTCATCATAAAGTTTTCTAGGGATAGAAACTTCCAACTCAAGTTTTTCTTCATAAGATTGCATCAAAGCATCAACGATATGTTTAGTAAAAGCTTTATTTTGACTATAAGCATGAGGAGAATTTAGCACGGATTGCAACAAGGAAATACAATCTATCAAAGAGCAATTATCATAATTAAATTCCTTGAAATCCAAAATAGTGGGTTCATTAATATTTAAAGTTTTGACTTCTTCAATCCCACTTTTAACAATTTTAGCATCAAGATCCAAAGATTCCGAATTCTTGGAACACCGTCTAGGTAAAGGTGGATCATATTCAGTCCCATCATTATCAAGATTCATATTGCAAAACAAAGATTTAATAGGGTACACATCAATAACTTTTAGATCTTCATCTTTATTATCATGGAAACTAGATGAACACGCTTTTATAAAGCAATCTTTCTTAGCACGCACCATAGCGGTTCTTTCTTTGCACTCATCAATGGAAATTCTCATGGCTTTGAGAGACTCATTGATATCATGCTTAGGTGGAATAGATCTAAGTTTCAAAGAATCAACATCAAGAGAAATTCTATCAATGTTCCTAGCCAACTCATCAATCTTAAGCAATTTTTCTTCAATAAAAGCATTGAAATTCTTTTGCGAAGTAATAAATTCTTTAATATTAGATTCAAAATCAGAGGGCATATTATTATAGTTTCCATAAGAATTGTTGTAGGAATTACCATAATTATTAGAGGAATTACTAGGATACGGCCTAGGATTAAAGTTTCCTCTATACGCGCTGTTACCAAAACTATTCCTACCAACAAAATTCACATCCATAGATTCATTATTATTCTCAATCAAAGTAGACAAAGGCATATCATTAGGATTAGAAGAAACACTTTTATTAGCAAATAATTTCATAAGTTCGTCCATCTTTCCACTCAAAACATTAATTTCTTCTATCGCATGCACTTTCTTGTTAGTAGATCTTTCGGTGTGCCATTGAGAATAATTAACCATAATATTATCTAGGAGTTTAGTAGCTTCTCCTAATGTGATTTCTATAAAAGTGCCTCCAGCGGCCGAATCTAAATGATTTCTAGAAGCAAAATTCAATTCGGCATACAATTTTTGTATAATCATCCACAAATTCAAACCATGCATAGGGCAATTACGTATCATCAATTTCATCTTCTCCCAAGCTTGTGCAACATGTTCATGATCAAGTTGCTTAAAATTCATAATATCATTCCTAAGAGAGATGATCATAGCGGGAGGAAAATACTTAAAGATAAAAGCATCTTTGCACTTATTCCATGAATCAATACTATTTTAGGCAAAGACAAAAACCAAGCTTTAGCATGATCTCTAAGCGAAAAAGTAAATAGCTTCAATTTAACAATATCATTGTCCACATATTTCTTCTTTTGCATATCACACAAACCAACGAAGCTATTTAGATGGGGAGCGACATATTCACTAGGAAGGCCGGAAAAAGGATCTTTCATGACAAGATTCAGCAAAGCAGCATTAATTTCACAAGATTCAGCATCGATAAGAGGAGCAACCAGAGTGCTAATAAAATCATTGTTGTTGGTATTGGTAAAGTCACACAATTTGGTATTATCTTGAGCCATCGTGACAAGCAAGCAATCCGACACACAAGCAAACAAGAAACAGGCAAAAAGAGGCAAATAGAGAAAGAGAGTGAGGATAGAGAGAGAGAGGGCGAATAAAACGGCAAGGGTGAAGTGGGGGAGAGGAAAACGAGAGGCAAATGGCAAATAATGTAATGCGGGAGATAAGGGTTTTGTGATGGGTACTTGGTATGTTGACTTTTGCGTAGACCTCCCTGACATCGGCACCAGAAATCCTTCTTGCTACCTCTTGAGCACTTGCGTTGCTTTTCCCTTGAAGAGGAAAGGGTGGTGCAGCAAAGTAGCGTAAGTATTTTCCCTCAGTTTTTGAGAACCAAGGTATCAATCCAGTAGGAGGTCACGCACGAGTCCCTCGGACCTACACAAACAAATAAATCCTCGCAACCAACACGACAAGGGGTTGTCAATCCCTACACGGCCACTTACGACAGTGAGATCTGATAGATATGATAAGATAATATTTTTGGTATTTTTATGATAAAGATGCAAAGTAAAATAAAAGGTAATAAAATATCTAAGTATTGGAAGATTAATATGATGGAAGATAGACCCGGGGGGGCATAGGTTTCACTAATGGTTCTCTCGAGAGCATAAGTATTCACGGTGGGTAAACAAATTACTGTTGAGCAATTGACAGAATTGAGCATAGTTATGAGAATATCTAGGTATGATCATGTATATAGGCATCATGTCCGAGATAAGTAGACCGACTCCTGCCTGCATCTACTACTATTACTCCACACGTCGACCGCTATCCACCTTGCATCTAGAGTATTAAGTTGAAGAGAACAGAGTAACGCTTTAAGCAAGATGACATGATGTAGAGGGATAAACTCATGCAATATGATGAAAACCCCATCTTTTTGCCCTCGATGGCAACAATACAAGACGTGCCTTGCTGCCCCTGCTGTCACTGGTAAAGGACACCGCAAGATTGAACCCAAAGCTAAGCACTTCTCCCATTGCAAGAAAGATCAATCTAGTAGGCCAAACCAAACTGATAATTTGAAGAGACTTGCAAAGATAACCAATCATACATAAAAGAATTCAGAGAAGATTCAAATATTGTTCATAGATAAACTTGATCATGAACCCACAATTCATCGGTCTCAACAAACACACCGCAAAAGAAGATTACATCGAATAGATCTCCACAAGAGAGGGGGAGAACTTTGTATTTAGATCCAAAAAGAGAGAAGAAGCCATCTAGCTAATAACTATGGACCCGTAGGTCTGAGGTAAACTACTCACACTTCATCAGAAGGGCTACAGTGTTGATGTATAGAAGCCCTTCGTGATCGATGCCCCCTCCGGTGGAGCTCCGGAACATGCCCCAAGATGGGATCTCCTGGATATAGAAAGTTACGACGGTGGAATTAGGGTTTTGGCTCCGTATCTGGTAGTTTGGGGGTACGTAGGAATATATAGGAGGAAGGAGTACATCGGTGGAGCAACAGGGGGCCCACGAGGGTGGAGGGCACACCCAGGGGAGTAGGCACGCCCCCCTACCTCGTGGCCTCCTGGATGATGTCTTGACGTAGGGTCCAAGTCCTCTAGATCATGTTCGTTTCAAAAATCACGCTCCCGAAGGTTTCATTCCGTTTGGACTCCGTTTGATATTCTTTTTCTGCGAAACCCTAAAATAGGCAAAAAACAGCAATTCTGGGCTGGGCCTCCGGTTAATAGGTTAGTCTCAAAAATGATATAAAAGTGTATAATAAAGCCCAATAATGTCCAAAACAGAATATAATATAGCATGGAACAATCAAAAACTATAGTGTCGGGGGTTTGGTGCGACATATGCCAACAGTTGGCTTATCATGGTGGGGGCGAGTAGAACGTCGCCGGTGCCTGGAAACGGGATGAGGCGAAGACATGCATGCCAGCGAATCTTACCCAGCTTCAGGGCTCTCCAAGGAGATAACACCCCTACTGCTGCTCTGCGGGGTCTCCGCATGATCACTATGGCCAAGTGTTTACACGGTTGCTCCTTGAGCTGTTTCTTAGAGGGGGGAGAGGGCAAGGCTAGCTCTCTCTTTCTATCTGGTATGATCTAAGCTACTAGGTTCCAACCCTTTGCATGGGTCCCCTGGGGGGTTTATATAGGCCTACCCCCCAGGGGTACAATGGTAATTAGACTGGGCGGGGGCCCAGCCGTCAGTGCCTCCGACCTCCGACTTCTCCGCCGACTGCTGGGGCCCGCCAACTGGTGGGCCCCGCCGACTGGTCTGGTACGGAGCCGACAGGCCGTGTCCACCGTCGGCGGGTCTTGCCGGCTGCTGATTACTGTAGCCGTGCTCCTGATGACGCAGGCTTGGTCATGGGGTCGTGGCAACAGCCCCGCTGCCTGGCGGGCAATCACTGTGGCCACTCCCCATCTCATCTTGATCAATGGCGCGTGGGCCCCGGGGGCGGGCTCGGCCGACTCCCCCGGGCCGACTCCCGACGGGTCCGACTGACAGTTCTCCCACTGTCTCCTGAGGTCTCGCTGGCTGGTGGGCCTCGATGCTTCTAGGCCATACAAACAAGCCGTCGTGGGCACAGGACTCAGTACTGTGGTGCTGATGTCAGGGCCGGCCGGGCAACAGTGCCACGCCGCACGGAGATCTTCCTGAGTACGGCGTGCTGTGGCCATGCCTGCCCTTGGTGAGGGGCGGGGGTAGGATTCACTGTAGCCACGCCCTGCCCCGTCCCCTTCGATGAGGTCATGATTCGTTGGATTCGCCGGCCGACTCCCTGAAGCCGGCTTCTCTTGAAGTCGTCCCTGGGACTCGGTCGTGGGCGGGCAGTCGGCCGCCCTGCCGTCGACTCCTCAGGAGGCGGCTCTTCGTCCCGGAGTCTTGAAAGGCTATGGGACTCGGGTTGGCCTACCCGTGGCCCATTACTGCGACATATAGATACGTTGGAGACGTATCATGGCCCGTCTGGTGAACCACATCTCGAACGGCAAACTCTCGGAGGGGGAGCGGCAATTCGGCAAGCGGCCATACTCCCACGTAGACCCGCCGCCTGCAGTGAGTCTTTAATTCCTTTTTTATTCTATCTGCCAAGTTCTGTTTTGCTGCCTGAACAGTCGGTCATGATGCAGATCCTCACAACTCAGCCTGCAGCCGACGTCCTAGAGCAGGGTCAGGAGTACCTGCCGGACCGGTCAAGGAGTGATGCAGACGACCCCGACTTCGGGGCGGCCGCCATGGAGGAGGACGAGGCCACGGGCGGTGGTGGCGGAGCAGGTGGCTCCGGAGGAGGCGATGTCAAAGACTGGCCGGACAACGACGAGGAGGAGGCCGAGCCATCATACGTCTACGTCGTATCTATAATTTTTTATGGTTCCATGCCAATATTATACAACTTTCATATACTGTTGGCAACTTTTTATACTATTTTTTGGGACTAACATATTGATACAGTGCCCAGTGCCAGTTCCTGTTTGTTGCATGTTTTTTGTTTCGCAGAAAATCCATATCAAACGGAGTCCAAACGGGATAAAAACGGGCGAAGAATATTTTTGGAATATATGTGAAATATGGGAAGAAAATAAACGTGAGACGGTGCCCGAGGGAGCCACGAGGCAGGGGGTGCGCCCCTGACCCTCGTGCCCCCCTGTAAGGCGGTTACTACTCTTCTTTGGCCACAAGAAAGCTAATTTTTGGGGGGAAAATGGAGCGAAGGTTTCAATCCAATCAGAGTTACAAATCTCCGGATATATAAGAAGCGGTGAAAGGGCAGAATCCCAGAATGCAAAAACAGAGAGAGACAGAGAGATAGATCCAATCTCAGAGGGGCTCTCGCCCCTCCCACACCATGGAGACCATGGACCATAGGGTAAACCCTTCTCCCACCTAGGGAGAAGGTCAAGGAAGAAGAATAAGGGGGTCTCTCTCCCCCTCTCTCCCGGTGGCGCCGGAACACCGTCTGGGCCATCATCATCACCGCGATCTTCACCAACACCTACGCCATCTTCACCAACATCTCCATCACCTTCCCCCCTCTATCTGCAGCGGTCCACTCTCCCACAACCCGCTGTACCCTCTACTTGAACATGGTGCTTTATGCTTCATATTATTATCCAATGATGTGTTGCCATCCTATGATGTATGAGTAGATTTTCGTTGTCCTATCGGTGATTGATGAATTGCTACGATTGATTTAATTTTCTTGTAGTTATGTTGTTGTCCTTTGGTTTCCATCATACGAGCGCGCGCGTGGATCACACCATAGGGTTAGTTGTATGTTGATAGGACTATGTATTGGAGGGCAAGAGTGATAGAAGCTTCAACCTAGCATAGAAATTGATGCATACGGGATTGAAGGGGGACCAATATATCTTAATGCTATGGTTGGGTTTTACCTTAATGAACGTTAGTAGTTGAATATGCTTGCTAATAGTTCCAATCATAAGTGCATAGAATTCCAAGTCAGGGATGACATGCTAGCAGTGGCCTCTCCCACATAAAACTTGCTATCAGTCTAGTAAAGTTGTCAATTGCTTAGGGACAATTTTGCAACTCCTACCACAACTTTTCCACACTCACTATACTAAATTTATTGTTTCTTTATCTAAACAGACCTTACTTTTTATTTACGCGCTCTTTATTATCTTGCAAACCTATCCAAAAACACCTATAAAGTACTTCTAGTTTCATACTTGTTCTAGGTAAAGCGAACGTTAAGTGTGCGTAGAGTTGTATCGGTGGTCGATAGAACTTGAGGGAATATTTGTTATACCTTTAGCTCCTCATTGGGTTCAACACTCTTACTTATCGAAAGAGGCTACAATTGATCCCCTATACTTGTGGGTTATCAAGACCTTTTTCTGGCGCCGTTGCCAGGGAGTTATAGCGTGGGGTGAATATTCTCGTGTGTGCTTGTTTTCTTTATCACTAAGTAGTTTTTATTTTGTGCTCCTATTTTCTATCTTTAGTTATGGGTAGGAAGCGCAAAATACCAAAAAAATTAGTTGTACTACTAAACCAATGGTTGAAGAAGCACTCAAAATCTATCACACTCCTAAAGCTTTTTACTTGGATCATCTTCGATCCCTTTGTGCTCATGCTGAAACCCCAACTAGCTTAGTTGAGGGAAAATCTTTAGATGAGCATGCTTGTTATGTGCGACACCGCTTATCTCAAAAAGGGGAACTTTTATTGGATCAAATTCATCGTTTGCAATGCTATGCTTGGAATTTATGTGAAATTTATGATTTTACTTGTTGTTATGAAGACCCTAAGAAACACCTTCCCTGCCAATGTAAGTTTAGTGATAATGGAATCGTATCTTCGTATGCTAAGGTTGTTTATAATTACTATGATGTTCAACAAATTGAAGTTTGTTGATTTTAAGGGTGCTTACGAAATTGCTTCTTTGATTGAAAAGTATGGTGCTACTCTTTACAAATCTAAAAATTTTGCCATACTTAAATATTGCTATGATAATTATGCTTCGAATGCCTATGTTGAACCATATATTGAGTACTAATGCGCTGTCCGAGAAGAGACTAATATTTTGCAGGAGTCTATGGAAGAAGAAATTGATGAAACTGTGAGCTCATTGGATGAAAAAGATGAGGAGGAGAGCGAAGAACAAAAGGAGGAAGAGCGGATTAGCTACCCGTGCCCACCTTCTAATGAGAGTAACTCTTCAACTCATACATTGTTTAATTTCCCTTCGTGCTTACCGAAGGATGATTTTGATGATGACTATTATGATCCCTTTGATTCTCTTGAAATATCCCTTTTTGATGATGCTTGCTATGCTTGTGGCCAAGATGCCAATATGAATTATGCTTATGGAGATGAACTTGGTATAGTTCCTTATGTTAAACATGAAATTGTTGCTATTGCACCCACGCATGATAGTCCTATTATCTTTTTGAATTTTCCCGACTACACTATATCGGAGAAGTTTGCACTTATTAAGGATTATATTGATGGGTTGCCTTTTACCGTTGCACATGATGATTTTGATGAATATAATATGCATGTGCTTTCTGCTCCTACTTGCAATTATTATGAGAGAGGAACTATATCTCCACCTCACTATGTTTCCAATATGACAAAATTGCCAAAAACTGTTTATACTATGCATTGAGCTTTACTGTGTGTGCATGAATTGTTCTTTTATGACATGACGATGCATAGGAAGAGAGTTAGACTTCATCATTACATGATATATGTTACCTTGTGCTCACCACTAAATTAAAAATCATTGTTAATTGAAATTAGCTTTGATATACCTTGGGATCCGGGTGGATCCATTACTTGAGCACTATATGCCTAGCTTAATGGCTTTAAAGAAAGCGCTGCCAGGGAGACAACCCGGAAGTTTTAGAGAGTCATTTATTTCTGTTGAGTGCTTTCATATAGTTTAAAAACAACAAAAATAAAGAGGGTAACCCAAAACTTTTTCAAAAAGGAAAGTGAAAGTGAGAAAAACAAGCATTGTTGAAGTGGGAGCTAGCCTTGAACTTTGTTCATGCTCATGGAAACTTTGTGAATCGTGATTACAGAAAATTTTCAATAAAAATAATTATACCCTTTTACAATTCCATTGTATTATAAAAATAATTTGCCAAGGTTTGCCTTTAGGATGTTTACATTTGCTTGATGGTTTGTACGGTGCAGGACAGAAACTTTGGCTGTAGTGCGTGATTTTACATTTTTAGCTGGAATGTCAAATGGTTCTGATTCTTTTTGCACTGTCTTTATATAAATTGTTTTTATTTTTCCTAATTTTCGTAGATTTTCTCAAGTATCATAAGTATGGTCAATGTTCAGATTATTACAGATTGTTCTGTTTTAGACAGATTCTGTTTTTGATGCATAGTTTGCTTGTTTTGATGAAACTATCAAATTCATATTAGTGGATTAAGCCATGAAAAAGTTATATTACAGTAGACACAATTCTAAAACAAAATATGAATTGGTTTTCAACAGTACTTACAGTAGTGATTTGCTTTATTATACTAACGGATCTTACCGAGTTTTCTGTTGAAGTTTTGTGTGGATGAAGTGTTCGATGATCGAGAAGGTCTCGATGTGAGAAGAAGAAAGAGAGGCAAGATCTCAAGATTGGGGATGCCCGAGGCACCCCAAGTAAATATTCAAGGAGACTCAAGCGTCTAAGCTTGGGGATGCCCCGGAAGGCATCCCCTCTTTCTTCAACAAGTATCGGTATGTTTTCAGATTCGTTTCGTTCATGCGATATGTGCAATCTTGGAGCGTCTTTTGCATTTAGTTTTCATTTTTATTTTATGCACCATGCTGGTATGAGATAGTCCTTGGTTGATTTATAGAATTCTCATTGCACTTCACTTATATCTTTTGAGTATGGCTTTATAGAATGCTTCATGTGCTTCGCTTATATCATTTGAAGTTTGGATTGCCTGTTTCTCTTCACATAGAAAACCGCCATTTGTTATGATAATTATGCTTCTAATGCCTATGTTAAACCATATATACTCTTCAGAAATCTGAAAATTTTGCCATACTTAAATATTGTTATGATAATTATGCTTCTAATGCCTATGTTAAACCATATATTGAGGACTCCTCCGCTGTCCAAGAAGAGACTATTATTTTGCAGGAGTCTATGGAAGAAGGAATTGATGAAACTGTGAGCTCATTGGATGAAAAAGATGATGAGGAGAGCGAAGAACAAAAGGAGGAAGAGTGGATTGATCACCCATGCCCACCTTCTAATGAGAGTAACTCTTCAACTCATACATTGTTTAATTTCCCTTCGTGCTTACCGAAGGATGATTGCTATGATGACTGTTATGATCCCGTTGATTCTCTTGAAATATCCCTTTTTGATGATGCTTGCTATGCTTGTGGCCAAGATGCCAATATGAATTATGCTTATGGAGATGAACTTGGTATAGTTCCTTATGTTAAACATGAAATTGTTGCTATTGCACCCACGCATGATAGTCCTATTATCTTTTTGAATTTTCCCGACTACACTATATCGGAGAAGTTCGCCCTTATTAAGGATTATATTGATGGGTTGCGTTTTACTATTACACATGATGATTTTGATAGATATAATATGCATGTGATTGCTTCTCCTACTTGCAATTATTATGAGAGAGGAACTACATCTCCGCCTCTTTATGTTTCCAACACGAAAAAATTGCATGAAACTGTTTATACTATGCATTGGCCTTTACCTTGTGTGCATGAATTGTTCTTTTATGACATGTCGATGCATAGGAAGAGAGTTAGACTTCGTCATTACATGATATATGTTACTTTGTGCTCACTACTAAATTAAAAATCATTGTTAATTAAAATTGGCTTTGATATACCTTGGGATCCGGGTGGATCCATTACTTGAGCACTATATGCCTAGCTTAATGGCTTTAAAGAAAGCCCTGCCAGGGAGACAACCCGGAAGTTTTAGAGAGTCATTTATTTCTGTTGTGTGCTTTTATAAGGTTTAAAAATAAAAATAATGTGCCAAGGTTTGCCTTTAGGATGTTTTAGATTACTTGTTGGTTTGTGGGGTGCAGGACAGAAACTTAGGCTATAGTGCACGATTTTACATTTTTTACTGGAACGTCAAACGGTTCTGAAACTTTTTGCACTGTCTTTCTATACAAACTATTACTAATTTTGGTAGAATTTTTTGGAGTAACAGAGGTATGGTGAATGTTCATATTATTACAGACTGTTCTGTTTTAGACAGATTCTATTTTTGATGCATAGTTTGCTTGTTTTGATGAAACTATCGATTTATATCAGTGGATTCAGCCATGGAAAAGTTATATTACAGTAGCTACAATGGAAAAACAAAATATGAGTTGTTTTACAACAGTACTTATAGTAGTGATTTACTTTATTATACTAACGGATCTTACCGAGTTTTATGTTGAAGTTTTGTGTGGATGAAGTGTTCGAAGATCGAGGAGGTCTTGATGTGAGAAGAAGGAAGATAGGCAAGAGCTCAAGCTTGGGGATTCCCAAGGCACCCCAAGTAAATATTCAAGGAGACTCAATCGTCTAAGCTTGGTGATGCCCCGGAAGGAATCCCATCTTTCTTCAACAAGTATCGGTATGTTTTCGGATTCATTTCGTTCATGCGATATGTGCAATCTTGGAGCATCTTTTGCATTTAGTTTTCACTTTTCTTTTATGCACCATGCTCGTATGAGGTAGTCCTTGGTTGATTTATAGAATGCTCTTTGCACTTCACTTAAATCTTTTGAGTATGGCTTTATAGAATGCTTCATGTGCTTCGCTTATATCATTTGAAGTTTGGATTGCCTGTTTCTCTTCACATAGAAAACCGCCATTTGTAGAATGCTCTTTTGCTTCACTTATATTTGTTAGAGCATGGGCATATCTTTTATAGAAAGAATTAAACTATCTTGCTTCACTTATATCTATTTAGAGAGTTGACAGGAACTGGTCATTCACATGGTTAGTCATAAAATCCTACATAAAACTTGTAGATCACTGAATATGATATGTTTGATTCCTTGCAATAGTTTTGCGATATAAAGGTGGTGATATTAGAGTCGTGCTAGTTGAGTAATTGTGAAATTGAGAAATACTTCTGTTGAAGTTTGCAAGTCCCGTAGCATGCACGTATGGTGAACCGTTATGTAACGAAGTTGGAGCATGAGGTATTTATTGATTGTCTTCCTTATGAGTGGCGGTCGGGGACGAGCGATGGTCTTTTCCTACCAATATATTCCCCTAGGGGCATGCGTAGTAGTACTTTGATTCGAGGGCTAATAAATTTTGCAATAAGTATATGAGTTCTTTATGACTAATGTGAGTCCATGGATTATATGCACTCTCACCCTTCCATCATTGGTAGCCTCTTTGGTATCGTGCATTGCCCTTTCTCACCTCTAGAGTTGGTGCAAACTTCGCCGGTACATCCAAACCTCGTGATACGATACACTCTATCACACATAAGCCTCATTATATCTTCCTAAAAACAGCCACTATACCTACCTATCATGGCATTTCCATAGCCGTTCCGAGATATATTGCCATGCAACTTCCATCATCATCATATACATGACTTGAGCATTTATTGTCATATTGCTTTGCATGATCGTAAGATAGCTAGCATGATGTTTTCATGGCTTTCCATTTTTTGATGTCATTGCTACGCTAGATCATTGCACATCCTGGTACATCGTCGGAGGCATTCATATAGAGTCATATCTTTGTTCTAGATATCGAGTTGTAATATTGAGTTGTAAGTAAATAAAAGTGTGATGATCATCATTATTAGAGCATTGTCCCAGCGAGGAAAGGATGATGGAGACTATGATTCCCCCACAAGTCGGGATGAGACTCCGGACGAAAAAAAGAAAAAAGAGAGAAGTCCCAAAAAAAGGAGAAAGGCCAAAAACGGAAGACCCAAAAAATGAGAGAAAAAGAGAAAAGGGGCAATGTTACTATCATTTTACAACACTTGTGCTTCAGAGTAGCACCATGTTCTTCATATAGAGAGTCTCTTGAGTTATCACTTTCATATACTAGTGGGAATTTTCATTATAGAACTTGGCTTGTATATTTCGATGATGGGCTTCCTCAAATGCTCGAGGTCTTCATGAGCAAGCAAGTTTGATGCACACCCACTTAGTTTCTAGTTTGAGCTTTCATACACTTATAGCTCTTAGTGCATCAGTTGCATGGCAATCCCTACTCCTCGATTGACAACAATTAATGGGCATCTCCATAGCCCATTGATTAGCCGCGTCGATGTGAGACTTTCTTCCTTTTGTCTTCTCCACACAACCTCCATCATCATATTCTATTCCACCCATAGTGCTATGTCCATGGCTTGCGCTCATGTATTGTGTGAGGGTTGAAAAGGCTGAAGCGCGTTAAAAAGTATGAACCAATTGCTCGGCTTGTCATCGGGGTTGTGCATGATTTGAATGTTTTGTGTGGTGAAGATGGAGCATAGCCAGACTATATGATTTTGTAGGGATGAGCTTTCTTTGGCTATGTTATTTTGATAAGACATAATTGCTTGGTTAGTATGCTTGAAGTATTATTGTCTTAATGTCAAATGCTAGACTATTGATTTGAATCACTCATGTCTTAATATTCATGCCATGGTTAGATATATGATCAAGATTATGCTAGGTAGCATTCCACATCAAAAATTATCTTTTTTATCATTTACCTACTCGAGGACGAGCAGGAATTAAGCTTGGGGATGCTAATATGTCTCTGTCGTATCTATAATTTTTGATTGTTCCATACCAATATTCTACAACTTTCATATACTTTTGGCAACTATTTATACTATTTTTGGGGACAAACATATTGATCCAGTGCCTAGTGCCAGTTCCTGTTTGTTGCATGTTTTTTGTTTTGTAGAAAATCCATATCAAACAGAGTCCAAACGGGATAAAAACGGACGGAGAATATTTTTGGAATATATGTGAAATATGGGAAGAAAATCAACGCGGGACGGTGCCGGAGGGAGCCACGAGGCAGGGGGCGCGCCCCTGACCCTCGTGGCCCCCCATAAGGCGGTTGCTGCTCTTCTTTCGCCGCAAGAAAGCTAATTTTCGGGGAAAAAATTAGAGCGAAGGTTTCAATCCAATCGGAGTTACGGATCTCCGGATATATAAGAAACGGTGAAAGGGCAGAATCCCAGAACGCAGAAACAGAGAGAGATAGAGAGACAGATCCAATCTCGGAGGGGCTCTCGCCCCTCCCATGCCATGGAGACCATGGACCAGAGGGGAAACCCTTCTCCCACCTAGGTAGAAGGTCAAGGAAGAAGAAGAAGAAGAAGAAGAAGAAGAAGAAGAAGAAGAAGGGGGCTCTCTCCCCCTCTCTCCCGGTGGCGCCGGAACGCCGCCGGGGCCATCATCATCACCGCGATATTCACCAACACCTACACCATCTTCACCAACATCTCCATCACCTTCCCCCCTCTATCTATAGCGGTCCACTCTCCCGCAACCCGTTGTACCCTCTATTTGAACATGGTGCTTTATGCTTCATATTATTATCCAATGATGTGTTCCATCCTATGATGTCTGAGTAGATTTTTGTTGTCCTATCAGTGGTTGATGAATTGCTATGATTGATTTAATTTTCTTGTGATTATGTTGTTGTCCTTTGGTGCCCATCATATGAGCGTGCGCGTGGATCACACCATAGGGTTAGTTGTATGTTGATAGGACTATGTATTGGAGGGCAAGAGTGACAGAAGCTTCAACCTAGCATAGAAATTGATGCATACAGGATTGAAGGGGGACCAATATATCTTAATGCTATGGTTGGGTTTTACCTTAATGAACGTTAGTAGTTGCAGATGCTTGCTAATAGTTCCAATCATAAGTGCATAGAATTCCAAGTCAGGGATGACATGCTAGCAGTGGCCTCTCCCACATAAAACTTGCTATCGGTCTAGTAAAGTAGTCAATTGCTTAGGGACAATTTTGCAACTCCTACCACCACTTTTCCACACTCGCTATGCTAACTTTATTGTTTCTTTATCTAAACAGACCTTACTTTTTATTTACGCGCTCTTTATTATCTTGCAAACCTATCCAAAAACACCTACAAAGTACTTCTAGTTTCATACTTGTTCTAGGTAAAGTGAACGTTAAGCGTGCGTAGAGTTGTATCGATGGTTGATAGAACTTGAGGGAATATTTTTTCAACCTTTAGCTCCTCGTTTGGTTCGACACTCTTACTTATCGAAAGAGGCTACAATTGATCCCCTATACTTGTGGGTCATCAAGCCGCGCCGCCCGCACAACGCCGACAGGACGGGCATGAGCTCCTCAGCCGTGCTGACTACACCAGGCGGCGCGCAGAAGTGCCGAGCCGGTCCGCCGCAATTTGGCAGCTGGCCGAAGAGGCCCAGGAACATGGCCGCCGCGACCAGATGGCAGGAGGCTGCTAGAAGGCGGCCCAGTTTCAGAGGGCCCTGAAGCAACCCCCGATGGTGTCCGCGTAAGTGCCTACTTTCTCTTGCGTATTATTCTCTTCTTTCTTTTCTTCCTTTCTGAATTTCTTCTTATCTTTCTTGAACAGAGCCCCGCTCTCGCTTGAGCGGGCCGCCTCTGCCTCCGTGATCGGGGCAGCTGAGGGGTCCACCAACACTCACTGCATGGACCCGCAGGCCGACCTCCGGGAGGCGACTGAGAGGAATGTGCGGGAGGCGCGCAAGGAGTGGGAGGAGGCGGAGCGGCAGAAGGCGGCGACGACCAAAGTGGCGCAGGCGGACATGAAGGCAGCAGCCAAGGCCCAAACCGACGCCGAGGCCAAGGCCTAGGCGGACGCCGCAGCCAAGGACCAGTCGGATGCAGCCGCCAAGGCGCAAGCGGAAGAGGCCGCACGCGGCCAGGCTCCGCAATTCGTCATCCTCCTGTGCTCCGCGCCACCTGCGCCCGAGATCCCGGTGCCATCTGGAGGAGCCGGCGATGACTGGCCAGTCATGGAGAGGGGAGGGGGCGACGTCATCACCTCGGAGGTGCCCCCACAGGTGCCGACTGCGGACGCGTAGAGCATTCGGCCTGAAGTGCCACCGGCGCCACCAGCTGGTAATGAGTTGGTGGTAGGCTCGACTCCAGGGCGCCTTCGTTTGGAGAAGGCGGCGTTAGCGCCAAGGCCGCTGGATTTTGGGGCCGCAAGCTCTTCAGCCTCTAACGCTGAGGTCAGTAGAGCCGCCCCACCAGAGTGGACTCCTAGGGGAGGGACGAGCATACTAAACCGGGCCGCACATGACGTCCAAGCCCATCTTCAGGCCCAAGGTGTCCCTAAGGGAGTCCTGGATTAGGGGGTGTCCGGATGGCCGGACTATACCTTCAGCCGGACTCCTGGACTATGAAGATACAAGATTGAAGACTTCGTCCCGTGTCCAGGAGGGACTTTCCTTGGCGTGGAAGGCAAGCTTGGCGATATGGATATGTGGATCTCCTACCATTGTAACCGACTTTGTGTAACCCTAACCCTCTCCGGTGTCTATATAAACCGGAGGGTTTTAGTCCGTAGGACAACATACATAACAACAATCATACCATAGGCTAGCTTCTAGGGTTTAGCCTCTCCGATCTCGTGGTAGATCTACTCTTGTACTACCCATATCATCAATATTAATCAAGCAGGACGTAGGGTTTACCTCCATCAAGAGGGCCCGAACCTGGGTAAAACTTCGTGTCCCTTGCCTCCTGTTACCATCCGGCCTAGACGCATAGTTCGGGACCCCCTACCCGAGATCCGCCGGTTTTGACACCGACATTGGTGCTTTCATTGAGAGTTCCTCTGTGTCGTCGCCGTTAGGCTTCATGGCTCCTACGATCATCAATAATGATGCAGTCCAGGGTGAGACCTTCCTCCCCGGACAGATCTTCGTCTTCGGCGGCTTCGCACTGCGGGCCAATTCACTTGGCCATCTGGAGCAGATCGAAAGCTATGCCCCTGGCCGTCAGGTCAGATTTGGAAGTTTAAACTACACGACTGACATCCGCGGGGACTTGATCCTCGACGGATTTGAGCCACTGCCGAGCGCGCCGCACTGTCACGACGAGCATGATCTAGCTCTGCCGCCGAACAGTGCCCTGGAGGCCGCACCCGCATCGGCTTCGACCCTTAATTCGGAGCCAACTACGCCGATCGAGGATGGGTGGTTGGACGCCGCCTCGAGGGCTGTGATCCCAACGGCGATCGAGCCGAACACCAGCCCCGCACTCCACGAGACTCGTGACTCCAAGGAGCCGGACTCCTCCCCGGACTCCGAACCTTCCGCGCCCCTGCCGATCGAATCCGATTGGGCGCCGATCATGGAGTTTACCGCCGCGGACATCTTTCAGCACTCGCCCTTTGGCGATATTATGAAATCACTAAAGTCTCTTTCTTTGTCAAGAGAGCCCTGCCCGGATAATGGCCAGCGGGATTGGGATGTGGAAGACGAAGAAATTCGACGCCCAACCACCACCCACTTTGTAGCCACTGTTGAGGATTTAACCAAGATGCTCGACTTCGACTCTGAAAACATCGACAGTATGGACGACGATGCGGGAGGCGAAGAAGAACCACCGCCCACAGGGCGCTCGACGCCCACCTCATCATACGACGTATACATGGTGGACGCACCAAAATATGATGATGAGGAGCGGAAGGACGCACCGAAGGCTTGTTCCCTCGAGAAGCAGTCAAAGCAGCGACGCAAGCGCCGCCCCAAATCCCGCGTCGACAGAAATAACGATCACACAGACCCAGCACCGGAGCAGGGCAAACCGCTGCCGGACAACGGCAATCCGGATAATCAAACCGAACAAACAAATTCTATCAAGGATAATAGTCCGGACGACATAACACCGGACAGGCACCCGGAGCAGCAGAATGCCCGTAAAAGGCTTGTTGCCACCGCCAGGAGTCTTAAAAAGCAGAAGCAAAGGCTCAAGGCTGCACAAGACACACTCCAAATCAGATGGAGTAAAATACTCAACACAGCACCGAGGTACGGCGAGAATCGCCCCTCCAAGAGCTACCCAAAGCGGAAGCTGCTACCTGAATTCGATGAGGAGGCCTCGAGGCCTCAGACCCCCCACAACCAAACATCAAAGCAGCCACCTGGCCAGATAGAGGACCCCTCTACAAACACAGAGCGGCATACAACGCCACTCACAATACAACATGCGACCCATGCGAGGGCTTGCACCCAAAGGACGGCACAACAAGATCCATCTATGGACCACGCAAGCGTGCCCCAGCATACAATGCAACACAACAAACATCCGAACAACGCGGCACTCCCAGAAAAATATACCCAAGTGGCTATCACTGCGAAGTCCTGCCACTGGTCGTCTCAGCCGATCACTTTCGACCATCGCGATTACTCAGCATGTATCCGACGCGCAGGATGGGCTGCCCTGGTATTAGACCCAGTAATTGGCGGATATCACTTCACATGAGTCTTGATGGACGGTGGCAGCAATCTAAACCTAATATATCAGGATTCAATCCGCGGGATGGGGTTAGACCCAACAAAAATTTGCCATAGCAATACTACCTTTAAAGGAGTAACGCCAGGCCCAGGGGCTCGTTGTACGGGCTCCCTCCTACTACAAGTTATATTCGGCTCCCCCGATAACTTCTGTCGCAAGCATTTAACCTTCCACATCGCTCCGTTCCAAAGTGGCTATCAAGCACTACTCGGACCCGAAGCTTTCGCTCGCTTTAATGCAATACCACACTACGCCTCCCTCACACTCAAGATGCTCGATCCACGTGGCATCATTTCAGTGAACAGAAATATCAAGCGATCTCTGCGCGCCGAAGAGAGTGCGGCTGCCTTGACAGCCGCACACTAAAGGCGCCCGGACCAGCGAAAGCATCCAATAGGTCGTCAAGACCTCAGACACAACTAATCAAGCCCGGGGCCGCTATTTATACCGAATAAATGGTCACAACCCTATTTGTCAATACAAGGGGCTCAACGCGCGCAGACAAGTGGCAATTTTTTCTCATCTTGAAATTATACATGGTTTCTTTAAAAACTATCTTTTTGCACGACAACTTTTTCACCTAAATTACTCTCTTTTACAGACGATCATCGTGCTACACCCGTCCAGGATACGGTACAATGGAGACACAGGCGCAGATGTGCAGCAGGGACCCGCTCCAAGGATTCTTTTTAGATTAAGACCCTGCGTAAACCTTTTTTACTGACTCTTGTTGATACATATCCACCATTGCGAAGGATGCTGACGTCTTGGCATGTGGCCACGCCAGAACAATGCACGTACCTGGACACAAGGGGCTTCTTACAAAGGCCATTATTTAGGCCTGGTTTATACCGCAAAGACCGAATACCTTAGGGAGTGTGCGGCGTCGCGAGTTTGGCCCTATATGCATCAGCTCCGAATCATTGTCTTTGGTCAAATGTTGGGTTTGCCTGGCTCCTGTGTTTTGGTGCCTTACGTTCCGCTTTACCGACTAAGGTAGCACCAGGAGAACTACTGCGATTGTGCCCTGGTTCATTTGGACGAGCACCTTAGTAGAGAAAGCCGGAAACTGACTTCATGATATAGCGTGAGACTGGTCAACCACACGATGACCTATCAGAATGTTGGAATTCCTCCGCCTTAACAAAGGGCCGTTTTCTGGCCAGGCATGTACGCACCCCAAGATCAGGAGAGTGCAGAGCCACCAGGGGCTATCTAGTAGCCCCACTGTCAAACTCCTATGGCTTAGTGAAAGTGCTAAAGCATTATAGTCCGGTTGCCTCGCTCGCTCCGCTATCACCTCCTTAATAGGACCAATACGTTGCATTAATTGTGAATGCGTGTTTTTTGCAAGCACCTCCGCATTATATGCGTGGGGGTTGAAGCCGACAACTGCAATCTTTCAGGTTATACACATGTATACATAAATGGCCGCCCAGGAGGCATCATATTACTTTTAGGCAAAAGTATAAAAATGGCCTTATAAAAATTTATAAAAGCATTTCGCTTACAATGAGATTACATATCACTCAAACATAATATTTTTTGAGCACTGGGTCTCTATCAAACGAGCACCCTCAAGAACTTCTTCAAAGTAGTGCTCAGCAGCCATTCGGCCTATGGCCGAATCCCGCGCTGCAACAATGGTAGCATCCATCTCCGCCCAGTATGCTTTAACACGGGCAAAGGCCATCCGTGAGCCCTCTATGCACACCGACCTCTTCATCGCATTAATGCGCGGCACCACATCAAGGAACTGCTGCACCAAGCTAAAATAGTTGTTCGGTTTTGGCCTTTCCGGCCATAGCTGATCCACAACAGACCTCATGGCGAGTCCAGACAACCTATTCAGTTCGGCTCATTCGGCTAATTGGTCAGTCAATGAAAGTGGACGCTCGGGAGAATGGAATTGTGTCCAAAACAGCTGGTCCAATTCATGGTCCGTCTGACCCTGGAAGTACTTGGCCGCATCGGCAGCGCTCGCCACCAAATCCATATACACATCCTCCGAACTCCACAGCCGATCCAGAGGGGCATACCGTGGATCTCCGAACTTCCTCCGCAACATAAAGGATTTCCCAGCTACAATATCCCCGGCTTCCCGTAGCTCCTCCTTCTCCGCCCTCATAGCAGAGCGGATGTCTTTTCTCGTCACAGCAGCCTTCTCAAGGTCCGATGCCTTCGCTAGGTTTTCCTTTTCAAGAACCCGGCAACGGTCGGCGGCGGCTTTTAATTCTATGGCCATCTTATCTCGGCTCTCGCCATGCATGGCCTTCTCGGCCTTCAACTCTTCGGCCGCCTTCAAAGCAGCCGCATTACCAAACCTTGCTTGTTCCTTGGCTCGGGCAAGTTCTGCCCGCAAGGCTTCAACAATGGTAGCTCCATCTGCAGTCACAACATATTAAAGATACTGGCATCATGTTGCTCTTACTATGTGGCATTTACCATATAATGACACTTACCCTGTGCCTCGTCAAGCCTTTTGTTAAAAAGCTCGATGTCGGCGTCTGCCGCATCCAATTGCCGTTTTAAATGGGCAAACTCGCTATTCCGGCAAGCCACCGGAGCTTCCATCACCTGCACATAGAGGCAGTATGGTTATTACCTAGGAATATGATCCTCTGTTCATCGTCGTTTTCAACGACAACCAGAGTCTCAGGGGCTACTATCTACACAGGGCACACCTAGCATGTGCAGGACTATCATACATTATTTTACGTACCTCAAATCCTGTCAGTAGACTCATAAAAGCTTCATGCAATCCGCTTTCGGCGGATGAGATTCTCTCCATCACCGTATTCATCAGCATACGGTGTTCATCTGAGATGGCCGCTCGCCCCACCAACTCCCTCAGAACATCCGATCACACACCAGACGGTGCCGGACTCTTTTGTCTGTTCTCTTCGGGAGCCGGACACTGGGAGCTTCGGGGGTCAATGGGATTATCTTCTGGCCTCACCGGACTCGGAGAGGCCCTCCGCGACGACACTTCGGGGCCGTCCGCTTCCGGAGCGGAGGAGTCTGGAGGAGGCGTTTCTCTCTCCATCATCTCTGGAAGAAGATCCCCCAAAGACGAGCTCATTTGAGAGGAGCTAAGGCCCGAACTGCAAAGATATATGCGGTGGTTATTTTCTCAGAAGAAAAAGATGGCATACCTGTACTATTAAAGTGTTTCAGGTCACTTAAGACTCACTGGAGAATTGATCCCCCCGCGGACTTGGTGCGGCGAAAGCACTCCCCAAGGTAGGACCCTCTATGGGAGACTTCTTCTCCTGTTTGGAAGCTTCGGCTTCCGAATCCCCGGGCGCAGTCCTTTTCCTCCTCCAGTCGTCTTCCTTCATGGAGACGCTCGCTCCCTCGGTTAGAATGGGCAGCGTTGGGGGCCCGCGTCCGCCCGTACTATCCTCCCCAGTATCTTCCTTCAAGGGCTCCGGGCAAGGTGCGACCTGGAGCATCTTTTCCAATACCGGATTGTCCAAACCCTCAGGGAGGGGGGCCGAACACCGAATCAACTTCGCCTTTGTTAGCCAGTCCTGGTCAAAAAGCAAACTCTCAGAAATAACTTCGTAACAAATGAGAGATAGTATGTTAGGCCGGAAGATTCCTTACCTGTTCGGCGGCGCGGTTACTGCTCAGGCCCACGTCCTCGGTGATTTCCGGACACTCTACCTGAGGTCCAAAGAATGACTTGTACATCTCCTCGTGTGTCAGGCCGAGGAAATTTTGAATGACACGCGGTCCCTCGGGATTGAACTCCCATAAGCGAAGGGGCCGGCGTTTGCAAGGCTGGACTTGACGAACCAGCATAACTTGTATTACCGCAACCAAACCAAAATCTCCATTGAAGAGATCTCGAATGCAGCTTTGCAGTATAGGTACGTCCTTGGCTGGACCCCAGCTCAGACATCTGCTGATCCATGACATCAGTTGTGGTGGAGGGCCCGAGCGGAAAACAGGGGCGACCGCCCACTTGGCACTTCTAGGAGCCGTGATGTAGAACCACTCCTGTTGCCACAATTCAGACACCTCTGCAACGGAACCTTTGGGCCATGGAGCTCCCGTCATCTTGCATATTGAGGCACCTCCGCACGCTGCATTTTGCCCCTCGATCATCTTCGGCTTTACTTCAAAGGTCTTGAGCCACACGCCAAAGTGAGGGGTAACCCGGAGGAAGGCCTCACACACGACAATAAATGTCGTGATATGAAGAAAGGAGTCCGGAGCTAGATCATGGAAATCTAGCCCGTAATAAAACATCAAACCCCTGACGAAAGGATCCAGAGCAAGGCCTAGACCTCGGAGGAAGTGGGAGACGAACACGACGTTCTCGTTGGGTTCGGGGGAGGAGATGGCCTGCCATCGGGCAGGCAGCCGATGTGAAACCTCGGCGGTCAGATATCTGGCCTCCCTCAACTTTTTGATGTCTTCTTCTGTGACCGAGGAAGGCATCCATCGGCCTTGAAGGCTAGATCTGGACATGATTGAAGGTTCGGAGCACCTGACCTCAACTTTGGGTGTTTGATCTTGAGGTGGGGGAAGGATTCGATTGAGCACGAGAGGAAAAAAAATAAAAGCCTTGTCCCTTTATAAAGAGGGTGAATATCAAGCATCCTCTCCGTGACCGTTTGGGCTTGCCTATAGTCTAGGAGTCCTAGAAGCGGTTGGGTTACCCACGCCCGTATTGATGAGAATCCTGGAATAAGGGGACACGATCTCTGCTTCGACGAGACGTGCCAAGGAAACCGCCTCGCATGACACGCTGAGGTGGGACAATAAAACGATTCGAATAAAGGCTTGGCCGTGGTGCGATGTCACACTACGGAATATGTCAGCAGATTAGATTTGTGTAAATATTATTCTCTCTATGGCAATATGTGGAAACTTATTTTGCAGAGCCGGACACTATCTTTGTGTTCAAAATCTTCTATGAAGTACTTGCAGGAGGAATCCGCCTTGAAATGTCGAAGACAATCTGCACGCCGGACTCGTCGTCATTGAAGCCTGGTTCAGGGGCTACTGAGGGAGTCCTGGATTAGGGGGTGTCCGAATGGCCGGACTATACCTTCAGCCGGACTCCTGGACTATGAAGATACAAGATTGAAGACTTCGTCCCGTGTCCAGGAGGGACTTTCCTTGGCGTGGAAGGCAAGCTTGGCGATACGGATATGTGGATCTCCTACCATTGTAACCGACTTTGTGTAACCCTAACCCTCTCCGGTGTCTAAATAAACCGGAGGGTTTTAGTCCGTAGGACAACATACAGAACAACAATCATACCATAGGCTAGCTTCTAGGGTTTAGCCTCTCCGATCTTGTGGTAGATCTACTCTTGTACTACCCATATCATCAATATTAATCAAGCAGGATGTAGGGTTTTACCTCCATCAAGAGGGCCCGAACCTGGTTAAAACTTCGTGTCCCTTGCCTCCTGTTACCATTCGGCCTAGACGCACAGTTCGGGACACCCTACCCGAGATCCGCCGGTTTTGACACCGACAGCCACCCTCCAGCAATACACAAAGGAGTTCTTGGCGACACGTACAGCCATCCGGGTATGCCTCTTGATTGCTTGTTTCGGATTCTTGAAATCTTCTGTGGGGGCGCGCCAGCGCACCCACTGGGTCTAGCCCCCGAGTTCCAGGTCGGCTGCTGAGCAGGCGGCTCGGAACTTAAAGGTAAGTTCCGAGTGCTAACCTTTTCTTTTTTTCTTCTATTGTCTTTGTTGCAGGACTACCACAACATCCACACGGCCGCCTTCAACTCCCATGTTCGGGAGATGGCCAAGCGGACTGTTGACTTGGCCGACAATCGGAGTAAGCACTCTGTCCTTATTCTCGCGGGAGCGTGCCAGTGCACCCGTGGGGTGTAGCCCCCGAGATTCGGGCCGACTGCTGAGCAGTTGGGCCGGATCTTCTGGCAACTACTTTTTTCTTTTGTTGACTTGCTGAATGTCTTTCCTTTCTTGTCTTCTGCAGGAGCCAATGCCACCTTGCAGCAGCAACTGGGCAAAGCTCAAACCGCGCTGCACGCCAAGGAGGAGGAGTGCAGCAAAGTGGTGCAGGAGCGCGAGTGCCTGGTCAAGGAGTTGGCAGATCAAGCGGACCAACACAAGGTGCAGATCCAGAAGCTCAAGGAGGCGGAAGACTCCCTCACAGCCGAGTTTGAGACTCAGCGCTCGAACTGGGCCGAGAAGGACAAGGCTCTATCCGACGGCTATGGCGAGATCGAGGACATGCTCAACGGTGAGTTGTCCTTTCCTTTCTTTTGCATACCAACTTTTCATATGAGCCGGTTTTCGACATCATGTTTCTTTTTCCTTCTTGCGCAAAGTATTTTGCTGGTCACACCATTGCCGCTAGCCAAGCCATCGAGGCTCGCCGTGACAAGCGAAGGCTGCCGGTGCAGAGATCGGGCCCAACGCCCCGCGGACCCTTGGCGAGCAGCTTCTCGCCATTCAAGCTCGTCTCCAGTCGGCACATCGGGCGCTCCGCCATCTGCAGCGTGTCGGAGCCTAGATGGTTTCCGCCCTCTGGCCAGGTACTCCGGTTCTGCACACCCCTAGTTGGACCAGGACTGGTTAGAGGTGGTTATCGGCCACTTCGAGGCGTGGAAGGGCTCCACAGCCCGGGCAGGTGCACGGCGGTCTTTGGAGTTCGTCAAGGCATGGTACCCTGGGCTGAGCCTAGCCCAGTTGGCCACGTTCTGGCTTGAAGCCGGCGAGGAGTTGGCAGCGGTGGAACCCGTGCTCTATCATCGCGTCGTAGCGATTGCTGAGTATACTGATACCAGTGTCTTCCTCTCCGAGCTAGACGGGGAGGGTGCCAAGGTGCCACCTAATTGGTTCGGGCTGAACCCGGGAGATGGCGAGGACTCGGTGGAGGAGATCGCCTCCCGCGATGAGGATGAGGACGATGCGCCGGATGATGGAGCCGACAGCCGGCCTCCGCCCGACCAAGTCTCGACCAACGAGCTACATGCCAGCGAGCCGACTGCTGCCAGTGCTGACCAGGCCAAGACCAACCAGACGGCCGTTCCACCACCCGGAGCCTCGACCTCCGCAACCCCTCTGATCTGGCTGTTGCTCCTCTGGCCTAGACGGCCAAGTTATCTCTTTTTCCTGTTTTGTAATCTCTCGAACAAACTTATTCAATTTGCGCAGTTCCACCCGCTGGGGGTGTATTCGAACTCTGTTGAATGCTGGCCAAGGGCCTTTTGCTATGTAAATTAATTTCTGCATGAGTTCCGACTTGTCTTGCTTTTTTGCTGTTTTGGCTTTTTTCCTTTGCCGCCTTCCCTTGGCTGCTTCCCAGCCAACCAGCCGGACGGCTGCTCTACAGTCCGTGGCTGGGTCAGGTACTTAGCCGTTTGGGAAGGCAAGTACTTTGGCCATCTAGAACGTAGCAAGTTAAGTAAGAAGCCAGACGGCCGGCTGCTCGGTGATACGTCTCCAAGGTATCTATAATTTTTGATTGCTCCATGCTATATTATCTACTATTTTGGACAGTATTGGGCTTTATTATCCACTTTTATATTATTTTGGGGACTAACCTACTAACTGGAGGCCCAACCCAGAATTGTTGTTTTTTGCCTATTTTAGGGTTTCGAAGAAAAGGAATATCAAATGGAGTCCAAATGGAATGAAACTTTCGGGAACGTAATTTTCTCACCGAACATGATCCAGAGGACTTGGACCCTACATCAAGAAACAAAAGAGGAGGCCACGAGGTAGGGCGTGCGCCTACCCCCCCCCCCCCAGGCGCGCCCTCCACCCTCGTGGGGCCCCTATTGCTCCATCGACGTACTCCTTCCTCCTATATATACCTACGTACCCCCAAACGATCAGATACGGAGCCAAAACCCTAATTCCACCGCCGCAACTTTCTGTATCCATGAGATCCCATCTAGGGGCCTGTTCTGGAGCTCCACCGGAGGGGGCATCGATCACGGAGGGCTTCTACATCATCACCATAGCCCCTCCGATGAAGTGTGAGTAGTTCACCTCAGACCTACGGGTCCATAATTATTAGCTAGATGGCTTCTTCTCTCTTTTTGGATCTCAATACAATGGTCTCCCCCTCTCTTATGGAGAACTATTCGATGTAATCTTCTTTTTGCGATGTTTTTGTTGAGACAGATGAATTGTGGGTTTATGATCAAGTCTATCTATGAATAATATTTGAATCTTCTCTTAATTCTTTTATGTATGATTGGTTATCTTTGAAAGTCTCTTCGAATTATCAGTTTGGTTTAGCCTACTAGATTGATCTTTCTTGCAATGGGAGAAGTGCTTAGCTTTGGGTTCAATCTTGCGGTGTCCTTTCCCAGTGACAGTAGGGGCAGCAAGGCACGTATTGTATTGTTGCCATCGAGGATAACAAGATGGGGTTTTCATCATATTGCATGAGTTTATCCCTCTAGATCATGTCATCTTGCTTAAGGCGTTACTCTGTTTTTAGTAACTTAATACTCTAGATGCATGCTGGATAGCGGTCGATGAGTGGAGTAATAGTAGTAGATGCAGGCAGGAGTCGGCCTACTTGTCTCGGACTTGATGCCTATATACATGATCATACCTAGATATTCTCATAACTATGCTCAATTCTGTCAATTGCTCAACAGTAATTCGTTCACCCACCGTAGAATACTTATGCTCTTGAGAGAAGCCACTAGTGAAACCTATGGCCCCCGGGTCTATCTTCATCATATTAATCTTCCAATACTTAGCAATTTCCTTTGCTTTTTACTTTGCTTTTATTTTACTTTGCATCTTTATCATAAAAATACCAAAAATATTATCTTATCATATCTATCAGATCTATCAGATCTCACTCTCGTAAGTGGCAGTGTAGGGATTGACAACCCCTTATCGCGTTGGTTGCGAGGATTTATTTGTTTTGTGCAGGTACGAGGGACTCGCGCGTAGCCTCCTACTGGATTGATACCTTGGTTCTCAAAACTGAGGGAAATACTTATGCTACTCTCCTACATCAGCCCTTCCTCTTCGTGGAAAAACCAATGCAGTGCTCAAGAGGTAGCAAGAAGGATTTCTCGCGCCATTGCCGAGGAGGTTCGCGCAAGTCAAGATTTGACTCTCGACAACGAGCCATTTCTGGCGCCGTTGCCGGGGAGTCTACGCAAAAGTCAATATACCAAGTACCCATCACAATCCCTATCTCCCGCATTACATTATTTGCCATTTGCCTCTCGTTTTCATCTCCACCACTTCACCCTTGCCGTTTTATTCGCCCTCTCTCTCTCTATCCTCCCTCTCTTTCTCTATTTGCCTCTTTTTTCCCTTTGCACTTTCTGCCGTGATGTCTGAAATTGGGGAAATTATTGTCGATATGGACAATAATAATATCATGAAAAATTCTGATGCTCCTACTAAAGAACCACCCATCTTACATACAAAAAAATTCTGTGTTGGTAGTGGTAATATTATTGGAAAAGGAGTTATTCAAGATTTCTTTACTTGTGCCGGTGCTTTACCATCTATGGGTAGTTCTATCCTTCACAAAACTAGTAGTCTTGCGGACGCTATTGCCATGCTTGTAGTTGAACTTAAAAGACAATTCATGCACATGCATCCTTGCATACAAAGGATTTTCCTAGAATTTTGTAATATTGAGCATTCTTCTGTTAAGCGTGCTGCTACTATCTTTTTGGCTCATGAGTTTGGATTCATAATAAAAGATGCCAAAGAAATATTTGCGCATTATAGGGTGGACGCTTGCCGTCCTCCCATAGAGGCTATCCTTTTTGATCAAGAAGAAATAATGTGTTTTCAATCTCTAGACTATGTTGCTTTCAATGAAAATCTTAGAAAAAGGGTTCCTTCCAATGTTTTAGTTGATAGAATTTCTGAGCTTAATGATGATTTGGCAATTTGAAATAATGAACTAGGATATTCTCTTGAATATAGGCTCACAAAGTTATGTCAAAAGAATGCTTATAATGATGAACTGGTTGTGCAATACGAAGGACCAAAGGAGGAACCTATACCTCCCAAGGTTGATCTTGGGGACTTTTTCCCCATTAAATTTAGCCCTTTTGATTACTTTTGCTTGCCTCAAAGAAAACTTGCTGCCGAACTTAGAGAATATGAAATGAGTTTTAATGATCTATCTTATTATTATGGCAATACCTAGATCTATCCTTGCTTTTTATGCCTAGCTAGGGGCGTTAAACGATAGCGCTTGTTGGGACGCAACTCAATTTTATTTTTATTCCTTGCTTTGCTCATGTTTAGTAATAAATAATTTATCTAGCCTCTTTTAGGTTGTGTTTTTTGTGTTTAATTAGTGTTTGTGCCAAGTAGAACCGTTGGGAAGAGTTGGGGAAAGTCTTGTTAATCTTGCTGTAAAAAAACAGAAACTTTAGCACTCACGACAACTGCTGCCATTTTTATTTGGAAAGTGATATTTAGTTAATTATTTTTTAATATGATTAACAGATAAATTCCTCACGTCCATAAATTTATTTTAGAATTTTTGGGGTTCCAGATCTTGCGCTAGCTACAGATTACTACAGACTGTCCTGTTTTTGACAGATTCTGTTTTTCGTGTGTTGTTTGCTTATTTTGATGAATCTATGGCTAGTAACATAGTTTATAAACCATAGAGAAGTTGGAATACTTTAGGTTTAACACCAATATAAATAAATAATGAGTTCATTACAGTACCTTGAAGTGGTCTTTTGTTTTCTTTCGCTAACAGAGCTCATGAGATTTTCTACTTTAAGTTTTGTGTTGTGAAGTTTTCAAGTTTTGGGTAAAGATTTGATGGATTATGGAACAAGGAGTGGCAAGAGCCAAAGATTGGGTATACCCATGGAAACCCCAAGATAATCTAAGGACACCTAAAATCCAAAGCTTGGGGATGCTCCGGAAGGCATCCCCTCTTTTCGTCTACTTCTATCGGTAACTTTACTTGGAGCTATATTTTTATTCACCACATGATATGTGTTTTGCTTGGAGCGTCTTGTATGATTTGAGTCTTTGATTTTTAGTTTACCACAATCATCCTTGCTGTACACACCTTTTGAGAGAGCCATACATTATTTGGAATTTGTTAGAATACTCTATGTGCTTCACTTAAATCATTTGAGTTATATAATTTTGCTCTAGTACTTCACTTATATCTTTTAGAGCACGGTGGTGGATTTGTTTTATAGAAAGTATTGATCTCTCATGCTTAACTTAGATTATTTTGAGAGTCTTAAATAGCATCGTAATTTGCTTAAATAATCCTAATATGCTTGGAATTCAAGAATAATAAAATAACTTCCTTATGAGTGTGTTGAATGCTATGAGAAGTTTGATGCGTGATAATTGTTTTAAGATATGAAGATGGTGATATTAGAGTTATGCTATTTGAGTAGTTTTGAATTTGAGAAATACTTGTGTTAAAGTTTGTGATTCCCGTAGCATGCATGTATGGTGAACCGTTATGTGATGAAGTGAGAGCATGATTTATTTTTTGATTGTCTTCCTTATGAGTGGCGGTCGGGGACGAGCGATGGTCTTTTCCTACCAATCTACCCCCCCTAGGAGCATGTGCGTAATACTTTGCTTCGATAACTTGTAGATTTTTGCAATAAGTATATGAGTTCTTTATGACTAATGTTCAGTCCATGGATTATATGCACTTTTCTCACCCTTCCACCTTTGCTAGCCTCTCTAATACCGCGCACCTTTCGCCAGTATCATACACCCACCATATACCTTCCTCAAAACAGCCACCATACCTACCTATTATGGCATTTTCATAGTCATTCCGAGATATATTGTCATGCAACTTTCCACCGTTCCATTTATTATGACACACTCCATCATTGTCATATTTCTTAGCATGATCATGTAGTTGACATCATATTTGTGGCAAAGCCACCATTCATAATTCTTTCATACGTGTCACTCTTGATTCATTGCATATCCCGGTACACCGCCGGAGGCATTCATATAGAGTCACATTTTGTTCTAAGTATCGAGTTGTAATTGTTGAGTTGTAAGAAAATAAAAGTGTGATGATCATCATTATTAGAGCATTGTCCCAGTGAGGAAAGGATGATGGAGACTATGATTCCCCCACAAGTCGGGATGAGACTCCGGAGGAAAAATAAAAAAAGAGAAAGAAAAGAGGCCATAACAAAGAGAAAAGGCCCAAATAAAAAAATGAGAGAAAAAGAGTGAAGGGACAATGCTACTATCCTTTTACCACACTTGTGCTTCAAAGTAGCACCATGATCTTCATAGTAGAGAGTCTCTCATTTCGTTACTTTCATATACTAGTGGGAATTTTTCATTATAGAACTTGGCTTGTATATTCCAATGATGGGCTTCCTCAAATTGCCCTAGGTCTTCGTGAGCAAGCGAGTTGGATGCACACCCACTTAGTTTCTTTTTGTGCTTTCATATGCTTATAGCTCTAGTGCATCCGTTGCATGGAAATCCCTACTCACTCACATTGATATCTATTGATGGGCATCTCCATAGCCCGTTGATACGCCTAGTTGATGTGAGACTATCTTCTCCTCTTTTTTCTTCTCCACAACCACCATTCTATTCCACTTATAGTGCTATATCCATGGCTCACGCTCATGTATTGTGTGAAGATTGAAAAAGTTTGAGAATGTCAAAAGTATGAAACAATTGCTTGGCTTGTCATTGGGGTTGTGCATGATTTAAATATTTTGTGTGGTGAAGATGGAGCATAGCCAGACTATATGATTTTATAGGGATAACTTTCTTTGGCCATGTTATTTTGAGAAGACATGATTGCTTTGTTAGTATACTTGAAGTATTATTATTTTTATGTCAATATTAAACTCTTATCTTGAATCTTTCGGATCTGAATATTCATACCACAATTAAGAAGAATTGCATTAAAATTATGCCAAGTAGCACTCCGCATCAAAAATTCTATTTTTATCATTTACCTACTCGAGGACGAGCAGGAACTAAGCTTGGGGATGCTTGATACGTCTCCAACGTATCTATAATTTTTTATTGCTCCATGCTATATTATCTATTGTTTTGGACATTATTGGGCTTTATTATCCACTTTTATATTATTTTTGGGACTAACCTACTAACCGGTGGCCCAACCCAGAAGGTTTTTTTTGCCTATTTTAGGGTTTTGAAGAAAATGAATATCAAACGGAGTCCAAACAGAATGAAACCTTCGGGAACGTAATTTTCTCACCGAACATGATCTAGAGGACTTGGACCCTATGTCAATAAAAAAAATAGGAGGCCACGAGGTAGGGGGGAACGCCTACCCCCCCCCCCCCCAAGCGCGCCCTCCACCCTCGTGGGCCCCTGTTGCTCCACCGACGTACTCATTCCACCTATATATACCTACGTACCCCCAAACGATCAGATACGGAGCCAAAACCATAATTCCACCGCCGCAACTTTCTATATCCACGAGATCCCATCTAGGGGCCTATTCCGGAGCTCCGCCAGAGGGGGCATCGATCACAGAGGGCTTCTACATCATCACCATAGCCCCTCCGATGAAGTGTGAGTAGTTCACCTCAGACCTACGGGTCCATAGTTATTAGCTAGATGGCTTCTTCTCTCTTTTTGGATCTCAATACAATGTTCTCCCCCTCTCTTGTGGAGAACTATTCGATGTAATCTTATTTTTGTGGTGTGTTTGTTGAGATCGATGAATTGTGGGTTTATGATCAAGTCTATCTATGCATAATATTTGAATCTTCTCTAAATTCCTTTATGTATGATTGGTTATCTTTGCAAGTCTCTTCAAATTATCAGTTTGGTTTGGCCTACTAGATTGATCTTTCTTGCAATGGGAGAAGTGCTTAGCTTTGGGTTCAATCTTGCGGTGTCCTTTCCCAGTGACAGTAGGGGAAGGAAGGCACGTATTGTATTGTTTCCATCGAGGATAACAAGATGGGGTTCTCATCATATTGCATGAGTTTATCCCTCTACATCATCTCATCTTGCTTAAGGCGTTACTCTGTTTTCATTAACTTAATACTCTAGATGCATGCTGGATAGCGGTCGATGAGTGGAGTAATAGTAGTAGATGCAGGCAGGAGTCGGTCTACTTGTCTCGGACGTGATGCCTATATACATGATCATACCTAGATATTCTCATTACTATGCTCAATTCTGTCAATTGCGCAACAGTAATTCGTTCACCCACCGTAGAATACTTATGCTCTTGAGAGAAGCCACTAGTGAAACCTATGGCCCCCGGGTCTATCTTTATCATATTAATCTTCCAATACTTAGTAATTTCCTTTGCTTTTTTACTTTGCTTTTATTTTACTTTGCATCTTTATCATAAAAATACCAAAAATATTATCTTATCATATCTATCAGATCTCACTCTCGTATGTGGCCGTGTAGGGATTGACAAACCCTTATCGCGTTGGTTGCAAGGATTTATTTGTTTTGTGCATGTACGAGGGACTCGCGCATATCCTCCTACTGGATTGATACCTTGGTTCTCAAAACTGAGGGAAATACTTACGCTACTCTGCTGCATCATCCTTCCTCTTCGGGGAAAAACCAACGCAGTGCTCAAGAGGTAGCACTCAGCAGCCGATCGCCGAGGCAAGGAGCCGGCTTGACCTATGTGAGCGCTTTGGTCCTTAGCCATTTTTCATGTGAACACCATTTCCTGCCTTTAAGTACTCTTGCCAGTCGAACAGTCGCTCTGCGAGCTGCGGCCTATGGCAAGAGAGGGCTTAGGTGCCGACACATTACTTGTCCGACTACAGGTAGCACCGACATAGTACAAGGCGGCAAGCCCCCGGGCCGACTGGTCGAACCCGGTGCCAGGCAAAATAATGAAATAACACATTCATAAGCATAGTTCTTATCACATAGATAAAAGGGACAATTGCATTTTTACCCCTAGTTGGTTCCTACCCACGGGTTTTACCCTTACTTTTTGAGCTTGCTCAGTTTTGCCCTTACTTTTTCCGTCATGGTCCCTCGAATGCCCTTTGACCGTTTGACCAAAACTTTGAAAATTCATAACTAATTCATATGAACTCAGAAAAATGCAAATAAGATATCAAAATGTTCAGATAATCACTACCTTTATGTGCATATCATTTACATTTAGGACAAAAGCACCCTTTAAACTACCTACGTAATTCATGTTATTAACATTATTAAAAATAAAAAGGTATAAACCATATTTTTTTCATGAAAAAAATACATGCAAATGTAGGTGATGTTTTCCGAACATCCATATATCTTATTTGCATTTTTCCGAGTTCGTATCATCTTGTTATGAATGTTCTAACGAGTTTGACCATTATTTGGAAACTTCATAACAAATTGATACGAACTCTGAAAAATGCAAATAAGATATCAGGATGTTCAGAAAAAATCACCTACATTTGCATGTAATTTTTATTCATGAAAAAAATTATTGTTTGTACCTTTTTATTTTCAATAATGTTAATAACATTAATTACCTCAGGTAGTTTAAAGGGTGCTATTGTCCTGAATGCAAATGCTATGCACATAAAGCTAATGTTTATCTGAACATTTTGATATCTTATTTGCATTTTTCTGAGTTCATATGAATTAGTTATGAATTTTCAAAATTTTGGTCAAAAGGTCAAAGGGCATTCGAGGGACCTCGGCGAAAAAGGTAAGGGCAAAACTGAGCAAGCTCGAAAAGTAAGGGCAAAACCCGTGGGTAGGAACCAACTAGGGGCAAAAATGCAATTGTCCGTATGGCAAGAGAGGGCTTAGGTGCCCACACATTACTTGTCCGACTACAGGTAGCACCGACATAGTACAAGGCGGCAAGCCCCCGGGCCGACTAGTCGAACCCGGTGCCAGGCAAAATAATGAAATAACACATTCATAAGCATAATTCTTATCACATAGATAAAAGGGTAGCCCCCGAGTCCTCCTTGAGGCCCCCAATGTCTTAGCTTTCAAATACAAAAGGTAGCGTGGTACATATTGTATGGGAAAACTTTGTTTTTGCCACTCTAGTTTTTTCCCACTTTGCTTATGCCACTCTAGAATTTGACATCTCACTTTTGCCACTCTTAGCTTTTGACAATACATCACAAATGCCATTCCGTGGCAAAAACGATAATTTTTCATTTCACTTTTGCCACTCTCAGCTTTTTGATATGTATCACAATTGCCACTCTGAAAATTTTGCTTTTGCCATAGAATGGCAAAAGTGATATATTGTCAAAAGCTAAGAGTGGAAAAAGTGAAATGTCAAATTCTAGAGTGGCATAAGCAAAGTTAGCAAAAACTAGAGTGGCAAAAAAAGTTTTCCCATATTGTATCAACTGTAAAATTTTCGGAGGAGGTTTGCATTCCATATGGGCACTCCGATTCCTTGCCAGAGTCGTCTCTCTTGTGCGCTCTGTGCTTCTGTGCGTCGATGAGGTAGTAGGAGTCATTGCCCAAAGCTTTGCTGATGGTGAAGGGGCCTTCCCAAGGGGCCGAGAGCTTGTGCTGGCCGGTTGTTCGCTGGATCAACCGGAGCACAAGGTCTCCCTCTTGGAAGGATCTTGGCTTGATCTTTCGACTGTGGTTACCGCATAGGCTCTGTTGGTAGATGGCGGACCGACTAAGCATCAACAGCAGGCCCTCTTCCAGCAGATCGATGCCGTCTTCTCATGCTTCTTTTGCCTCCGCCTCCGTGTACATGGTGACGTGAGGTGAGTCGAACTCAATGTCAGTTGGGATGACGGCTCGGCCCCGTACACGAGGAAGAAAGGAGTGAAGCTGGTGGACTTGTTCGGAGTGGTGCGGAGGCTCCAGAGGACGACTGGCAGCTTGTTGATCCAGCAGCCGGCCGAGCGCTCCAGAGGCTCGACCAGCCAGGGCTTGATGCTGGACACAATAAGGCTGTTTGCTCGCTCGACTTGACCATTTGACTGTGGATGGGAAACAGACGCTAAGTCCAGTCAGATGCCCTGTGTCACGTGGAAACGGGCCAAGGCGCCTTTGGCAAAATTTGTGCCATTGTCGGTGACGATGCTGTGTGGTACACCGTATCGGATGGTGATATCTGTGATGAAAGTCGTAGCAGTCGGACCATTCAATTTCTTGATTGGCTTTGCTTCAATCCAGTTAGTGAATTTGTCCACGGCGACAAGAAGATGGGTCATGCCGCCGCGTGCTGTCTTGAATGGTCCCACCATGTCCAGCCCCCAGACGGCAAAAGGCCAGGTAAGGGGGATGGTCTTGAGTGCAGAAGCCGGCAGATGTTGCTTGGAGCTGAATTTCTGGCACCCCTTGCAATGCTTGACCAAGTCCTTGGCGTCCTCCAAAGCAGTCGGCTAGAAGAAACCATGGCGGAAAGCTTTGGCGACAAGGGATCTGGAGGTCGCGTGGTGGCCGCACTCGCCTTGGTGGATATCTCTGAGAATTGCTTGGCCCTTCTCTTGTTCTACGCAATGTTGGAAGCCCAGTTATGCTGCATATGACAAGCTCTCTGTTTACTACCGTGTAGGCTCGTGCCCGGCGCTGCACCTGCCGGGTCGAGATCTCATCAGCCGACAGCTCTCTGTTCACCAGAAAATTGAGGATGGGCTGCGCCCAGGATGGTGCTTGAACTTCATCGACTGTCATCACAGCCACTGGTACTAGGGCGGTTGGGTTGGGAGTTGGCAGGGTGGAATCCGCCGCCGCTTGTTGTGCCGTTGAAGTCCCCGGGCCAACTGTCGCAGCCCCCAGGCCGGGTTGTGAAGTCCCCGGGCCAGGTGCAACTGCTGCAGTCCCCGTGCCGCCTGCCAAAGTCCCAGGGTCGGCTGTTGTAGCCCCCGAGTCGGATCCGACTGCTTCGGGAGCAGCCGGCATGAAGATGGATTCGGATTCTGGAGAAGGTTTGATAGATAGCTTGCAGAGGCATTGAAGGGAAACGCTGGCTGGTATTGCTTGGGGGGTGGAGCCGATCCGTGCCAGGGCATCAGCTTGCTTGTTGTCGTTCCGTGGCACATGAAGTAACTCACACCCGTCGAAATATCCGCTGATCTGCTGGACGAGGAAGCGGTAACTTGCCATATTTGCATCCTTGGCATCCCAATCGTCAGACGACTGCTGGACAACCAAGTCCGAGTCGCCATAGCACAGGATCCAACGGATGCCGATTTCTTTGGCCAGCCGAAGTCCATGTACCAGTGCCTCGTACTCGGCCACGTTGTTGGACACGGTGAAATGAATTTGCAATGTGTATCTGAGCTTGTGAGGACGACGCCGGCTCCCAAGCCGGTGTGCATCTTCAAGCCATCAAAGTGCATCCGCCAATGAGTGGAGTCCGGAGCTGGCGGCAGGTACTGGGTCTCGGCCCAGTCAACGAGAAAGTCAGCTAGTGCTTGGGACTTGATGGCGGTGCGTGGCTGGTGGAAGAAGGTGTAATGAGCCAACTCGATGGCCCATTTGGCCACCCGACCTGATGCATCTCTGTTGCCTATGATCTCGGCAAGTGGGGCAGTGCAAACAACCGTGATTGGGTGCTCTTGAAAGTACGACTTCAACTTTCTTGGCGGCAAAGTGGACGCCATAGCACATCTTCTGGTAGTGGGGGTAGTTCTGCTTTGAGGTCGACAACACCTCGCACATCTTCTGGACAGGCTGTGCCCTGCCTTCCTCCGGTCGTTCCACCATGATGATAGTGCTGACCACCCGGCTGGTGGTGGCGATGTAGAGGTACATGGGCTCTTTGATAGTCGGGGCCACCAGGACAGGCAGCGCAGTCAGCGCCTTCTTCAGCTAGAGAAAGGCCTCGTCCGCCTTGTCGTTCGACTCGAAGTGAGTGGTTTTCTTCATGAGTTGGTACAGTGGAAGCGCCTTCTCACCCAGCCGACTGATGAAACGGCTGATGGATGCCAAACAGCCGGTGAACTTCTGGACATCTTGCAGTCAGGTGGGTTTCTCCATCCTCTCAATGGCTTTGATCTTCACAGGTTGCACTCAATGTCGCGCAATGAGACCAGGAAGCCAAGGAGCTATCCGGCTCGTACCCCAAAGACGCACTTCTCTAGGTTGAGCTTGATTTAAAATCGGCGCAAGTTATCAAAAGTTTCCTTGAGATCTTCCAAGAGGGTTCCGTGCTTCTCCGTCTTCACCACAATATCTTCTACATAGACGTGGGCATTTCTGCCGAGTTGCTTGAGGAGGCACTTCTGCATGCAATGCTGAAAAGTGGCACCGGCATTTCTCAAGCCGAATGTCATAGTCAGGTAGTAGAAGGCTCCGAATGGTGTGATGAAGGCATTATTTAGGCAGTTGGCCGGGTCCAATTTGATCTGGTGGTAGCCTGAATAAGCATTGAAAAAACTCAGCAGCTTGCATCCGGCTGTGGTGTCTATCACTTGGTCGATCCGAGGCAGACAAACGGATCTTTGGGACAGGCTTTTTTGAGGCTGGTATAGTCAATACACATACGCCATTTGTTGTTCTTCTTCAGTACAAGGACTGGGTTGGCAAGCTACTCTGGAAAAAACACTTCCATAATGAAGTCGGCTGCCAGAAGCCGGGCTATCTCTTCGCCAACAATTCTTCTCTTCTCCTCCGACAATTGGCGGAGCGGTTGCTTGACTGGTTTTGCATATGCTCTGACATGTAGCTTGTGCTCAGCGAAATCCGTCGGAACACCCAGCATGTCTTTAGGGGACCATGCGAAGATGTCCCGATTCTCACGGAGGAAATTGACGAGCTCGCTTTCCTATTTGCTGTCAAGGTTGGCCCCTATGACAGCATGCCTCTCCGCGTGCTCGGGGTCCAAGGGGATCTTCTTTGTTTCTTTAGCCGGCTGGAAGGAGCCCTGGGCCTCTGAGTCTTTGGGATCTGGCAATAGGTTCGGTTGCTTGTTGGCCCTGGCCACCACTCGGTCCAGGAGTTTCTTCTCGGTAGCAATCACAAGGGACTCGGCCAGCCGGCTGCTAGCTGTAGCACAGTCGGCCGACTTCTCATAGTCTCCGGATATCGTGATAGTGCCCTTGGTCTCTAGCATCTTCATCTTGAGGTAGGCGTAATGTGGCACCGCCATGAACTTGGCTAGAGCTGGCCGACCTAAGAGTACATGATAAGGACTCTCTAGGTCAACCACCTCGAACCAAATTGCCTCGCACAGGAAGTGATCTTTGTCTCCGAAGATGACATCTATTTTGATATTGCCGATTGGTGAGCAGGACAGGCCGGACAAAATGCCATGGAGAACAGTCCGGCTGGGCTGGAGCTGCCTCTCTTTGATGCACATTTTATCCATGATGGCACGGTACAGGATGCTGATGCTGCTGCCACCATCTATCAGAATCCGGGAGAAACGAGCAGCTCACCTCTTTGTTGCAAGGGTGGCATCCAACACTAGGGCATATGAACCCGGAGAAGGCATTACCTCCGTGTGGTTCGCACGGCTCCAGCTGATAGGCTTCTCAGACCAGTGCATGAACTCTGGGGCAGCTAAGGCAACGGCGTTTACTTCACGATGCTGCTGACATCGACCGTGCTGGTCATCGGACACACTGGTGAAGACGACGTAAGCTCCATGCTCTTCGGGGTATTCATCTTCGACCGCGCTGACCACTGGGCGAGCCGCCGACTGCTGGGGAGGAGGAGGCGGCTGGCCAGCAGGCGGAGGAGGTAGCAGTCCTTCGCCCTTGGAGATTCGAGTGAGTCAGTGGCACTTCCGGGTGGTGTGGTTGGATGGCTTCGCGCAGCTATGGAACTTGCAGGGAGCATCAAGGGTTTTCTCATAGGAGAAAGCGGGAAGCCAAGCAGGCTTTCCGCCCTTCTGATGCTTGGGGCCGGGTTGTCCCTCCGCCTGCTGGTCCTCAACTGTCGCCACCTGCCGGCTGGTGGAAGCCGGCTGCGGGGACTTGCGCTTGTTGTCGTTCTGCTGCTGGCGCCGATTGTTGTTGCCAGCCGGTGTCCGGGGAGCCGGAGGGAGCACCTTTCCAATTGCGTCCACTTGAAGCTCCAACTTCATGGAGGAGTCGGTCGTGGCGTACTTGTTTGCTATGATCAGCACCTCGTCGAGGGTAGCCGGTTCGTTGCATAGGAGTCGGTGCTTGAGCAAGGTGCCCTGTCGGCACCCGGCCGTGAAGTACTCAATGGCTTGCACCTCGTGCACCCCTTCACAGGAGTTGCGCAGTTCGGACCACCACATCAAGTAGTCACGCATGGATCCGGTGGGGCCTTGGACGCACAGAGAAAGCTGGCGAGGCTTGGACGGCCGCTTGTAGGTGCTGGTGAAGATGCGGACCAAGACTTCGGTGAAATCTACCCAGTTGTTGATGCTGCGGGGCTTCAGGATCTTCAGCCATGTTCGGGCAGTGCCCTAGAGCATGAGCGGAACGTACTTCACGGCAACATGCTTGTTGCCGTTTGCTATGTTGATGGCCGTGTAGTAATCCACCAGCCAATCCTCCGGCTTCACGGAGCCGTTGTACTTGGGCGTGTCTCTTGGGAGCGAGAACCCTTTGGGGAAGGGCTCGTCGCGAATGCGGGGGCCGAAGCAAGGCGGGCCGATCGCATCTTCTTCTTCCAGTGTCAGGGATCGTGCTAGACGGTCGATCCGGTGGCGGGCGTCGTTCTCTTTGACTCCTTCACGGCGGCCTAGCCGGTCGCCGAGTGTCGGGTGGTCAATAGGCGGCGGGGAAGCATGCCTCTCCCGACGAGGGGGGAGGAGGCGGAAGATCGTCCCATCATTCCACTGCTCGAGGGCGGCCGTCTCGGTCGTGCTGGAAGGTGATGTGCATCCGACTGCGGCTTGCAGCCAGCTCTCTGTCTCTCCGATCGCAGTTGCCGCTTGTCGATGACCGGGAGGTCACGCCTTTCTCTCGGCAAGGAGGGAGGTTTTCGGCATGCTGGCCGGGATCCTCCACGCGGTAGTCGGCCTCTTGCTACGCAGCGGCCGCATTGATGAGTTGTTGAACGCGCTCCGTCATGCAGCGGCGCTCGTCGCCCTCCAGGTGGTCCAGCTCATATACTGCCACCTGGGCAGCTCGTATGTTCTCCATGGGCATGGTGTAGACAGGGCGGTCTACCCCAAACATGCTGGCAACGGTAGCGCTGTGCTGTCGGACCGTGCCTACGCGGTTGGGCCCGCCAGCAGCCGGGGTGCCACCAATGGCGCGGTCGATCTCGCGCTGGAAGGCCTCGGAGAGGCATCTCATGGTAGCCAACTTTTTGGCGTTCTCAGTGAGTGAGACGCGGCAAGCTTCTAGTGTCTCGGCATTGGCATCTACCTTGACGGGCGTGGACAAGTCCCACAATGCCGCATGCAACGGGTCTTGGCTGGCCCCGCCAGAGACTTCATTGTGGCTGATGACGAGCACGTCCGTGACGGTGCTGCCGCCGCTCTCCGTGCGAGAGAGAGGGTCGTCGATGACCACCACGTTGGCGGGGAAGTAGTCGAAGGAAGCCGTGTCGGTGTCGACAAGCATCGGGTCGGAGTAGCCAACCGACTCTAGGTCGGTGGCGGGCTCGTTGGCGATGTGGATCTTGCCAAGGAGGTCGACGAAGTAGCTCTCGGAGCTGGCTGCTCCCGCGTCGGGCGCGGGCTCATCAGAGAGGCGGATCTCGCTGGCGAGATCAGCGAGGCTGGTCGCCGCGCAAGCGACTTCCGCGCCATGCAGTGCATCGGCGCAAATGCCATTGGGTGTGCTGGGCTGGCTGCGCTCGCCAGGGAGAAAAAGTGTTCCCGTCCAGAACAGATCTCTAGACGATGGTGCACCTAGCCCCACGATGGGCACATGTCGGCGTTCTGGGAATGGGGGTCCCCAGACTTGCCTGCCTGTGGCCTGCTCATGGCTCAAGCGGGGGCCCAGCATGGCCCATCTTCATCAGCTCAAGCTCAAGACCCTCGCGAGGGGTCAAGCCTCGCGGGACGGATGACAAGAAGCTTCCACAGAGGCAGCCTCATCAGGCAGGCTCGCGAGGAGGCGAAGAGATCAAGGCAGGGGTACCTTGCGAGGAACCCGTGACGCAAGCCATGACGATCGAGACCAGGCGGGCGCCAGGCGGGCGCCGGCCTGCGTAGTGTCCTTGTTTCCCCTTTGGTGCAAAGGGGGCAAGCACAGGCCAAGGCATCACGCAAAGGTTACCATTCCGGTGCAACGAGACCAAGACCAGACGGACGGCAGGATGGAGGTCACTGTGGAGCCCAAGACGGCGTCATCGCCAGTGCTTTTGGCAGCCGAAGACCACCTTTGGTCAGGATAACTTGTACTAGATGTTCCCCTTCGAAATGGCCAATTGTTGGCGCCCTTCCCGCTCATTATTTGGGGAGAGGCCCAGGGCCTCTATAAATAGAGCTAGCCACCAGAGAGTAGAGACATCTAGAGACCCCCAGAGACATCTAGACACCCCAAGAACATCGATAGATCTGGTAGAACCCTAGCACAGAGAGAGAGAGAGAGAGAGAGGCGATGAACTCACCCTAGCAGTTCATCGCACCAGCTCAAGAACACCTCTCGCGAGGCAGTTCTTCCCTTGTACTGTCCATCATCAGCCCCAGAGGCAATCCACCACACCACACACTGGAGTAGTGTATTACACCACAACGGTGGCCCGAACCAGTATAAACCTCGTGTCTCTTGTGTTGTTCATCATTTTCATCTTAGTTCGCATGAGAGGATCAGACGTAGATAGGTAGGGGAGAGATCTTCGCGCGCACCCCAGTGTTCGAACCTCAAGGGTCTGCCAGAACCCGAAACACGACATTTGGCGCGCCAGGTAGGGGTGCACCGGAATCTTCCTTCCGCTGTTCGCGTGTGATCTTCCATCGTGTCCATGGCTGACGCTCGTCGGGCTCGCACCGAGCGCCGGGCTGCTCATGCCGCTCGCGTCGCCCAGACGGCGCCCATCGGCGGCCCCCCTCGTCGTTCCCCGTCGCCCGCCGCCAACGCCGCCACCGGCCCGGCGGGGAACGAGCAGCAGGCCTCGTGCCAGCACCCCTCGGTGCGGCGGGATGGACGCACCGCCACCACGTCACTAACTCCAGCTGGCTTGTCGTCCCACGCCCGTCGCGCACCCATGGATGCGCATGCCTCACTGCTCTTGGCGCGGGAGCTCCTGCACTATCGCCCCTTCGATGACCTCTACGAGGATTGGCTCGCCTGCATCACCGAGCTCGTCAGTGCCGCAGGGGGCTCCCCGTTGCGGTCCCTCTCACTGCCTCGCCCTCTGTCCCGTGTAGGGGCAAGGACCAGGAGGCGCCTCCGCCGCCTCATCCCCAAGAAGGTGCCTTGGCTCCAAGGCGCGCAGCCCCAGGGCGAGACCCTCCATGTCCGGTGCCTGCGCAGCAAGAAGGGAGCTGCCAGCAGATCCCACGTCCCCGGGAAGGTGCTCGCGTGCTCCCAGCGCCGGCACGCCCCAGCGCCTCCACGACAAAACCCCGCGCTGCTCCCAGTGGCGGCGCGTGGTGACCCACAAGAATGAGTCCAACACCAGCAAAGGGCGCCGGTGGCCACGGCGGGCTGCCTCGCCTTCACCCCTGAGCTGCGCGGCGTTACATGGCCAGGCAAGTTCAAGCCTGGCCTCCCTCCCCGCTACGATGGCATAGCGGACCCCGCGGAGTTCCTGCAGCTCTACGAGCTGGGCATCGTAGCCACCAACGGAGACAAGAAGGTCATGGCGAATTGGTTCCCCATGGCGCTCAAGGACGACGCCCGCACCTGGCTCCTGAACCTGGCGCCCAGCATGATATCCTCCTAGAACGAGATGTGCACCCGCTTCATCGCCAACTTCCAGGGCACTCGCGACCGGCCCCCGGCCATGAGCGACCTGCGCCGCATCAAGCAACAGCCAGGAGAAACCTTGCAGAAGTACATCCAGCGCTTCAACTATGCTCTCCTCAAGATCCCCAAGGTGACTGAAGAAGCCATCATCTCAGCCTTCTTCGACGGCGTGCGTGACATCAAGATGAAGGAAGAGCTAGCAATCCATGAAGACCTGTGCACATCCCTGGAGCTGTTCAACTTGGAGACCAAGTGCGCCAGGGCTGAGGAAGGGCGTCTCTCCCTCCTCAAGCTCCCGGCAGCCAACCCGGAAGAAAAGAAGCTCAAGGCCAAGGACGTGAAGTGCAAGGGGGCTGCCGTGCTAGCAGCGGAACCGGACACCAAGCGAGGCAGGGATCAGCCTGAGTCATCTAAGGGCGGACGGTACTACGTGTACCACGACCTCCACACCCACAACACCAATGAATGTCAAGAGCTTAGAGCTGTGCGAGATGGGCGAATCGGCCGACGCCCAGAGCGCAACGACAGGGGCTATGGCCGAGGAGGAGGAAGAGGCAGTGGACGATGGGAAGACCGTGGCCTTCGCCAGGGATGGCATGACCGCCCTCGCTAGGACCACTGGCAGGACCAGCCTCGCGAGGGAGGCTGGAGGGACTAGCCTCGTGAGGACCGTCCCCACGGCAACGCAGGCCTCCCTCCTCTACCGCCTCCACCGAGGAGGAACGAAGATCAACACCAAGACGATGGGGCTGGGGGCTTCCAAGAGCCGCGCGCAATTGCTTGCATCCTGGGCGGCGCCCAGGCCCCAGCCTCACAATGCATCTTCAAGCAGTTTGCTCGCGAGGTGAATGCAGTCCTTCCCAAGCTTGAGGCCACGCGCCCTCTCAGGTGGTCTTCGTGCGCGATCACATTCAGTTCCGCAGACAAGCTCAAGTGTGCGGCAACGGTCGGAGTCCTCCCGATGCTTTGCTCCCCGGTCATCAGCAACGTGCAGGTCACCAGGACCCTCATCGATGGCGGGGCAGGACTCAACGTCTTGTACGTCGAGACGTTCGACAATCTCCAAGTGCCATACGACCAGCTTCAGCCGACCAAGCCTTTCTCAGGAGTCACCGATGGTTCCACTATTCCAATTGGGCAGGTTCACCTTCCGGTCACCTTCAGGGAACGCAACAACTACCGCACCGAGCTCATCGACTTCGATGTCTCTCACATCCTCCTGCCGTACAATGTCATCCTCGGGTACCCAGCCCTAGCCAAGTTTATGGCAGTGACTCACCATGGTTACAATGTCCTCAAGATGCCAGGAAGCGGTGGAGTCATCACCGTACCCTGTGAAGAAAGGGACGCAGTGTGCTCGCTCGAGCATGCGTTCCAAGCCGCAGCAATCGAAGACCTAGATTGCAGGAGCAGGAGGCCTCCTGAGGCGACCCTCAAGAAGAAGAAGACCTCACCTGGCCAGAGCCACAAGGAAGCAGGCACCTCCGGAGGTATTGCGTCAGGATTCGCGCCCGATCAGGGAGCGCCGCCCTCTCATGCATAGGAAGGCGCGCCTGGCGCCCTCCTCAGGCAGGGCTCGGGGGCTCTCTCTTGGAGAGCCACCGACCTTGCCAAGGTCGCGGGGAAGGCGCTCAGGCACCACTTAGAGGGGTGCTTTCAGGCACGCTTCCCTTAGAAAGGTACAAGTCAAAGGAGACAAAACCCTCAGGAGTTCATCGCAAGGAACACCCAAGAGCTACAAGAGTCCAGAGTCATGCGCAGTAGCCGCCACTTACCTGTCGTGGCCCCACATCCAGGCGAGGATGGAGGACCGCGCGTCTGCATCGATGTACCAGGGCTCAACCGAGCTGCGTCCCAGGAGCGCCTATGGCCTTCGGCTATAGGGCGCTGCGTGGGACCACCCCACATCTATGTTCGCATGCCCTTCGGCCTGCCGAGCGCGGTCGCCGCACATCAGCGCCTGTTGAGGAGCATTCTGGAGGCTCAGGAGGTCAGGCATCGCGCGGTCCTGGCGGAGGTGGCGATGGTCCCCGAAGACCTGCACGTGCCACTAGAGCCTCCCGAGGCCCCTGGGCCTGGGGGCTCATGAGAGCCGACATCTTCACCGTGCATCGCTCACTTCCTCAGCATCACTTCATCTTTAACAGCACCATGTGACATCTTTCAGAGTTCTACTTTCAGCTGGGAGCGCCCACAGGGCTGCAACATTCCCAGGCCGCGTGGGTCCGTCCCTGCGGCATGTATCCATTTTGTTTATGCTCTTTATTTACCTTGTTGGGGCGCCCCTCGGGCTGCATCATCCCCACGCTGCTCGGGCCTGACCCAGCGGCAGTTGCTTTTACCTGCGCTTGTTTGAAATTGGATTTCCTCCTATGTGCTTAACATACCCGACCTAATCACCTGCTCGATCGACGCCTATTTGAAGAGCCGCTCGCTCTGGCACGGCGCGTGCGCACGGGTCTGTCCCTGCTGTGTTGATAAACCTGAGTGGTCGAGCTTTGGCCGCGACAGCCCCGCACGGCGCCACATCACCAGGCCCTCAGTGCCCTGACCGCTCCCTCGGAGTGACCATAGGTTGGCCGGCGACCGTAACGACAGGCCTTGTTTCTCCTCATGATTGGTGTGCAGGACCTACTCCAGGAGCAACATTGGGGGCATCGTGAGCTCTCTCTCCCTCTCTTCGGCATGGACTGCTTGCACGTTAAAAGGGGGGTACCTAAGCATCGCAACTCATGGGCTCCTACTGGCTCTCCAGCCCTCATCCCCTGGCCTTGACCCACAGCATCGCGACCTGTCATACCAGCGGCGGCTGAGCTCGCTCGAGGGCCGGGACCTGAGGATGTAGAGCATTAAGGAAAGTGCGGGGGAGTGGGAGGAAGCTCGCGAGGGCCTAACCCAGCAGTGCCTCGACCACCGCCTCTCGGGCCAGGCGCCTCTTCGAGGAACTACGTCAGACACACAGGATAAATCGCGCCGTCACAAAAGCTAGACCAGCGCAGCACTAAATCCCCGCCTAGTGCAACTCTATCATGGCGACGCTACCTTCCTTTCTCGCCCAGCAAGGATTGCTTGAGCGCTAAAGGGGACCTCCCGAGCATCACGACTCGGGGGCTCTTACCGGACCTCGGGCCGCTCACCTCCTGGCCTTGACCACGACATCGCGACCTAGCATACCAGCGACAACTGAACTTGCCTGGGGACTGGGACCAGTCAGCGTAGAGCGCCAAGTCCTCGTAAGGATAGAAAGGTGGAGCTTAGCCGGAACAGAACGGACACCTCACGCTAATTCATATTAAGGACATGTAATTACAAAAGCACGGCAGACGCCTTACATACCCCCGCGGGGTGTTGCTTTAATTCCTTGCAGGGAACAAAAGGTGTTAACCCTAAGGAATGCTAATTGCTAGCACCTCCCCAGGTGACGCCATCATCAACAGTGGGCTGCCCAGCACCGGCGCCAACCCCATCCAGATCAGTGGTGTTGGCGGCCCGAGGCAGCTGCCTCACTCCGAGCGCGGCGTGAGCTCGGAGGCTCGTAGCTGTCGTCGCTCGTCTCCGGGGTCGCCAGGAGTTCGGGGGAGCTGCTGAAGCCCGCAGTCCCTTCGCTGCTGCCTGAGGAGCTGCAGGAGGACCAACGGGCGAGGCTGGTCCTCGCCAGTTTGTCACCACTGCCGCTTCCCTTTGGGCATCATTCCAGCCGGCGTCCTTCTGCATCAAAGACCTTGAAGAACATCAAGGAGGTGTCGTCGTATTCAAGATGGATCACCAAGGTGTCACCCGTGCGACAGACCCGGGCAATCTCACCCCAGCCCCGGGTCATGAAGACCTTGCCTGGAGCGACGACCGCGACCTTCGCTCCGGTTTGCAGGGGTGCCACAGTCGGCGTGCTGCAGCCAGAGCTCCAGGGCCCCACTCGGCGGCATCTCGAAGGCGAAGGAGGGAGGAAGGCGGATCCACGAAGTTGGAGGCATGGCGGCATGAAGCACAAGCTCGCGAGAGGAGTGCTCCGCATGGACTCCAGGGGGGACGACGCGCACCACCGTGACTCGCCGGCGTCGGCGGCGACGCTGTCGGTGTTGCTCGGAGCCCTCCCCCCTGGGGCCTACGACGCGGGCGTGCAAGGGCAGCGGAAGCCCAGGCGGCGGCCGCTCGTACCACGGCCTCGACACCACCTTCCAGGCGCCTTTGTCCCGGTGACAAAGGATTGGCCGCTTCTTCGGCGGGAGGAGGTCAGGACCCTCTCTGGGGGCCTTTCCCTTCTCCTTAGCTGAAAACCGGCGGATCGGTGCCATTGGCACAAGAGGAAGCAAGGATGAGGAAGAAGAAGAGGAGGAGTGACGGAAAGGGGTGAACCGGCGAAGCTCACGCGGCCCCGTACTTATAGCCGGGGAAGGCCAACCGCCGAGCACCATGACCTCAGGTAATCATGACCCATATCTTTGCATGCAGGGACTTGTCAAGTCGTGCAGTTGCCGAGGTGTCGTGGGAAGTGCAGACGCCCACGCCCATGCCCAATCAACCGCCATGTGGCGCCCAAGGCCGCAGGCTGTTGGGGCCCGCGGCGCTTCGCGCTTGCCCCTTCGCTTCTCTGCTAAGCCAAGCCCGCGCGCACCTTGGGCCTGAGGGCTACTGTCGGTGTTCTGGGAACGGGGGTCCCCAGACTTGCCTGCCTGCGGCCTACGGCGTGGCTCAAGCGGGGGCCCAGCGTGGCCCATCTTCATCAGCTCAAGCTCAAGACCCTCACGAGGGGCCAAGCCTCACGGGGCGGACGACAAGAAGCTTCCTCAGAGGTAGCCTCATCAGGAAGGCTCGCGAGGAGGCGGAGAGATCAAGGCAGGGGTACCTCGCAAGGAACCCGTGATGCAAGCTATGACAATCGAGACCAGACGGGTGCCGGCCTGCGCAGTGTCCTTGTTTCCCCTTAGGTGCAAAGGGGGCAAGCACAGGCCAACGCATCAGGCAAAGGTTACCATTCCGGTGCAACGAGACCAAGACCAGCCCGACGGCAGGACGGAGGTCACCGTGGAGCCCAAGACGGCATCATCGCCAGTGCTTTTGGAAGCCAAAGACCACCTTTGGTCAGGATAACTTGTACTAGATGTTCCTCTTCGAAATGGCCAATTGTTGGCGCCCTTCCCGCTCATTATTTGGGGAGATGCCCAGGGCCTCTATAAATAGAGCTAGCCACCATAGAGTAGAGACATCTAGAGACCCCCAGAGACATCTAGACACCCCAAGAGCATCGAGAGATCTGGTAGAACCCTAGCAGAGAGAGAGAGAGAGGCGATGAACTCACCCTAGCAGTTCATCGCACCAGCTCAAGAACACCTCTCACGAGGTTGTTCTTCCCTTGTACTTTCCATCATCAGCCCAGAGGCAATCCACCACACCACACACTGGAGTAGGGTATTACACCACAACGGTGGCCCGAACCAGTATAAACCTCGTGTCTCTTGTGTTGTTCATCATTTTCATCTTAGTTCGCACGAGAGGATCAGACGTAGATTGGTAGGGGAGAGATCTCCGCGCGCACCCCGGTGTTCGAACCTCAAGGGTCTGCCGGAACCCGAAACCCGACAGCGCCAAATGTCAGGGGTGTCGTGCGACATATGCCAAAGGATGGCTTATCATGGAGGGGAAGAGTAATACGTCGCCGGTGCCTGGAAACGGGATAAGGCATAGATAGGTACGCCGACGTATCATACCCAAGTTCGGGGCTCTCCTAGGAGATAACACCCCTAGTCCTACTCTGCAGGGTCTCGGCATGATCACTATCTCAACAAGTAGCTACAAGCTTGCTCCTCGAGCTGTTTGGCTAGAGGAGGAAGAAGGGTAGGGCTAGCTCTACTCCTCTCTCTATGTGCGTGTGGTATAATGGTAATCTGGCTGGGTGTAGGACCCAGCCGTCAGTGTCTCTGGTGGCCGGCTTCTCCGCCGGCTGCTGGGGCCCGCTGCCTGGTGGGTCCCACTAGCAGTCTTGTACTTGGCCGATAGGCCGCTCCCGCGCTGGCGGGTCCTGCCGGCTGCTTAGCACTGTGGCAACGCCACTGATGATGTATGCTTTGTCGGGGGAGCGTGGCTACAGTGCCGCCACCTGGCGGGTGTTTAATGTAGCCATTCCCATCTCTTCTGATTAATGGCACACAGATTTTGAGGGAAGGGGAAGGCCGGCTGTTGGGATTCAGCCTCCCCCTCGCCGACTGGTCAGGGCCTGCCGTCTTCTAGCTTCTCACAGATAGGTAGGGCCCGCCTCCTGCAGGCTGTACCGATAGCCCATAGTGGGAGCATGGCTCCTCCTATCATGGGTGATGTCATGGGTCGCATGGCAAGAATGCCGCGCCTGGTGGGGGACGTCTTCTCGGCACGTTCCACTGTGGCCACGCTCAGCCTTGGATTCAGGGGTGGCAGGTTGTACTGTAGCCACGCCCCGTCTCCTCATCATAATGAGGTGCAGACTTTGAGGGAGAGAGGGTCCGACTGTCAGGAGCCAGCCTCCCTGGAGGCTGCCAGGTAGGAGTCGGACCACATCATGGCCGTCCTCTGGGCCCCGCCGCCGTCTATCAGCCGGCCGCTTGGACCAGCCGACCCGGAGAAGGCGGCTATTCATCTTTGTGGTTTGAGAGACGCAGCCGGCCCAATGTCCTGAAATACCAGGGGGAGCGGATGAGGCTACCCATGGTCATTTGCTCCGACAATATTCCTGATTGATGTAATACACCATGAAGGAGAAATTTTTCTATCGAGCTGGTCAAGTCACACCAATGGAGAGAGTTACATCCTATCAAAGATCAAGAGAATTTGTTTACGCTAATGACCACAAAATGCATGTTTCCCACAGAAAAAATGACCACGAATGCATGAAAAAAACAGGCATCTTATAGTTTCAGCTGAATACTATCTGTTGTGTTCCACTTAACCTCTATGCTAGAGAACTTGCAAATGAATTTGTTTACATTAGGTAACCCTGTCAATGCATGAAAGGAAAAACAATATCCTATAGTTTCAGGTGAAAACATGCAAAGATTGTGACTGATTTCCAAATCCGAGAAAACTAACTTTACTGAATGAAAATTTTATTTCTTTTCCCGGAAAGGAGAAAGTTCAACACGTGTATACAAGTCTTCGTACGAGTTCAGGTCTTCTCGGCACACCCGTTGTGTACAGCAAGCAGGAAAGCCTATCCCCTCTCTCGATCAAAACTTATCGACACATATCTATAAGGGAAAAGTATATTTTTTGTCCCTAAACTCTCTCAAAAGTATAGAAATGGTCCCTCAACTTCAAAACCGGCAAACCTTAGTCCCTCAACTTCTTAAACCAGATTAGTTTAGTCCTTTGACTTAATAAAAGCGGTTTTTGTGCTGAATTGGTGTGGTTTTGACCAGTCATCGCACCTGTGGCAATCTTCCTTTTTCCTTCTCATCTCAACTCGGCTAGACATTACATCGAGTAGTTTGTGTGCACCGAGCACCAAGATAAGAGGTAGGCCTGGAGCGAGTGTGGCTCGCGGCGGCGCATAGTGAGGGTGCAGGCGGCCAGGGAGGTGCGGCATGGTGATGCTCGTGGGACTACCATGGCCGAGGCGGCGCTGTGCTTGCAGCTAGCCGTCCATGGTCGCCTTGACTAGCTAGCGACACCACCACCACCATGTTCAGCACCCAAAAGACTCCAAGGTAAAGACAACAGAGGGCACGACGCACCGCCTAGAGCGCTCAATGCCTGTAGTGACGCGGCCGCGTTGAGTCGTCCAGCCAGGACCGTCCGCGCCCATCGGCACCACCATCCTCGAACGACGAGGAGGATGAAGAGAGCAGTGACTCCAATGCCTGCTCGGGCTCAAGAACTTTGCCGTCACCACTGCTCCATTGAGCGCCAACAAACCATCATGTCAAAGCACAACAGTGCGTGAGAGAGACCGCATGGCTGTTGGAATCAACCATGTAGTGAAAGTCCTGTCTGATACGGACTAGGAGCAGTCACCGACTCGGTATTGTAATAGGCTAGCAGCTAATATAAATACCCGTGTACACCTACACTGTAAACCCAGATCAATCAAAGCAATAAAAAGTACAGGACCGACACGGCCCTGTTTTCCATCAACTCGCCGTGTACAAGCGTAGAATCGATCCAGCTGCTTAAGGCGTTAGCTTGGAGCATACGCGTGCGTCTCACCGGATTGTCCCTTGTGTGCCTGGTTAGCTATAGCTACTGCCTACGTATGCTTCTCCGCGGAAAGTTCTCGTCGGAGTTAGTACGTCTAGGACCAAAGCCAACAATTGGTATCTAGAGCAAGGTTGATCTTCTAGTAACGGAGGATTATGTCGGACGACGAGAAGAACAAGCAGCTGATAGAGTACTCCGGTGTGGCTAAAGTATTTGCTGCTTCGGCGAGTACGTCATACCCATGGTTTGATCGCGAGAACTTCGGGGTCTGGAAGGCCCTCATGGAGTGTGGTCTCCGTGCCAACGAGCTATGGGACGTGGTCAATCCCAGAGGCAGCGCATTCAAGGCGGAGGGAGCTGAGCACCAGGAGGATTGGCAGGCAGTGTCGGTGATTTACTCAGTGATGCCGATGGATGTCCTTCAACACCTAATCGCCAAAGAAACGGCGAAGGAGCCGTGGGATACTTTGAAGCTCATGTTCGAGGGACACACCTGCATCAAGCAAGCAAATTTCCAAACTCTCCTAAGGAACTATGAGATTTTCATCATGGGCGACAATGAGTCTGTGGATGTGTTCGCTTCACGGGTGGCTACTCTCGTCAATCGGATCCGCGCGCTTGGAGAAAACCTCACAGAGACCTAGGTTGTCCGGCGGTTCTTGCGCGCGGCCCCTCCCCGGTACTTGTGAATTGTCACGGCGATCGAGCAGTGCGTCGATCTTGAGACCCTCTCCACTGATGATCTTGTCAGACGCTACAAGGCCCACGATGAGCATATGTAGTATAGTCTTGGGGATGGGAGGAACGATGAGAATGTCATGCTCACACGGGCTCAGTGGCCGGCGCTAGACTCAAGGAGAGGAGGTGAGGGCTCTAGCAACAACACTCGCCAAGATCGTGCGCCAAAAGAACAAAGTAAGAAGAACGCCGGCGACGGTGCTCCAAAGAAGAAGAAGTTTGACAAGTGCAAGATCAAGTGTCACAACTGTGGGATCATGGGGCACTTCAAGTCGGAGTGCAAGAAACCACCGAAGGAGAAAGGCCAAAGGAGGAGATGATGGAGACATGATGCTCACGGTAGAAATATGCGAGATAATGGACGAGGATAGTTGATGTCTACTACACAACCTTCTTCTTGTAGACGTTGTTGGGCCTCCAAGTGCAAAGGTTTGTAGGACAGTAGCAAATTTACCTCAAGTGGATGACCTAAGGTTTATCAATCCGTAGGAGGCGTACGATGAAGATGGTCTCTCTCAAGCAATCCTGCAACCAAATAACAAAGAGTCTCTTGTGTCCCCAACACACCCAATACAATGGTAAATTGTATAGGTGCACTAGTTCGGTGAAGAGATAGTGATACAAGTGGTATATGGATAGTAGATATAGATTTTTGTAATCTGAAAATATAAAAACAGCAAGGTAACTAATGATAAAAGTGAGCGTATGCTACGTCTTGAGCTTGCGTTGGTTTTCCACGAAGAGGAAGGGATGATGCAGCAAAGTAGCATAAGTATTTCCCTCAGTTTTTGAGAACCAAGGTATCAATCCAGTAGGAGGCCACACTCAAGTCCCTCGTACCCGCACAAAACGATAGCTACTCACAACCAATGCGATTAGGGGTTGTCAATCCCTTCACAGTCACTTACGAGAGTGAGATCTGATAGATATAATATTTTTGGTATTTTTTGGTATAGAGATGCAAAGTAAAAAGTAAAAGCAAAGTAAAAAAGCAAAGCAAGATTAAAGTGATGGAGATTGATATGATGAGAATAGACCCGGGGACCATAGGTTTCACTAGTGGCTTCTCTCAAGAGCATAAGTATTCTATGGTGGGTGAACAAATTACTATTGAGCAATTGACAGAATTGAGCATAGTTATGAGAATATCTAGGCATGATCATGTATATAGGCATCACGTCCGTGACAAGTAGACCGAAACGATTTTGCATCTACTACTATTACTCCACTCATCGACCGCTATCCAACATGCTTCTAGAGTATTAAATTAAAAACAGAGTAACGCCTTAAGCAAGATGACATGATGTAGAGAGATAAATTCATGCAATATGAAATAAACCCCATCTTGTTATCCTCGATGACAATGATGCAATACGTGCCTTGCTGCCCCTTCTGTCACTGGGAAAGGACACCGCAAGATCGAACCCAAAGCTAAGCACTTCTCCCATGGAAAGAACTACCAATCTAGTTGGCCAAACCAAACGGATAATTCGAAGAGACTTGCAAAGATAACCAATCATACATAAAAGAATTCAGAGAAGATTCAAATATTATTCATAGATAGACTTGATCATAAACCCACAATTCATCAGTCTCAACAAACACACCGCAAAAAGAAGATTACATCGAATAGATCTCCACAAGAGAAGGGGAGAACTTTGTATTGAGATCCAAAAAGAGAGAAGAAGCCATCTAGCTACTAACTATGGACCCAAAGGTCTGAGGTAAACTACTCACACTTCATCGAAGAGGCTATGATGATGTAGAAGCCCTCCGTGATGATGGCCCTCTCCGGCGAAGCTCCGGAACAGGCCCCAAGATTTGACCTCGTGGATACAGAAAGTTGCGGCGGTGGAATTAGGTTTTTGGCTCCTATTCTAATTGTTTGGGGGTACGTAGGTATATATAGGAGGAAGAAGTACGTCGGAGGAGCACCGAGGGGCCCACGAGGCAGGGGGCGCGCCCTAGGGGGGTGCCCCCCACCCTCGTGACCGCCTCTTCGATGCCTTGGCGTAGGGTCCAAGTCTCCTGGATCACGTTCGGTGAGAAAATCACGTACCCGAAGGTTTCATTCCGTTTGGACTCCGTTGATATTCGATTTCGTCAAAACACTGAAATAGGCAAAAAAACAGCAATTCTGGGCTGGGCCTCCGGTTAATAGGTTAGTCCCAAAAATAATATAAAAGTGAAAAATAAAGCCCAATATAGTCCAAAACAGTAGATAATATAGCATGGAGCAATCAAAAACTATAGATACGTTTGAGACATATCAGGCATACCCAAGCTTAATTCCTGCTCGTCCTCCAGTAGGTAAATGATAAAAAGGTAATTTTTGATGCGGAGTGCTACTTGGCACAAATTCAATGCAAATCTTCTTAATTGTGATATGAATATTCAGATTCGAAAGATTCAAGACAAAAGTTTGTGTTTACATAAAAATAATAATACTTCAAGCATACTAATAAAGTAATTATGTCTTCTCAAAATAACATGGCCAAAGAAAGTTATCCCTACAAAATCATATATTCTGGATATGCTCTATCTTCACCACACAAAGTATTTAAATCATGCACAACACTGATGACAAGCCAATCAATTGTTTCATACTCTAATCTTTCTCATAACTTTTTCAATCTTCACGTAATACATGAGCGTGAGCCATGGATATAACACTATAGGTGGAATAGAATGGTGGTTGTGGAGAAGACAAAAAGGAGAAGATAGTCTCACATCAACTAGGCATATCAACGGGCTATGGAGATGCCCATCAATAGATATCAATGTGAGTGAGTAGGGATTGCCATGCAACGGATGCACTAGAGCTATAAGTATATGAAAGCTCAAAAAGAAACTAAGTGGGTGTGCATCCAACTTGCTTGCTCATGAAGACCTAGGGCAATTTGAGGAAGCCCATCATTGGAATATACAAGCCAAGTTCTATAATGTAAAATTCCCACTAGTATATGAAAGTGATAACATGAGAGACTCTCTACTATGAAGATCATGGTGCTACTTTGAAGCACAAGTGTGGTAAAAGGATAGTAACATTGTCCCTTCTCTCTTTTTCCCTAATTTTTTTTATTTGGGCCTTTTCTCTTTTTTTATGGCCTCTTTTTATTTGGGCTTCTTTGGTCTCTTTTTTATTTTTCGTCCGGAGTCTCATCCCGACTTATGGGGGAATCATAGTCTCCATCATTCTTTCCTCACTGGTACAATGCTCTAATAATGATGATCGTCACACTTTTATTTTTCTTACAACTCAACAATTACAACTCAATACTTAGAACAAAATATGACTCTATATGAATGCCTCCGGTGGTGTACCGGAATATGCAATGTGACAATGATGGAGTGTGTCATAATAAATGGAACGGTGGAAAGTTGCATGGCAATATATCTCGGAATGGCTATGGAAATGCCATAATAGCTAGGTATGGTGGATGTTTTGAGGAAGGTATATGGTAGGTGTATGATACCGGCGAAAAGTGTGCGGTATTAAAGAGACTAGCAAAGGTGGAAGGGTGAGAGTGCGTATAATCCATGGACTCAACATTAGTCATAAAGAACTCATATACTTATTGCAAAAATCTAGAAGTTATCAAAGCAAAGTATTACACGCATGCTCCTAGGGGGATAGATTGGTAGGAAAAGACCATCGCTCATCCCCGACCGCCACTCATAAGGAAGATAATCAATAAATAAATCATGCTCCAACTTCATCACATAACGGTTCACCATACGTGCATGCTACGGGAATCACAAACTTTAACACAAGTATTCTTTAAATTCACAACTACTCAACTAGCATGACTTTAATATTATCACCTCCATATCTCAAAACAATTATCTTGTTTCAATCTTTTCTTAGTATTCATCACACTCAAAAGAAAGTTTCACAAATCTTGAATACCAGGCATATTATTATTAAGCAAATTACCATGCTATTAAGAGACTCTCAAAATAATTTAAGTGAAGCATGAGAGATCAATAGTTTCTTTAAAACAAATCCACCACCGTGCTCTAAAAGATCTAAGTGAAGCACATAGAGAAAAATTATAACCCTCAAAAGATATAAGTGAAGCACATAGAGCAAAACTACATAGCTCAAAAGATATAAGTGAAGCACATAGAGTATTCTATCAAATTTTAATTCATGTATGGCTCTCTCAAAAGGTGTGTACAGCAAGGATGATCATGGCATACTAAGACACAAAGACACAAATAATACAAGACGCTCCAAGCAAAACACATATCATGTTGGTGAATAAAAATATAGCTCCAAGTAAATTACCGATGGAAGTGGACGAAAGAGGGGATGCCTTCCGGGGCATCCCCAAGCTTTGACTTTTTGGTGTCCTTGGATTATCTTAGGGGTGCCATGGGCATCCCCAAGCTTAGGCTCTTTCCACTCCTTGTTCCATAATCCATCAAAAGAATTCACCCAAAACTTAAAAACTTCACAACACAAAACTTAAAGTAGAAAACTTGTGAGCTACTTAGCGAAAGAAAACAAAAGACCACTTCAAGGTACTGTAATGAACTCATTATTTATTTATATTGGTGTTAAAACTACTGTATTCCAACTTCTCTATGGATTATAAACTATTTTACTAACCATAGATTCATCAAAATAAACAAACAACACACGGAAAACAGAATCTGTCAAAAACAGAACAGTCTGTAGTAATCTGTAGCTAGCGCAAGATCTGGAACCCCAAAAATTCTAAAATAAATTTCTGAACGTGAGGAATTTATCTATTAATAATATTCAAAAATAATTAACTAAATAGCACTCTTCAAATAAAAATGACAGCAGTTCTCGTGAGCGCTAAAGTTTCTGTTATTTACAGCAAGTTCAACAAGACTTTCCCCAAGTCTTCCCAACGGTTCTACTTGGCACAAACACTAATTAAACACAAAAAACAAAACCAAAAAAGATGATAAATAATTTATTTATTACTAAACAGGAGCAAAAAGCAAGAAATAAAAATAAAATTGGGTTGCCTCCCAACAAGCGCTATCGTTTAACGCCCCTAGCTAGGCATAAAAGTGAGGATAGATCTAGGTATTGCCATCTTTGGTAGGCAATCCATAAGTGGCTCTCATGATAGTTTCATATGGTAATTTTATTTTCTTTCTTGGAAAGTGTTCCATGCCCTTTTTTAATGGAAATTGAAATCTAATATTCCCTTCCTTCATATCAATAATCGCACCAACCGTTCTAAGGAAAGGTCTACCAAGAATAATAGGGCAAGAAGGATTGCAATCTATATCAAGAACAATGAAATCTACGGGCACATAATTCCTATTTGCAAAAATAAGAACATCATTAATCCTTCCCATAGGTTTCTTAATAGTAGAATCCGCGAGATGCAAGTTTAGAGAGCAATCATCAAAATTGCAGAAATCTAGCAAATCACACAAAGTTTTGGGAATAGTGGAGACACTATCACCCAAATCACACAAAGCATAAAACTCATGATCTTTCATTTCAATTTTAATAGTTGGTTCCCACTCATCATAGAGTTTTCTAGGGATAGAAACTTTCAACTCAAGTTTTTCTTCATAAGATTGCATCAAGGCATCAACAATATGTTCGGTGAAGGCTTTATTTTGACTATAAGCATGTGGAGAATTTAGCACGGATTGCAACAAGGAAATACAATCAATTAAAGAGAAACTTTCGTAATTAAATTCCTTGAAATCCAATATAGTGGGTTTAGCAACATCTAGATTTTTATTTCTTTCAACCCCACTTTCATCAATTTCATCGTAAAGATCTAAATACTCCGAATTTTTAGAACGCCTTCTAGGTAAAGGAAGATCATATTCAGGTTCATCAAGATTTATATTGCAAAATAAAGATTTAATAGGGGACACATCAATAACTTTTAGATCTTCATCTTTATTTTTATAAGAATTGGAAGAACACGCTTTAATAAAGGCATCTTTGGAAGCACGCATCCTAGCGGTTCTTTCCTTGCACTCATCAAGAGAAATTCTATCAATGTTTCTAGCCAAATCATCAACTTTAAGAAATTTCTCTTCAAGGAAAGCATTAAAATTCTTTTGTGAATTCATAAACTCTTTAACACTATTCTCAAATTCAGAGGGCATCTTATTATAATTTCCATATGAGTAGTTGTAGGAATTCCCATAATTATTAGAAGGATTACTAGGATATGGCCTAGGATTAAAATTCCCTCTATAAGCATTGTTACCAAAATTATTCCTACAAACAAAATTCGCATCCATAGATTCATTGTTATTCTCAATCAAAGTAGACAAAGGCATATCATTAGGATCAGAAGAAACACTCTTAGTAGCAAATAACTTCATAAGTTCATCCATCTTTCCACTCAAAACGTTGATTTCTTCTATCGCATGCACTTTTTTATTAGAAGATCTTTCAATATGCCATTGAGAATAATTAACCATAATATCTAGGAGTTTAGTAGCATCTCCTAAAGTGATTTCCATAAAAGTGCCTCCCGTGGCCAAATCTAAAAGATTTCTAGAAGCAAAATTCAATCCGGCATAAAAAATTTGAATGATCATCCACAAATTCAAACCATGAGTAGGGCAATTAAGTATCATTAATTTCATTCTCTCCCAAGCTTGTGCAACATGTTCATGATCAAGTTGCTTAAAATTCATAATATCGTTTCTAAGAGAGATGATCTTAGCGGGAGGGAAATACTTAGAGATAAAAGCGTCTTTGCACTTGTTCCAAGAATCAATACTATTCTTAGGCAAAGACGAAAACCAAGCTTTAGCACAATCTCTAAGCGAAAAAGGAAATAGCTTCAATTTAACGACATCATTATCGACATCTTTTTTCTTTTGCATATCACATAAATCAACGAAGCTATTCAGATGAGTAGCGGCATCTGTACAAGGAAGGCCGGCGAATTGATCTTTCATAACAAGATTCAACAAAGCAGTATTGATTTCACAAGATTCAGCATCGGTAAGAGGAGCAATCGGAGTGCTAATAAAATCATTATTATTGGTATTGGTGAAGTCACACAATTTGGTAGTATCTTGAGCCATCGCGACAAACCCGCAATCTAACACACGAGCAAACAAAAAGGCAAGCGGAAAAGAGAGGCAAATAGAGAGGGAGGAGAGAGAGGGCGAATAAAACAGCAAGGGTGAAGTGGGGGAGAGGAAAACGAGAGGCAAATGGCAAATAATGTAATGCGAGAGATAGGAATTGTGATGGGTACTTGGTATGTTGACTTTTTGCGTAGACTCCCCGGCAACGGCGCCAGAAATCCTTCTTGCTACGTCTTGAGCTTGCGTTGGTTTTCCCCGAAGAGGAAGGGATGATGCAGCAAAGTAGCGTAAGTATTTCCCTCGGTTTTTGAGAACCAAGGTATCAATCCAGTAGGAGGCCACGCTCAAGTCCCTCGTACCTACACAAAACGATAGCTACTCGCAACCAATGCGATTAGGGGTTGTCAATCACTTACGAGAGTGAGATCTGATAGATATAATATTTTTGGTATTTTTGGTATAGAGATGCAAAGTAAAAAGTAAAAAGCAAAGTAAAAAAGCAAAGCAAGATTAAAGTGATGGAGATTGATATGATGAGAATAGACCCGGGGGCCATAGGTTTCACTAGTGGCTTCTCTCAAGAGCATAAGTATTCTACGGTGGGTGAACAAATTACTGTTGAGCAATTGACAGAATTAAGCATAATTATGAGAATATCTAGGAATGATCATGTATATAGGCATCACATCCATGAAAAGTAGACCGAAACGATTCTGCATCTACTACTATTACTCCACTCATCGACCGCTATCCAGCATGCATCTAGAGTATTAAGTTAAAAACAGAGTAAAGCCTTAAGCAAGATGACATGATGTAGAGAGATAAATTCATGCAATATGAAATGAACCCCATCTTGTTATCCTCGATGGCAACGATGCAATATGTGCCTTGCTGCCCCTTCTGTCACTGGGAAAGGACACCGCAAGATCGAACCCAAAGCTAAGCCCTTCTCCCATGGAAGAACTACCAATCTAGTTGGCCGAACCAAACGGATAATTCGAAGAGACTTGCGAAGATAACCAATCATACATAAAAGAATTCAGAGAAGATTCAAATATTATTCATAGATAGACTTGATCATAAACCCACAATTCATCGGTCTCAACAAACACACCACAAAAAGAAGATTACATCGAATAGATCTCCACAAGAGAGGGGGAGAACTTTGTATTGAGATCCAAAAAGAGAGAAGAAGCCATCTAGCTACTAACTATGGACCCGAAGGACTGAGGTAAACTACTCACACTTCATCGGAGAGTCTATGATGATGTAGAAGCCCTCTGTGATGACGGCCCTCTCCAGCCGAGCTCCGGAACAGGTCCCAAGATGGGATCTCGTGGATACAGAAAGTTGCAGCGGTGGAATTAGGTTTTTGGCTCCTGTTCTGATCGTTTGGGGGTACGTAGGTATATATAGGAGCAAGAAGTACGTCGGAGGAGCACCGAGGGGCCCACGAGGCAGGGGGCGCGCCCCCCACCCTCGCGACCGCCTCTCTGATGCCTTGGCATAGGGTCCAAGTCTCCTGGATCACGTTCGGTGAGAAAATCACGTTCCCGAAGGTTTCATTCCGTTTGGACTCCGTTTGATATTCCGTTTCTTCAAAACACTGAAATAGGCAAAAGAACAGCAATTCTGGGCTGGGCCTCTGGTTAATAGGTTAGTCCCAAAAATAATATAAAAGTAGAAAATAAAGCCCAATATAGTCCAAAATAGTAGATAATATAGCATGGAGCAATCAAAAATTATAGATACGTTGGAGACGTATCAGCGTAAACGGTATTGCAATGTGTTGAAACAAGGCATAGGGTTCACACTTTCACTAGTGCAAGTCCTCTCAACAATAATAACATAATTGGATCACACAACTATCCCTCAACATGCAACAAAGAGTCACTCCAAAGTCACTAATAGCAGAGAACAAACAAAGAGATTATGGTAGGGTACGAAACCACCTCAAAGTTATTCTTTCCAATCAATCCGTTGGGCTATTCCTATAAGTGTCACAAACAACCCTAGAGTTCGTACTAGAATAACACCTTAAGACACAAATCTACCAAAATCCTAATGTCACCTAGATACTCCAATGTCACCTCAAGTATCCGTGGGTATGATTATACGATATGCATCACACAATCTCAGATTCATCTATTCAACCAATGCATACAACCTCAAAGATTGCCCCAAAGTTTCTACCGGAGAATCACGATGAAAACGTGTGCCGACCCCTATGCATAGGTTCATGGGCGGAACCCGCAAGTTGATCACCAAAACATACATCAAGTGAATCACGTGATATCCCATTGTCACCACAGATACACACGGCAAGACATACATCAAGTCTTCTCAAATCTTTAAAGACTCAGTCCGATAAGATAACTTCAAAGGGGAAACTCAATCCGTTACAAGAGAGTAGACGGGGGAGAAAATATCATAGGATCCAACTATAATAGAAAAGCTCACAATACATCAAGATCGTACCACCTCAAGAACACGAGAGAGAGAGAGAGAGATCAAACACATAGCTACTGGTACATACCCTCAGCCCCGAGGGAGAACTACTCCCTCCTCGTCATGGAGAGCACCGGGATGATGAAGATGGCCACCGGAGAAGGATTGCCCCTCCGGCAGGGTGCCGGAACGGGTCTAGATTAATTTTTGGTGGCTACGGAGGCTTCTGGCGGCGGAACTCCCGATCTATTGTGCCCCCATATCGTTTTAGGGTATATGGAGATATATAGGCGGAAGAAGTATGTCACGGGGGCCACGAGGGGCCCATGAGGGTGGAGGGCGCGCCCCCTACCTCGTGGCTTCCTTGACGTGGACTCCAAGTCTCCCGGGTTGCTTTCCTTCCAAAAATAAGTTTCGTGAAGTTTCAGGGCAATTGGACTCCGTTTGATTTTCCTTTTCTGCGATACTCTAAAACAAGGAAAAACAGAAACTGGCAATGGGCTCTGGGTTAATAGGTTAGTCCCAAAAATAATATAAAAGTGTATAATAAAGCCCATAAACATCCAAAACAGAAGATAATATAGCATGGAGCAATCAAAAATTATAGATATGTTGGAGACGTATCAATAGTCCAACTCCAAAGGCGCCGACTAAAGAGGTTGTCATGCTCATAGAGGAGGCAGTTTATCTTCATGATAAGAAGATGATGAACACATCGAGGCACATGTGGTACCTCGACACGGGCGCTAGCAACCACATGACCATCGACAAGGACCAATTTTCTGAGCTCAGTGTTTGGGTGGGAGGCACGGTTCGGTTCGGTGACGGACGAACCGTTGACATCGCAGGGCGAGGTACTGTCTTGTTTGAGTTGAAGAATGGCGGTCACAAGGTACTCACAGATGTGTACTATAATCCCAATCTAAATAGTAGCACCATAAGTCTTGGCCAGCTTGTGGTTGCAAGATTGTGCTCGAAGATGGCTTTCTATGGGGGTATGATCATCAGAGGATGTTGATTATGAAGGTCTAGAGGTCACCAAACAGGCCCTACATCCTCAACTTGGATCTTGTGGATTCGGTATGTCTCCTGTCGAGCATGGACGACTCGGCATGGAAGTGACACGCATGCTACGATCATCTAAATATCCAAGCTCTTCGGCAACTTGGACAAAAGGAGATGGTACGTGGTCTACCGTGCATCAATCATGTTGACCAAGTGTGTGACGGTTGTCTCATTGGGAAACAAAGGCGAGCCCCGTACCCAAGAGAGGGAAACTTTAGAGCGAGTAAAGCTCTTGAGTTGGTCCATGGAGACTTGTGCGGACCGATTACATCGGCCACCCTGCCAGAAATAGATACTTCTTGCACGTCGTCGACGACTTCAGCAGATTCATGTGGATCGTGTTGTTGAAGATGAAGGACCAAGCTTTGCAAGCCTTTAGGATAATAAAGATGGCGGATGAAGTAAAATCTGAAGCCAAGCTGAAGGCCCTCCGTACCGATCGGGGGGGGGGGGGGTTGAGTTCAAGTCTCGTGCATTCATGGAATTTTGCGAAGCCCAATGAATTAAGCGGTATCTTACAGCATAATATTCACTGCAGCAAAACAGTGTTATGGATAGGAGGAATCAAACCGTGGTGGCGATGGCACCAAGCATGTTGAAGAGTAAAGGCATGCCGGGAAATTACTGGGGTGAGGCGGTCAATACGGTCGTTTATTTGTCGAATCGGGCTTCAACCAAGAGTGTGGTTGGGTTGACGCCGTATGAAGCATGGTACGGTCACAAGCCCGCAGTTGATCATCTTCGCGCTTCGGGTGCATGGCGCATGTGAAGACGGTGGTCGGGCATACTAGCAAATTGGCGGATCGGAGTACTCCAATGATATTGGTGGGCTATGAAAAAGGAACGAAGGCATACTATGCATGCAACCACTCTACCAATAAGGTTGTTGTGACGTGCAACGTGGTCTTTGAAGAATCAAGGTCATGGAATTGGAACTCCATCGAGCCAGTATACCCATCTTTCGATGATATTTTCAATGTCGTTTACGACGAATCCGAGCATGCAGGAAATTTTGATCAACCAGCAAACTCTTCGGGACGGAGCGATGCTCTAGACGGAGGCACGACAGGAGACGCGCTAGCTACTCTCACTGAGTCTCACGCGCACGCGCGAGAAGGAGCGGCTAACACGGGCGAAGACACGCCGGGCAGCACGAGTGGCGCTCGTCCTAGTGGCTCATCTAGGCTGGGAAGCCCACGTGGTGTGGAGGTTGGCTCAAAAAGCCATCCACGTGATGGTGAAGAAACAACAGTTTTGGCTGGTTCGCCCACTGTACATATAGGGGAAGCACGGCTAGCTACGGCTAGTTCGTCCAGTGGACACGCGAATAGCCCGAAAGAGTCTGAATCGCCTGAAACGAGAGTTTGGCAACTCCAGATGATGTTACTTCTTCTTCGACTGAACATGAGACAAGGGAACATCCACCGACACCAGTACGTCTTTGACCAGTGGTGGATTTATATCCAAAGGAAGCGCTTCCAAAAGTAAATCTTGTGAAAATTAAAGGAAGAGGACGGTGTTTGCTAAGCGTCGAGGAACCGACGAAATTTGAAGATGCAAACACGGAGGAGTGTTGGCGTCGTGCTATGGACGAGGAGTTGGGATCGATCCAAGACAACAAAACATGGGAGCTCGTGGATCCACCCAACGACCATAAAATCATAGGGCTCAAGTGGGTGTACAAAGTCAAGAAAGATGTCGAAGGAAACTTGGTGAAGCATAAGGCAAGGCTCGTAACCAAAGGATACGTGCAAGAGCAAGGTGTAGACTTCGAGGAAGTGTTCGCTCCTGTCACAAGGATGGAATCGGTGAGTCTAGTTATACCTCTCGCGGCTCAAGAATCTTGGAAGCTACATCACATGGATGTAAAATCCGCTTTTTTGAATGGGGAGTTGAAAGAAAAAGTATATATGAAGCAACCACTGGGTTACATCAAAAAGGGACAGGAGCACAAGGTGTTGAAACTACACAACGCATTGTACGGGCTATGCCAAGCTCCTTAGGCATGGAACATCAAGCTTGATCGTACACTAGTTTCTCTTGGTTTTGAGAAAAGTTCACTGGAGCATGCTATGTACAAGCGAGGTAAAGGCAAGGATCATATCCTAGTGGGCATCTATGTTGATGATCTCTTGATAATTGGGGCAGATGAGGAGGAGATTGCTAGATTCAAGCTACAAATGAAGGAGCTTTTCAAGATGAGCGATCTAGGGCTCTTGACTTACTATCTTGGGATCGAGGTACATCAAAAGCCGGAGGGAATCACACTATGCTAGGAGGCATATGCAAAGAAGATTCTTGAAAGTTGTAGCATGGAGGACTGCAATCCAAGTCATGTTTCAATGGAGCCTCTACATAAACTTAGCAAGAGGAGCCAAGCACCCGCGGTTGATGCAACGGAGTATAGAAGTGTGGTCGGAAGTCTAAGGTATCTTGTGCATACACAACCAGACTTGGCCTATTCCGTTGGCGTAGTGAGTCGCTTCATGGAAGCACCCACGACGGAACATTGGGCAGTTGTGAAACAAATACTCAGGTACATCAAAGGGACAACTAACTTCGGTTGTGTCTATTTGAGAGAAAAGTGGTAGGAGAAGGTGGAGCTACTTGGCTACAGTGATAGCGACTTGGCAGGAGATATTGACTACCGTAAAAGTACTTCGGGTGTGGCATATTTCTTGGGAAGAAGCATTGTGAGTTGGCTATCACAAAAGCAGAAGGTGGTCACATTATTATCTTGTGAAGCGGAGTATATTGCAGCTGCAACCGCGGCGGGTCAAGGTGTGTGGCTAGAAAGGTTACTCAGTGACCTCACTGACAAGGAACCGGAAGGAGTGGTGCTCTACGTTGACAACGAGTCCACGATTGCTCTATGTAAGAATCCAGTGCATCATGATAGAAGTAAGCAGATTGATATAAGGTATCATTACATACGGGATTGCGTGGAAGAAGGCAAGATTGAAGTCAATTATATTTGCATCGACAACCAGCTTGCAGACATCCTGACCAAGTCTTTGGGGCGACAGAAGTTCACGGAGATGTGGGGATGGATCGACGTCCAAGCTGTGAAGTGAGGACATCGTGGTTGGGGTGATTATTGGAATCAACCACATAGTGAAAGTCCTGTCTGGTACGGACTAGGAGCAGTCACCGACTTGGCATTTTTATAGGCTAGCAGCTAATATAAATACCCATGTACCCCTTGTTGGAATTTGATCTCAGGTCATAACAGACCAAGAGAAAAGGGGGAGCTCTTCTCCATGTTTTGTGCTATGATCGGAGGCACACAGAAAGAAAACTTTTGGTTTTGGTCCCTATCCCTTAGCACCAAGTATAAAAGGAGGAGGTGGTGCCCCTTGGGCAATGACACACGCATACATGGGTTAACCCCCCAACAAACTCCTAACTACTGATCCTAAAAGGGTGCAAAAAGGGATCAAAAGGCCATCACCATAGCCGGCCACCGCAAGGATGTGCCGGCGGCTTCCTGCTGCTCTACACCGACCAGCCGCTGGTTGATGCCGGTCATCTCTAGTGCCGGTAGCCTTCTGGACGTCTTCTACCTACTGTTGGCTACGCTCACACTTTCGGCCATGGGTTATTCACTCGGTGCTGTTCCGCTTCGCCAACTATTCCCGTGTGCTGCATCGAGTAGGACCTGCATCAAGAGTATGGGATTTCATCAAGCACCTGTAAGTTCACACGCTACCGCACATGTATTGGTGTTCTAATCAAGAGATCCAGATCCAATTTATGTTAACCTAAAGATTTATATATAACATTGGTATCATGAGCACGAATGATCTCTGTTTAGAACCCTCTGTTAAGATCAAATTATGCATGTTTAAGATTAATGGTTGATGCTTAAAGTACAAGTTGATAATCTACGTTTAAGGTTAATTGTTTCGGTTCAGATACTAATTGCTATGGGCTAGTGCTAATTCTACAATGATGATGTTTAACCTATCCAGATTAAACTAATTGAGCCATGCTTCCGCATTATGTTAGTGTTTTAATTAGTACTCTTAGCCCTGGTAAAGCAATTAGAAGGAGGGGAATTAAATGTTTGAAAAAAAACAAATTCATTCCCTGGAACCCGAAATTTCCCCAAATCGGAGCCCAAAATGACGAAATTGAAAGAACAGAGAGCATTTGGGCTCACCTAATGACGTCGTGCGGTGATCCTGACGTGCTCAAGGACGTGCGCGTCACTTGGCCTCCGTGCCTAGCACGTCGATGTCACCGCAAAAGCCTGCATCGGTAGCCGCCGGCAAGATACTGCCCCGAATACGCCACCGCCTCATGCGCGTCACCGGCAGCAACTTTCGACGGAGGAGCGCGCCGGACTTGGTCCACTGCACGCTCTTCCGGCGAGGGCTGCCACCGCGCCGCCATGGCCGGCGAGCATCTAGCGCCGCCAAAGTAGCCTCCCTCTCTGCATGAGCGTAGAAATCGGGGAGATGGGGAGAAATGAGCCTAGGGTTCGCACCGGGCCGCAGTTTTGTTCCGCCGAGGCTCGATCTGGTCTGTCGATCCAATCGGACGACTGAGAACAACGCGGAGCATAAACGGGCCTGGGTTGCATAAATGAGCCAAATCTGGCAGTGGGCTATTGCCCAGGTTAAGTTAGCCTACAGAAAACAATGTTCCATATTGAAGTTTTCATCTGCTGGGCTAGAAAGTCAACAGGCCGCTGCTACGCTTTATAAAAAATCATTGTATTTTCTGCTATATTATGAAAATGTGTATCTTTTATGCACTGTTCATATTAGAAATAGATCCCCAAATTATATGTGAAAATTAAAATGGTCATTAAGTTTTCTAATGGGCTGTCATGGGTTATATTGGACAAAATTATGTTATAGGCATTTTTAGTCTATTCAGTGTTTTTCCTGATATTATGGTTGTTTTCAAAATGTTTTGCACTGTTGTAAATTAACAATAGCCAGAAAATTATGTTGTAAATTATGCCTAAGTCATTCTATGTAATTAGTGTTTATTTGTGTAAATAATGTTTATGTCCCTTCTATGGAAATCTTTTAATGATGATGAAATTTTATTAATAGAAAGCCGTGGGTTGTTATGGGTCGAATTATATTTTTAGCCATATTATGCAGTTTCAGTGCATATGTTAAGTTCCTAATAATGTGTATGCACTAAAAAAAGTTTTGGAATTACCTATAATTATGTTGAAATTATGTTTTAAATTTTCTGAATAAAATAGAACCAACGGGAAATTTTATTTGGAAGATTTAATGTGACATTAATGTCGAAGTTTTTTTGTAATGGTACCTTTTAATGATGATAGCATTTCTAGTATCTTTTCAATGGTGAAATTAATGTTATAAAAGGATATTTTTATATTGAGCACAAATGCACAATTATGAATCCTCATTGAATTTTCTAAATATATATATTTTTTAAATTTGAATGAGTGTGAATTTAATGTTGATGCCATACTTATGACATTTCTTAAAGATGTGGTCATTTCTAATGGGCTCACGCCACCTCAAGGAAAATAATGATGGACGCGTGGTTCGGTTTTCTGCACCACACTATGTGTCATAATAATGTTGGGGCAATATGCCTATTGGGCAAAACTAAAGTTGTTGGTTGGGGCATTTTATGCCATTTTTATTATAGTGTGCACCTGTCAAATATTCATAACGGTCCAAAAATGATGTTAATGGATTATGATCAATTCTCTTAATGAAGAAATTTTGTTTACGTTTTTTTTCACATGGTCATTTATTTGACAATTATTAATTTGCCCAATATTATTATTTGGAGAATCTTGATAATTTTGATATCCAAATTTTATAATTTTGGAAATTCTTATGATGATTTATATTTATGGCATTTTCACTCTGAATGCCCTCTTTAATGATTACTCGGTGGGAGTGACATTTATATTTATATGTTAATTCCAATATCATTTCATGTATGTCATTGAGAATTCTAATGATAATTTTGACGCTTAAGTTCAATATTCTTATTTATCGTTGTGAGATTTAGTGTCAAAATGCATCACTGTGCCTCATGGCGCACATGATTATATTGTGATGTTGCTTTATGTTAATGATGGCAATTAATTCAGTGTAGTTATTGCTGGTCATTACGAGATTTTACATCTCTCTGGTCAAAATGGAACCATCGAGAGTTTTGATTAGAGGTTTAATTAGCAAATGTTCTAATGGCATATGATGATAATCAGACCAACATTGATTATGTTTTTCATGTGTCATTTACGAATGAGTAAGGTTCTTTTTTGTTATCTGCCCAACGGTGATACAGATTAGAATAAACATTAAGCATGTTTTGTTCATGGCATTGCATGGTTAGTTCATGCTTTATTTTCTGTTATGATGATCATAAAATTGTCTCCTCTTTTCCAGCAATAATAATGTTGTCAAACTTTTGTTTGGCATAGAAGAACCTTATGTAAATAACTTTCCCACATGGAGAGTGGAGATCATTGTCTCATGTAAGGAATCTCCCAACGTTTTTCTGCACTAAGGTTAAAGGATGTTAATCATGATGATAAGGCAGACATTGGGTGAGGACGCATGTGCCATCATGCACATCACCAATTTAAAGGAGATTAAAGTCAAAACTATTGGATTTATTCCACTAGCTTTTGGAGATGACTTAATTCTTCATCTTATTGATGATGTTTTGTTCACGCTCCTAGTTATTTGACAACCTTAATTTCATCTCTTGAATATATGACGTGATTTTATATGTTATCAAGTCAACTCAAATTATGTAATGTTAGTCCCACCTTATGGTGAGACCAGTTATGTTTTTACTAAATGAATCTTTTGTAAAGATTAAATTCTATGTTACCATTGAAGATGTAAGAGAAGTGTGAATAATGAGACCTCATCAAAATTGTGGTTTTAGACCACATTTCGAGGGGGAGAATGGAAGTCTCATTTAATACGAGATATCGCGTTCACTTCTCCATACTTAGATCATAGCATGTACAATTAAGCAAACTATGTATCTCAACTCTCTAATTAAGATGGAACCAACGAGAAGTCTTGGTTGGAGAATGTATGAAAAGCACATTCTAATGTTGGTTCTCTAATTAAGATGCAACAAGTCTTATTTAGAAGAATGAATGAAAAATGACTCCTTTATCATATTAGTGTGTACTTAGTCCCTTATGAGCATTACGAAGCACACATGAATGCTAAAGTGGCAAGCTTGCTAGTCCAATGACCATCAAGATGTAACATGTTGATTATATATGACCAACATCGTTTATAATCATATGTGACACTTCACTCAAGTGGCAAGTTTGTTGGTATCATGTGGCTTGTGGTTATATTTCTGACTAACGTCGTTTATAATCATTTGTCATAGTTCATTAAGTTCTTTTCCATCTTTAGCCCAAGGGTGTTGTGGTTTAGAGCTGAGATGATTGTTACAAAGATTTTTGGATATATTTTCCATGTTTTAAATAAAGTGATCATCAGGGAACCTGGAGCATATGAACATTAATCTTAAGGATAATTCCATTAGATCTTTGTTCATATGCATCAGGTAAATTGAAGGTAATTTATTTTTCTCTAATGCAACACTTATTGTTGAGATTCAACAATTTCCCTATGACCAATAATGTGTGTGAATGATCATCTTAGTGGCTTGTTGCCATATAGGATGAAGATTCTGAGCTCTAATGATGTATGAAACTCCATAGAATTTCCTTAGTGAGTTGTTGTGACGTTTGTGTTATTACTATGACATGCACTTTTGTTGACTTAGTTGATAATGTACGTATGGCTCAATTGTACGGTTTTGTCATGGGTGAAATTGACATAAGGCATGTTATCTAAAGAAATACAATTATGAGATAATACAAGTGTTAGGACACTCATACTATAAGACGGGGGGAGTAAGATCACTACCTTGTGGAGATAGAATATTTTGGCGAGCCAAGTAATTTCTATCTTTATGTTTATAACATGAAGGATCTTGGTGATGCCTCATACTTTGCTTGTATTGAGTTTCGCCAAGATATAGGTCCAAAAGGAGTATAAGTTTTATTATGATGACATACGTTGATAGAGTACGGAAGAAAATATTACGTGGTAGTACTCTATCGCACCTGCTACTAAAGTCAAGGGCAGTAAAGGTGGACAATTTAGTGTCCAAGGAACCATTATGAACTGATCAGGTAATGTTAGTTCCTTATGCTTCAGCTGTCAGAAGCAATGTAAGTATTTAAATATGAACTTGCCCTATTTATGATCGGGATAATTGGCAAATATAGAAGTCCAGAAATGGACCACCAGAGAAGCCGCGAAAAGTCTTGTAGATATGCAAGGCAATAAAAGTTTATATGCTCACTAATAAGAAGTCTGATAACCTCGATATCCTTGGTTATTCAGACATTATTTCCGCGAGGTGTGTGGATATTAAAGTCTCCATGTTATGTTACATCGTCACTCTCGCATATGGAGCTATGTCGTGGAAAAGCTCCATAATGACATGGATGGCATTAGAAATAATGCAATTTATGATGTGGCATGTTAAGAGGCTATTGGGAAGGTTGTATGTCGAAGAAGTTATATTCCCGAAATTAAGGTGGTACACAACATTTATAAAAACCACCTACTGCATTATGAACATGTAGTTTTCTATGCGAGTAACAACAAGTCAAATGGTGTTGCCAAAACCATTGACAATATGTTTCATGTTGTGAAAGATAGAATCCAGAATCAAGCTAATGATAAGCATATAAAAATGATTTGTATGTATTATGGATCCGTTTACCAAAGGCTCACCAGCCGTATTTATGATTATGTTGCCGGCATGGGTTAGGAAAGCCTTTTGATCCTGGAAATTAGGACCATCTTGTAAACCATCTCCCATAAAGTATTATTTTTTTCATTTCGAGATAGAATTATGTACTATGGGTAATGAGGTTCAATGGCATCTCATTGGTCATTGTAACACTTTGCCTTGGTATATTATTTCTATTGAGAATGAGCTTATGATGTTTTTTGACCTTATGATCAAGGGGGAGAATCTTGGAATTTGATCTCAGGTCATAACAGACCAAGAGAAAAGGGGGAGCTCTTCACCACGTTTTGTGCTATGATCGGAGGCACACAGAAAGACAACTTTTGGTTTTTGTCCCTGTCCCTTAGCACCAAGTATAAAAGGAGGAGGTGGTGCCCCTTGGGCAATGACACACGCATACATGGGTTAACCCCCCAACAAACTCCTAACTACCGATCCTAAAAGGGTGCAAAAAGGGATCAGAAGGCCATCACCACAGCCGGCCACCGCAAGGATGTGCCGGTGGCTTCCTGCTGCTCTACACCGACCAGCCGCTGGTTGATGTCGGTCATCTTTAGTGCCAGTAGCCTTCTGGATGTCTTCTACCTACTGCTGGCCATGTTCACACTTTTGGCCATGGGCTATTCACTCGGTGTTGTTCCGCTTCGCCAACTATTCCCGTGTGCTGCATCGAGTAGGACCTGCATCAAGAGTATGGGATTTCGTCAAGCACCTGTAAGTTCACACGCTACCGCACATGTATTGGTGTTCTAATCAAGAGATCCAGATCCAATTTATGTTAACCTAAAGCATTATATATAACACCCCTACGTTGTAAACCCAGATCAATCAAAGCAATAAAAAGCACAGGACTGACACGGCCCTGTTTTCCATCAACTCGCCGTGTACAAGCATAGAATCGATCCAGCTACTTAAGGCGTTAGCTTGGAGCATATGCGTGCGTCTCGCCGGATTATCTCTTGTGTGCCTGATTAGATAGAGTTGCTGCCTACGTAAGCGTCTCCGCGGAAAGTACTCATCGGAGTTAGTACGTACGGGACCAAAGCCAACAAGGGAATCGAGCTCGACGAGGGCTATGAGGCGGCTTACACCTGGGAGTCGCGCGTGGCGGAGAGCACATCGAGGATACTGGAGCTCTGGGCGCATGTGCTTTTTGTCGACACCTCGTTTCTCAATCTGTGCACGGCGCCTGGGAGCTCGCATCCACGTGACCATCTCGCGGCAATGGTAGGCATTCCATGAGCACCTAGTTGTGTCACGAGTTCACCTGTGTTCAGGCCAAGCCACCATGTGCCTCCATGTTGCTACCCGCGATAGCGCTGCTTCTACCCCGCTCGTCCCACAAGGCTCGTCGTGCCGCAGGTCTCTGGCCGCCTGCACCCTCTGCGTGTGCCACCACGAGCCACACATGCTCCACGGGCCACGACTACCTCCTTCTATCGTAGCTCAACGCTCGCCAACTGCTCGATGAAATGCTCAACTAAATTAAAATGGGAAGGAGAGGAAGAAGAATGCCACATGGGCCATCAGTGGTCAAAACCATGCCAAGTCAGCATGAAAACCACTTTTGATGAGTCAAGGGACTAAAGTAATCCAGTTTGAGAAGTTGATGGACTAAGGTTTGTTGGTTTTAGAGTTGAGGGATCATTTCTATACTTTTGAGAGAGTTTAGGGACGAAAAATACTTTTCCCTATCTATAACCATCCATTTAAACTTCACATATGATTCGTTTGAACTCTTCATGTTTTCCACGATGAGATATCTAGTGGAAGACTAATATTTGATGCCTATTAACACATGAAATGATCCTCGACACGAGTCTAATATTGTATATATCTTGTAACCGTTTGAACTTTCATGGAACTTACTGACTCTTCTTTTCTTTGCGAATACGCATAGTTTGTATCTCCATTGATAGAGGGGTAGAAGTTACAGGTGGTGCTCCTCATGCAGTGTACACTAGAAGGCGCTGAATGAGGACGCAAATGAGCAGAGAGAGGAGGTTTCTTGGCCCAGAGATACAACAGGTTTACGTTACGTGACTGATGTTACTAAGCCCTCGACCACCCGTTTTCGCCCAGGTGCGAGCTTCCTCATGTATACTATGGATCAGGTTTATATGCGATGATGTGGCTCCATAAAAAACGCAAGCATTGCGGTGCTTCTAGATCGTCCAAACAATGAGAGCTGCGAGCATTTCGATGCCCTTGCGGTGACCATGTGCTTAATGACTCTACTGGGAACCAATATAAAAAAGGTGGTAGTGTGTCTTTTCTTAACATGGTAAATGTTGGGGAGCGTAGCAGAAATTCAAAATTTTCCTACGTGTCACCAAGATCTATCTATGGAGAGACCAGCAACGAGTAGAAAGGGGAGTGCATCTACATACCCTTGTAGATCGCTAAGCGGAAGCGTTCAAGTGAACGGGGTTGATGGAGTCGTACTCGTCGTGATTCAGATCACCGATGATCAAGTGCCGAACGCACGGCACCTCCGCGTTCAACACACGTACAGCCCGGTGACGTCTCCCACGCCTTGATCCAGCAAGGAGAGAGGGAGAGGTTGAGGAAGACTCCATCCAGCAGCAGCACAACGGCGTGGTGGTGGTGGAGGAGCATGGCAACCCCGCAGGGCTTCGCCAAGCACCATGGGAGAAGAGGAGGAGGGAGAGGGGCAGGGCTGCACCAACGAGAGATCAAATCGCGTGTTATGGGCAGCCCCTAGGCCTCATATATATAGGGGGGAAGGGGGCTTCGCCCCCTTTAGGGTTTTCCCACCCCCTAGGGGCGGCGGCCAGCCCTAGATGGGTTTTGGGGTGCGGCCAAGGAGGGGGGGAGGAGTCCATCCTCCCCAAGGCACCTCGGAGGTGCCTTCCCCCTTGAGGACTCTTCCCTCTAGGGTTCCCTAGGCGCATGGGCCTCTTGGGGCTGGTGCCCTTGGCCCATATAGGCCAAGGCGCACCCCCTACAGCCCATGTGCCCCCCCGGGGCAGGTGGCCCCACCCGATGGGCCCCCGGGACCCTTCCGGTGGTCCCGGTACAATACCGATGACCCCGAAACTTGTCCCGATGGCCGAAACAGGACTTCCTATATATAAATCTTTACCTCCGGACCATTCCGGAACTCCTCGTGACGTCCGGGATCTCATCCGGGACTCTGAACAACATTCGGTTACCACATACAAGCTTCCTTTATAACCCTAGCGTCATCGAACCTTAAGTGTGTAGACCCTACGGGTTCGGGAGACATGCAAACATGACCGAGACGTTCTCCGGTCAATAACCAACAACGGGATCTGGATACCCATGTTGGCTCCCACATGTTCCACGATGATCTCATCGGATGAACCACGATGTCAAGGACTTAATCAATCCCGTATTCAATTCCCTTTGTCTAGCGGTATTTTACTTGCCCGAGATTCGATCGTCGGTATACCGATACCTTGTTCAATCTCGTTACCGGCAAGTCACTTTACTCGTTTCCGTAACACATCATCCCGTGATCAACTCCTTGGTCACATTGCGCATATGATGATGTCCTACCGAGTGGGCCCAGAGATACCTCTCCGTTTACACGGAGTGACAAATCCCAGTCTCGATCCGCATAAAACAATAGATACTTTCGGAGATACCTGTAGTGTACCTTTATAGTCACCCAGTTACGTTGTGACGTTTGATACACCCAAGGCACTCCTACGGTATCCAGGAGTTACACGATCTCATGGTCAAAGGAAGAGATACTTGACATTGGCAAAGCTCTAGCAAACGAACTACACGATCTTTGTGCTATGCTTAGGATTGGGTCTTGTCCATCACATCATTCTCCTAATGATGTGATCCCGTTATCAACGACATCCAATGTCCATAGCCAGGAAACCATGACTATCTGTTGATCACAACGAGCTAGTCAACTAGAGGCTCACTAGGGACATATTGAGGTCTATGTATTCACACGTGTATTACGATTTCCGGATAATACAGATATAGCATGAATAAAAGACAATTATCATGAACAAGGAAATATAATAATAATACTTTTATTATTGCCTCTAGGGCATATTTCCAACAGTCTCCCACTTGCACTAGAGTCAATAATCTAGTTCACATCGCCATGTGATTAACACTCACAGGTCACATCGCCATGTGACTAATACCCAAGAGTTTACTAGAGTCAGTAGTCTAGTTCACATCATTATGTGATTAACACTCAAATGAGTTTTATGTTTGATCATGTTGCTTGTGAGAGAGGTTTTAGTCAACGGGTCTGAACCTTTCAGATCCGTGTGTGCTTTACAAATCTCTATGTCATCTCCTAGATGCAGCTACCACGCTCTATTTGGAGCTATTCCAAACAACTGTTCTACTTGGAGCTATCCTAAATTATTGCTCCATTATATGTATCCGGTCTCTCTACTTAGAGCTATCCGGATAGGTGTCAAGCTTGCATCGTCGTAACTTTTACGACGAACTCTTTTACCACCTCCATAATCGAGAAAATTCCTTAGTCCACTAGTTACTAAGGATAACTTTGACCACTGTTTGTGATCCATTCTTGGATCACTCTTGTACCCCTTGACTAACTCATGGCAAGGCACACTTCAGGTGCGGTACACAGCATAGCATACTGTAGAGCCTATGTCTTAAGCATAGGAGACGACCTTCGTCCTTTCTCTCTACTCTGCCATGGTCGAGCTTTAAGTCTTAACTTCGTACCTTACAACTCAGGCAAGAATTTCTTCTTTGACTGATCCATCTTGAACACCTTCAAGATCATGTCAAGGTATGTGCTCATTTGAAAGTATTATTAAGCATTTTGATCTATCCTTATAGATCTCGATGCTCAATGTTCAAGTAGCTTAATCTAGGTTTTCTATTGAAAAACACCTTTCAAATAACCCTATATGCTTTCTAGAAATTCTACATCATTTCTGATCATCAATATGTCAACAACATATACTCATCAGAAATTCTATAGTGCTCCCACTCACTTCTTTGGAAATATAAGTTTCTCATAAACTTTGTACAAACCCAAAATCTTTGATCATCATCAAAGCATACATTCCAACTCCGAGATGCTCACTCCAGTCCTTAGAAGGATTGCTGGAGCTAGCATACCTTTTAGCATCCTTAGGATCGACAAAACTTTTCTGATTGTATTGCATACAACCTTTCCTTACGAAAACTGGTAAGGAAACTTGTCTTGACATCCATCTGCCAGATTTCATAAATGCAGCTAATGCTAACATGATTCCGACAGACTCTTAGCATCGCTACGAGTGAGAAAATCTCATCGTAGTCAACTCCTTGAACTTGCCGAAAATATCTTAACGACAAGTCGAGCTTTCTTAATGGTAATTCTTACCATCATTGTCTGTCTTCCTTTTAAAATCCATCTGCACTCATTAGCCTTACGACCATCGAGCCGTTCTGCCAAAGTCTACACTTTGTTTTCATACATGGATCCTCTCTCGGATTTTATGGCCTCAAGCCATTTATCGGAATCCGGGCCCACCATCCCTTCTCCATAGCTCGTAGGTTCATTGTTGTCTAGCAACATGACCTTCAAGACATGATTACGTACCACTCTGAAGTAGTACGCATCCTTGTCATCCTACGAGGTTTGGGAGTGACTTGATCCGAAGTTTCATGATCAATATCATAAGCTTCCACTTCAATTGGTGTAGGTGCCACAGGAACAACTCCCTGTGCCCTGTCACACACTAGTTGAAGAGACGGTTCAATAACCTCATCAAGTCTCCACCATCCTCCCACTCAATTCTTTCGAGAGAAACTTTTCCTCGAGAAAGGACCCGATTCTAGAAACAATCCATATTGCTTTCGGATCTGAATTAGGAGGTATACCCAACTGTTTTGGGTTTCCTATGAAGATGCATTTTATCCGCTTTGGGTTCGAGCTTATCAACCTGAAACTTTTTCATATAAGCGTCGCAGCCCCAAACTTTTAAGAAACGACAACTTAGGTTTCTCTAAACCATAATTCATACGGTGTCATCTCATCGGAATTACGTGGTGCCCTATTTAAAGTGAATGTGGTTGTCTCTAATGCCTAACCCATGAACGATAGTGGTAATTCGATAAGAGACATCATGGTACGCACCATATCCAATAGGGTGCAACTATGATGTTCGGACACACCATCACATTATGGTGTTCCAGGCGGTATTAATTGCGAAACAATTTCCACAATGTCTTAATTGTGTGCCAAAACTCGTAACTCAGATATTCATCTCTATGATCATATCATAGACATTTTATCCTCTTGTCACAATGATCTGCTACTTCACTCTGAAATTACTTGAACCATTCAATAATTCAGACTTGTGTTTCATCAAGTAAATATACTCAACATTTACTCGAATCATCTGTGAAGTAAGAACATAATGATATTCACTGCATGCCTCAGCACTCATTCGACTGCACACATCAAAATGTGTTACTTCCAACAAGCTGCTATCTTGTTCCATCTTACTGAAAATGAGGCTTTTCAGTCATCTTGCCCATGTGGTATGATTTGCATATCTCAAGTGATTCAAAATCAAGTGAGTCCGAACGATCCATTTGCATGGAGTTTCTTCATGCATATACACCAATAGACATGGTTCGCATGTCTCAAACTTTTCAAAAACGAGTGAGTCCAAAGATCCATCAACATGGAGCTTCTTCATGCGTTTTATACCATTATGACTTACATGGCAGTGCCACAAGTAAGTGGTACTATCATTACTATCTTATATCTTTTGGCATGAAAATGTGTATCACTACGATCAAGATTCAATAAACCATTCCTATAGGTGCAAGAGCACTTATTCAGGTTTAATACTAATCTTGATGGTAGAGGGAGCGTGCGATGTTAGATCACATCAAACTTGGAAACACTTCCAACACATATCGTCAGCTCACCTTTAGCTAGTCTCCATTTCATTCCGTAGCTTTTATTTCGAGTTACTAACACTTAGCAGTCGAACCGGTATCTAATACCCTGGTGCTACTAGGAGTACTTGTAAAGTACACATTAACATAATGTATATCCAATATACTTCTATCGACCTTGCCAGCCTTCTCATCTACCAAGTATCTAGGGTAATGCTGCTCCAGTGGTTGTTCCCCTTATTACAGAAGCACTTAGTCTCGGGTTTGGGTTCAACCTTGGGTTTCTTCACTAGAGCAGCAGCTGAATTGCCGTTTCATGAAGTATCCCTTTGTTCCCTTGCCCTTCTTGAAACTAGTGGTTTCATCAACCATCAAAAATTGATGCTCCTTCTTGATTTCTACTTTCGCGGTGTCAAACAACGCGAATATTTCAAGGATCATCATATCTATCCCTGATATGTTATAGTTCATCACGAAGCTCTAGCAGCTTGGTGGTAATGACTTCGGAGAAACTATCACTATTTCATCTGGAAGATCAACTCCCACTTGATTCAAGTGATTGTTGTACTCAGACAATCTGAGCACAAGCTCAACGATTGAGCTTTTCTCCCTTAGTTTGCAGGCTAAGAAAATCGTTGGAGGTCTTATACCTCTTGACATGGGCACGAGCCTGAAATCCCAATTTCAGCCCTCGAAACATCTCATATGTTCCGCGACGTTTCGAAAACGTCTTTGGTGCCTCTACTTAAACAATTTCATTGAACTATCACGTAGTTATCAAAACGTGTATGTTCGATGTTCGAAACATCCACAAACGAGGTTTGGGGTTCAGCACATTGAGCGGTGCATTAAGGACATAAGCTTTCTACTGTCCGCATAATCACTACTGTCAACTTTCAACTATATTTTCTCTAGGAACATATCTAAAACAGTAGAACTAAAGCGCGAGCTACGACATAATTTGCAAAAGGTCTTTTGACTATGTTCAGGATAATTAAGTTCATCTTATGAACTCCCACTCAGATAGACATCCCTCTGGTCATCTAAGTGATCACATGATCCGAGTCAACTAGGCCGTGTCCGATCATCACATGAGACGGACTAGTTAACGTCGGTGAACATCTTCATGTTGATCGTATCTACTATACGACTCATGCTCGACCTTTCGGTCTCCGTGTTCCGAGGCCATGTCTGCACATGCTAGGCTCGTCAAGTTAACCCTAAGTGTTTTCGCTGTGTAAAACTGTCTTACACCCGTTGTATGTGAACGTAAGAATCCATCACACCCGATCATCACGTGGTGCTTAGAAGCGACGAACTGTAGCAATGGTGCACAGTTAGGGGAGAACACTTCTTGAAATTTTGTAAGGGATCATCTTATTTACTACCGTCGTCCTAAGTAAACAAGATGCATAAACATGATAAACATCACATGCAATCAAATAGTGACATGATATGGCCAATATCATTTTGCTCCTTTTGATCTTCATCTTTGGGGCTCCATGATCATCATCGTCACCGGCATGACACCATGATCTCCATCATCATGATCTCCATCATCGTGTCTTCATGAAGTTGTCACGCCAATGACTACTTCTACTTCTATGGCTAACGCGTTTAGCAATAAAGTAAAGTAAGTTACATGGCGTTCTTCAATGACACGCAGGTCATACAAAAAATAAAGACAACTCCTATGGCTCCTGCCGGTTGTCATACTCATCGACATGCAAGTTGTGAATCCTATTACAAGAACATGATCAATCTCATACATCACATATATCATTCATCACATCCTTTTGGCCATATCACATCACATAGCATTCCCTGCAAAAACAAGTTAGACGTCCTCTAATTGTTGTTGCATGTTTTACGTGGCTGCTATGGGTTTCTAGCAAGAACGTTTCTTACCTACGCAAGACCACAACGTGATATGCCAATTGCTATTTACCCTTCATAAGGACCCTTTTCATCGAATCCATTCCGACTAAAGTGGGAGAGACTGGCACCCTCTAGCCACCTTATGCACCAAGTGCATGTCAATCGGTGGAACCTGTCTCACGTAAGAGTACGTGTAAGGTCGGTCCGGGCCGCTTCATCCCACAATACCGTCGAAACAAGATTGGACTAGTAACGGTAAGCATATTGAACAACATCAACGCCCACAACTACTTTGTGTTCTACTCGTGCAAAGAATCTACGCAATAGACCTAGCTCATGATGCCACTGTTGGGGAACGTAGCAGAAATTCAAAATTTTCCTACGTGTCACCAAGATCTATCTATGGAGAGACCAGCAACGAGTAGAAAGGGGAGTGCATCTACATACCCTTGTAGATCGCTAAGCGGAAGCGTTCAAGTCAACGGGGTTGATGGAGTCGTACTCGTCGTGATTCAGATCACCGATGATCAAGTGCCGAACGCATGGCACCTCCGCGTTCAACACACGTACAGCCCGGTGACGTCTCCCACGCCTTGATCCAGCAAGGAGAGAGGGAGAGGTTGAGGAAGACTCCATCCAGCAGCAGCACAACGGCGTGGTGGTGGTGGAGGAGCGTGGCAACCCCGCAGGGCTTCGCCAAGCACCATGGGAGAAGAGGAGGAGGGAGAGGGGCAGGGCTGCACCAACGAGAGATCAAATCGCGTGTTATGGGCAGCCCCTAGGCCTCATATATATAGGGGGGAAGGGGGCTGCGCCCCCTTTAGGGTTTTCCCACCCCCTAGGGGCGGCGGCCAGCCCTAGATGGGTTTTGGGGTGCGGCCAAGGAGGGGGGGAGGAGTCCATCCTCCCCAAGGCACCTCGGAGGTGCCTTCCCCCTTGAGGACTCTTCCCTCTAGGGTTCCCTAGGCGCATGGGCCTCTTGGGGCTGGTGCCCTTGGCCCATATAGGCCAAGGCGCACCCCCTACAGCCCATGTGCCCCCCCGGGGCAGGTGGCCCCACCCGGTGGGCCCCCGGGACCCTTCCGGTGGTCCCGGTACAATACCGATGACCCCGAAACTTGTCCCGATGGCCGAAACAGGACTTCCTATATATAAATCTTTACCTCCGGACCATTCCGGAACTCCTCGTGACGTCCGGGATCTCATCCGGGACTCCGAACAACATTCGGTTACCACATACAAGCTTCCTTTATAACCCTAGCGTCATCGAACCTTAAGTGTGTAGACCCTACGGGTTCGGGAGACATGCAAACATGACCGAGACGTTCTCCGGTCAATAACCAACAGCGGGATCTGGATACCCATGTTGGCTCCCACATGTTCCACGATGATCTCATCAGATGAACCACGATGTCAAGGACTTAATCAATCCCGTATTCAATTCCCTTTGTCTAGCGGTATTTTACTTGCCCGAGATTCGATCGTCGGTATACCGATACCTTGTTCAATCTCGTTACCGGCAAGTCACTTTACTCGTTTCCGTAACACATCATCCCATGATCAACTCCTTGGTCACATTGCGCATATGATGATGTCCTACCGAGTGGGCCCAGAGATACCTCTCCGTTTACACGGAGTGACAAATCCCAGTCTCGATCCGCATAAAACAATAGATACTTTCGGAGATACCTGTAGTGTACCTTTATAGTCACCCAGTTACGTTGTGACGTTTGATACACCCAAGGCACTCCTACGGTATCCAGGAGTTACACGATCTCATGGTCAAAGGAAGAGATACTTGACATTGGCAAAGCTCTAGCAAACGAACTACACGATCTTTGTGCTATGCTTAGGATTGGGTCTTGTCCATCACATCATTCTCCTAATGATGTGATCCCGTTATCAACGACATCCAATGTCCATAGCCAGGAAACCATGACTATCTGTTGATCACAACGAGCTAGTCAACTAGAGGCTCACTAGGGACATATTGAGGTCTATGTATTCACACGTGTATTACGATTTCCGGATAATACAGATATAGCATGAATAAAAGACAATTATCATGAACAAGGAAATATAATAATAATACTTTTATTATTGCCTCTAGGGCATATTTCCAACAGTGAAGTCGCAGATGTTTACTTACACTCACCCATACTAACACACGCACATAGACCCTATCCCGATTATTCATATATATCATATCTCACTTCATAAATAATCGTGAAGGGATTGACAACCCCATTATCGCGTTGGGTGCACGTTGGTGTTTGTTTGTGCAGGTATTCAGTGACTTGTGTGTTATCTCCTACTGGATTGATACCTTGGTTCTCAAAAGCTGGGGGAAATACTTACTCTACTTTGCTGCATCACCCTTTCCTCTTCATGGGAAAACCAACGCAAGCTCAAGAGGCAGCAGGTAGAATTTTTGGCACCGTTGCCAAGGAGATCTATGCCAAGCCGAGACATACCAAGTACCCATCATAAACTCTCATCCCTCGCATTACATTATTTGTCATTCGCCTCTTGTTTTCCTCTGCCCCGCGTCTAAAATGATTTTCGAAAAGATTTTCCTTTTCTTCGCCCCTCTTTCGTTCGTTTTCTTCGCTTGCTCATTTGCTCGTTTGCCAGTTGCCACCATGTCTGAAACCGGGGAGGTTATCGCTGAAAAACGTAGTAGTACGATGAGGGAAACTTTGATGCTTTTACTAATCCTCATGAAGAATCTACTATTCTACACACACAAAAACTCGCTTAGGTAGCGGCAATATTATTGGAACAGGGGTTATTCAAGATTTCTTACTTGTCTCGGTGCACTTCCCACTATGGGTGGGTCTATTCTCCATAAAACTAGTAGCCTTCCGGATGCTATATACTTGCTCATAGTTGAACTTGAAAGACAATTTGTTCATATGCATCCTTCCATTCAAAAGATTTTTCTAGAGTTTTCTAATATTGAGCGTTCTTCTGTTAAGCACGCCGCCACTATTTTCCTAGCACATGAGTTTAGATCTATTATGAAAGAAGCTAGTGAATTTCCGCACATTATAAAGTAGATGATGGTTGTCCTCCCATAGAGGGAATTATCTATAATCAAGAGGACATAATGCGTTTATGATCTTTAGATCATGTTGCTTATAATGAAAATTTAAGAAAGAGGGTTCCTACTGATGTTTTAGTTAATAAGATTTGTGAGCTTAATGATGATTTTGTTATACAAAACAACGAATTGGGTTTCTCTCTTGGACATAAACTCATGACTTTTTTCCAAAAGAATACTTGTAATGATGAGTTGGTCATACAATATGAAGGGCCGAAGGAGGAACCAATTCCTCCCGAGATCGATCTTGGGGATTCTTATCCCATTAAATTAAGCCATTTTGATTACTTTTGCTTACCTCAAAGAAAACATGCAGCTGAACGAAGGGAGTATGAGATGAGTTTTTGAGATTTTCCTTATCATTATTACAACTATACCTAGATCTATTCGTACTTTATGCCTAGCTAAGGGCGTTAAACAATAGCGCTTGTTGGGAGGCAACCCAATTTTATTTTTGTTCTTGCTTTTTAGGTCCTGTTTTGCATTAAATAATTCATCTAGCCCCTGGTTAGATGTGATTTTTATGTTTTAATTAGTATTTGTGCCAAGTAAGACCTTTGGGGTAGCTTACGGTGATAGTTGATTTGATCTTGCTGAAAAAATGAAACTTTTGGGCTTAGGAAAAAAATCTCATTTTTAGCAGAAGCGCGATAAAATACTGATTCTTTTTTCACAAGATTAATAAACAAATTTATTTGGTGTTCCTAATTTTTCAGGATTTTTGGAGTTATAGAAGTATTCGAAATATCCAGATTACTACAGACTCTTCTGTTTTTGACAGATTCTATTTTCCGCGTATTGTTTGCTTATTTTGATGCATCTATAGCTAGTATCGGGGGGTATGAATCATGGAAAGGTTGGAATACAATAGATATTACACCAATATAAATAAAAAATGAGTTCACAACAGTACCAAAAGTGGTGATTTATTTTCTTATACTGACAGAGCTCATGAGATTTTCGGTTGAGTTTTGTGTTGTGAAGTTTTCATCTTTTGGGTAAGGATTTGATGCACTATGGAATAAGGAGTGTCAAAAGCCTAAGCTTTGGGATGCCCAAGGCACCCCAAGGTAATATTCTAGGACAACCAAGAGCCTAAGCTTGGGGATGCCTCGGAAGGCATCCCCTCTTTCGTCTTCGTCTATCGGTAACTTTACTTGAGGCTATATTTTTATTCACCGCATGATATGTGTTTTGCTTGGAGGGTCTTGTATGGTTTGAGTCTTTGTTTTTAGTTTGCCACAATCATCCTTTCTGTACACACCTTTTTAGAGAGACATACATGAATCATGATTTATTAGAATACTCTAATGTGCTTCACTTATATCTTTTGAGCTAGGCAAATTTGCTCTAGTGCTTCACTTATATCTTTTTAGAGCACGGCGGTGGTTTTATTTTATAGAAATTGATGAACTCTCGCACTTCACTTATATTATTTTGAGAGTCTTTAGAACATCATGGCAATTTGCTTTGGTTATAAAACTAGTCCTAATATGATAGGCATCCAAGAGGGATATAATAGGATGGCTCCCACCTCCCACCTCTCTCCTCCCTCTCCCTCTCCCTCTCCCACCTCCACCAAGCTTCATGGCGACCTCTACGCTAGATCTCCATGGAAGGGCTCCTACATTGGGATTTTTCACGGGGCCTTGCCCTAGCCGAACAAGTGAGAAGAAGGTTTGGATCCACGGTCAATTTTTCCCCCTCTCGGGACTCCAAGGAATTCTTTTTGGTGGTCTCCTTCTCTTCGTCCTCGTTTGCTCTCTTTGTTGATTTGGTGGGCATTGCTTTACAATGTTGCATTGGGGGTATTAGCTCTGGCATTCATGTGTCCAAGATCAATGCACGTTCTTTTCGGTTCTCGGTGGCAAATAATAAGGTGGGGCATTTAATTCATCGGTTGACGGACATAATTTGGCCTGACTTTGTTTTTCATTTCCATCTCTATAATGGTCGTTTTGCCCCGGCCCCTATTGTTGATTCATGCTGGCATGCTGATCAAGAACTTATGGATATCTCTGCTCGTCGTCCCGTGGCAATTGGAACTTCTCTCCAGTTCTTACACTCGAGCTCGAAGCACGACACTGGCTCTCACAAGCATCAAACTATACCAGCACAGGGATCATCCTCCTTGCCCACTGATTCCTCGGTCTCTTCTTTCGATTATTTGGATAATCCTATTGGAAAAACTGTTCATCCGGCTCCCGACAGCAATAATCCTGCTGAATTAATTGAGCATTATTTACGTCTGGCAGAATTAGAGGAGCATCAGCCGGCCCCTTTCATTAAATTTTGGGCTTTTAATTGCCCTCTGTCTCGCTCGTATCCTCAGCTTCCCCAATGTTTCTTACACTCGGCTTTCAAATATGCCCCCACGCATACCTCTTGGCCTGCTACTCTCTCGGCCCGGCATAAAGCGGATTAGGCCCACGCTCGCTACACGGCTACAACAATTACAGATTTATCAAATAATTGGGCGGTTCTTTGCCCGCGCTGCTTACAATGGGGCCATCACAAGATTTCTTGCCAGGCTTAGTTGATTTGCATCATTTGTCCATCTCCTAGTCACAAGGCGTCTGATTGCCCATCAGTCCCTAAATCACAAACTTGCCCTGAACTGCACGACACATTTGGTAACAAAAAGAGCCAGACCGGAGATACTCTTTTTTGCGTGGACGTACCTATACAACGCAGAAAAAGACCAACCGTTCGATGCTCTGCCTGTGGTATCTACGACCACGTGGAACGACCATGCCTCAAGCGATGATACAACAAAAAATGGCAATGGATGCCCAAGAATCTGCAGACTTCCTTTCCTACCCCTCACGGTCTAGCTTCTGCCTCGGTTTCCTCCACATCGCAACATCGCCCTGTCTTGTCACAACATCAGTCGCCACCGCCCACCTCTGCTTCCTTGGTGCTCATGGCGAACTACCGGCTGAGTCCGGTGCCCTTCCTTCCCCCGGGCTTCGCCGTCGAGACTGGTCCGGCTGACCGCCTGGTGCACAGCAGTATGGTGGTCGTCCCCATTGCGCCGCTCAACCACGACTTCCTCGCCATCGCTGAAGCCAGCCACTATGTTCATCTGCATCGTCACGCGACCATCCATGCCACCGTTGAAGGTCTGTTGCATGAATCCCAGCTCTTCACAACTAAAGTCTCTGATCATCCTTATGGCATTGGCATTTCTGGGTTTGCGGATTCCTTTATGTGTGATACTGCGATGGCCACCCTACTGGAGCTCAATGATGAGGATCTCCTCATCACGTTTGTGCCCCATAATGAGGCCCTGAGTCGCCGCACCACATCTCTTGGCCCTGAAGTCTGGTTAATGTTCTTTGGATTTCCATATGACTATCAGACCGACTACTACATCACCAAAGCTTTGGGTGGTTATGGCTCCCTAGTCAGTTGGTACAATCCACAGTTTGGTCCCGAGCTCACCGCCGAACAACTGTACCAGCAACAGGTGCATAATTGGTTGGTACAAAATGGCACACCACCTGCTGGAGTTGCAAACTAGGGTAATGGCCAGAACAATGCTGCTTGGGATGACTGGCCTGGACCCCCCCGTACCACCAATGCTGCCGATTCCTCCTCATCTGGTGAATTATCAGGCATGGCTAGCTGCACAAGGACTAACTGTCCAACATGGATTAGTGTCTGAAGATAATCTGACTGATAATGCAATGGAGGCCTAGAATGACACCTTTTCTGCATCTCATGAAAGTTCTGCTGACACTGTGATGATCCTGATCCCTTTGAATGCACCTATCTACCAGCAACATGTTGCTCGAACCTCTGTCATTGTCTCGGTGGCTTTGCACAACCATGGCATTCAGTTTGGACTATCAGCTCAAGGGTCTGATCTGGTCAATCTCCTTCTGAATGATCCAATTCCTCACCAGTAGCTCAACACTTATATTTTTCACGCTCTACGCCCTATGATTGCTGCTATTGGCCCATGGAGTGCTGGCTATGGTCTTAGGCCCGATAACATGGATATTGTTGTCATAGTGTCATCTGGTGCAAATGGGATCAGTTTCTCTCGGTGCCCCACTGCACCTTCTTCTGCTTCCTTAGTGGTTATTGAAGAAATCCAAGAAGAAACTCTGCAGAACGCGCTGCCAAATCCTCTGAACAATGATCTGCCACTTGCAATCACTGGGATAGCTACTGGCTCGCATGAAGATCACCATGTCAAAATGGCGTCTGACCCGCTTGGGCTTGTTGCTGTCAATGCTATCACCATGCCATCTGGCCCTGAGATCACCCATGGGTGCCATACCCATCCTCCGCCCCCATCTGCACCACCGAGGTGCGCCGCAACAACCGCTCCCACAAATATAATGGCTTCAGAACACAGCAGCTAACTGACACCCGCCCTGTTATCTCCCGGGTTAAACCTCGGCTGGTGCCTTCTATTGGATCTTCCTCTTCCGCTCGGGCTTCTGTGGATGAGATTATACCTCCCACGCTAGTCCAAGTCCTGCAAAAGATTGGCATCAATAGGTGTGCGGTCCCTCCTACTGAACCATCTGAACAAATGCTCACTGCTGCACCTTCGGCAACTACTGCAACTGCGACCTCCTCTCCACATGATCCAGAGGGCGAGTCTGTTGACCACAGGGCCTAAGGCCCTCCTTTTGCATGCCACCCTTGCATAGCTGGAATGTACTCTGCTGGAACATCCGTGGTTTGAACTCTGATGACAAACAACTTGCCCTGAATAATGTGGTTCGCTCTAGTGGTTGTTCAGTGATTTGCCTACAGGAGACTAAAAAGACATCTTTTGATTTATCGTTTATTAAGACTTGTTGTCCTCGGCAGTTTGAAAAATTTCCTTTTATCCCCTCTCAAGGGGCCTCGGGGGGTTTAGTTACTATTTGGAAAAGCTATGCTTTCTCTGGCAATGTCATATATTCATCTGAGTTTGCCCTGGTTATTAATTTTACGAGTACCTTATCTGCTCAATTGTGGTCTCTAGCCAACGTCTATGGGCCTTGCTCAGGTGACGCATGTGTGGCCTTTACAAAATGGCTTTACGATATTGACATTCCATCCACGCAAGACTGGCTCCTTCTCGGTGATTTCAATTATATTCGAGCACCTGATAACCGTAACAAGCCTGGGGGCTGTCCTCATGACATGTGTATGTTTAATGATATTATCCGCAAGCAAAGCCTAATTGAACTACCCATAAAAGGACGATCCTACACCTGGAGTAACATGCAACAAGACCGCCTACTTGAATAATTAGATTGGTTCTTTACCTCACTCCAGTGGACTAATGCTTACCCCAACACCATGGTTAAACCTCTCGGTAAGCCTGTCTCCGACCATGTCCCTTGTCTGGTTTCAATACAAACTTCTATACCTCGCAGCAAAATTTTTAGGTTTCACAGATCTGCAAACTTCTATACCATACTAGATTCTGCACCCTGGCTTCACAGATCTAGTTCAAGAGGTTTGGAACAGACCAGTTAGATCCTTTCATGCTGCGACAGTTCTCTGTCGCAAATTCAAAGCACTCCGGCATGCTCTGAAACTCTGGAGTAAAAATCTCTCTCACCTATCAGTGGCTATCGCAAAATGTAATGAGATCTTGGCTCAAATTGGTGATCTTGAAAACAATAGACCCTTGTCAATACCTGAGACGAATTTTCGCACCATCCTCAAGAAACATCTGCTGCACCTTCTCAACTATCAAAACCAATACTAGAAGAAACATTGTACCATTCGTTGGATCAAATTTGGAGACGAAAACACAAAGTTCTTCCAAGTTGTTGCCACTGAACGGTTCAGACGCAACAACATTGTGAGCTTCAGAAATGACGGAGGGAGAAACTGTGGATGATCATGCTGGGAAAGAAGCTCTGCTCTTCCAAACTTATACTGAATGCTTGGGCACCTCTCACCCGACTGAAATGAAATTTAACCTCCCAGACATCGTCCAGCGCCACACAAACCTAGAACACCTTACTATGCCGTTTACACATGCTGAAATTGATGAGGTGATTAAGGAAATGCCAGCTGATCGTGCACCCAGTCCCGACAGATTCAGCAGAGCCTTCCTTAAAGCGTGTTGGCCCCTCATCAAACATGATTTTTACTCTTTGTGTGACCAATTCCATGAAGCTGGACCACACAAGTATAAATGACGAGCTCATTACTCTAATCCCAAAAACCAACTCCCCTGAGACTGTGAATGATTATAGGCCGATTATGTTGCTAAACTGCTGCCTAAAGCTGATCACCAATCTCCTTGCAAATCGGTTGCAGAGCGTCATCCTGCAAATTGTCCACACGAACCAATATGGCTTCATCAAGGGGCGTACGATCCAAGACTGTCTTGCATGAGCCTTTCAGTATATTCACCAATGTCAAGCTTCGAAGCGCGAAATTATCCTCCTGAAACTAGATTTCGCCAAAGCCTTCGATACAATTGAGCACGCTTAACATCATGAAGCACATGGGTTTTAATGACAAGTGGATCTCCTGGATTGATAGCATCTTCTCCACTGGTCGATCTTATGTACTACTTAACGGGGTCCCCAGTCATCAGTTCCATTGTCGCAGCGGGGTGCACCAAGGGGATCCACTTTCTCCCCTTATTTTTGTGTTAGCCGCTGACCTCCTCCAGGCCGCCATCAATGCTGCTTTCCGACAAGGCCAAATCCAGCTGCCTTTCCCATGTGTCGGGCAAATAGAATATCCGGTGGTCCAATACGCGGACGATATGATTTTGGTAATACCGGCCTGCACACAACAAGAAACCACCATCAACGGGATCCTCACCGATTATGCATCATCCATTGGCTTGCGGATTAATTTCCATAAATCCACGCTCATCCCAATCAACCTCTCTACGGACGCAGCTGCTATCTTCGCAAATTTGTTTGGTTGCTCGGTTGGATCAATGCCATTCACATATCTCGTCTTGCCTCTCGGTACGTCCAAACCCACTGTCCTGGATCTCACGTCACTTGTTTTTAGTGTTGAACGCCACCTCACCTCTACTATCGCGATGATGCATGTCTTATGGTGGCAAACTATCCTGGCTTAATGCAACATTTACTTCTCTCCTCATCTATGCCATGTGCACGCTCAAGTTCCCCCCTAAACTGATCGAGATGCTTGACAAGATCTGGAGGAGATGTCTTTGGACCAAGAAAACTGAACAAGGAGACAAGTGCAACTCCTTAGCTGCTTGGGAATTGGTCTGCAAACCCAGAAAACTTGGAGGCCTCAGGGTCATCAACATTAAGTTGCAAAACGACTCATTGCTCCTGAAATTTCTCCACAAGTTTTATAACAAGATGGATATACCTTCGGTGCAGCTTATATGGAACACGTACTACACGGACAAGATACCACATGCAATGGCACCGATCGGCTCATTTTGGTGGTGCGACATCCTGAAGCTCACCCCCATCTTCCGTGGTATATCACAGATGCAGGTGGTGTCGGGCACGACAACGCTATTTTGGAAGGATCTCTGGGGCAATGGTGTATTACAATCCTCACATCCCCATGCTTTCTCCTTTGCCTTGCATGAGGACGTGTCCGTGAAGGGTTTCTTGGAAAGCATGACACTTGCTAAGGCCTTCCACCTTCAACTATCCCCCTAGGCTTTGAATGAGGTGCGGGACATCCAAATGGTTTCATCCCACATGAGCCTGACCTCCACCATTAATGATGTATGGTACTATGTTTGGGGCAAGACAGATTACAAACCAGCTGAATACTATCAATACTTGTTCAGAGACGCAACCGTTCATCCTATCTTCAAATTCTTATGGCGCTCTCACTGCATCATGAGGATTAAAGTCTTCGGGTGGCTTTTACTCCATGACAGGCTCAACACACACAACATGCTAAAATGTGGGCATTATGACATCGGTGATGACCAGAGTTGTCTCCTGTGTGGGGTCCCAGTGGAAGAAACAGTGGATCATATGATCTTTGCTTGCCCTTTTAGTCAAAGTTGCTGGCAAAAACTTGGTATCACCTGACCGGGGTTCGACTGTCGACTGCACCTGTTGCAAACCACCCAAGACACCTGGGACGGCCCCCTTTTCTTCGACACATTCCTCGTGGCATCTTGGAGCTTGTGGAAGGAAAGGAACAACAAGCATTTTAGAAGGGTGGACCCTACCATTGACGCCTGGCTTCGGAGGTTCAAGAAAGACTTTGGCCTACTGCAAGACAGAACCAAGAGGGCACATTGTGCCCTCATGTCCTCTTTCGTAGCTGCTATTTGAATAAGTAGACTCTGTAGCACGTCCCCTTCCTGTCCTGCTTCTGGCCAATCACTGCTCTCTCTATGGTGGTTGGCATGGTTGTACATATGATGCAATTGTGTAAACACCTACATTATATATGAAAACATAGTAGGAGCCTCTCCTACTGTCCTTCTCCTCAAAAAAAGAGGGATATAATAAAAACTTTCATATAAAGTGCATTGAATACTATGAGAAGTTTGATTCCTTATGATTGTTTTGAGATATGAAGATGGTGATATTAGAGTCATGCTACGTGGAGGACTTTAGTAAATTAGCACGTTATGCCCCAGATGATGTTGCTACGGATGCAGCTAAGCAGGAGAAGTTTCTGGAAGGACTGAATGATGAGTTGAGCATGCAATTGATGGTAGCAACCTTCAACAATTACCAGGAGTTGGTAGATCGTGCTCTCATGATTGAAGGGAAGCAACAGCAGATTGAGAATCGCAAGAGGAAGCATGTACAAGGGAAGCACAATTCAGGAGCTCAGCAGAAGCCACGTTTTACCCCTAGACCGGGAGGACATTTTCAGCATACCCATGGAGGAGGTAGCTCACACAATCATAATGGCACCAAGAATGGTAATGGGAATGGAGGAAGCAACGGCCAGAACCGCATCAACCCATCGACCCTAGCCAAGAGAGACCTGAGCCAAGTCACTTGTTTTAAGTGCCAGAAGACCAGACATTATGCCAATGAATGTCCTGAATCACAGAATGGTAATGGCAATGGAAGCTCTGGGAAGAAGCCGAACCCTTTCAACGGGGGACAGGTGAACCACGTTAACATGGAGGAGGTTGAACAGCAGCCGGATGCAGTAATCGGTAAGTTTTTGGTTAAGTCATTTACTGCACTTGTTCTTTTTGATACTGGTGCATTGCATTCATACATATCAAGGGGATTTGTGGATAAGTATAACCTGCCCACCAAAGTTCTTAGAACACCTATGTTAGTAAGCTCACCAGGAGCGGAGTATATGGCTAGCCAAGGATGTTTTCAAGTGGCATTAAGTATAGGTAGGCATGTGTTTCCCTCAGATTTGATAATATTGGAATCACGAGGTTTGGATGTAATTCTGGGTATGGATTGGTTGTCGATGTATGGAGGAAACATTGATTGCGCCAGTAAGTCGATCTTGCTTACCACCCCAGAAGGGAGAAGGATCAAGTATGTATCCCGACATGTGCTGAAGAGGACTCAAGTAAATTCTTTAACAGGAGTTGTGCAGGAGGAAGTACCAGTAGTGAAGGATTCCCCCGATGTATTTCCAGAAGAGTTGCCAAGCATGCCACCGGATAGAGATATTGAGTTTTTGATTGAGCTTTTGCCAGGCACAGGGCCAATATCAAAGAGACCATATAGGATGCCCGCAAAGGATTTGGTGGAGATTAAGAAGCAGATTAAGGAGTTACTGGATAAAGGTTATATTCGCCCAAGTTCTTCACCTTGGGGATCGCCAGTACTTCTAGTGGAGAAGAAGGATGGATCATTAAGGATGGTTGTTGATTACCGAGGATTGAATGAAGTAACCATCAAGAACAAGTACCCACTACCAATGATCAATGATCTGTTTGATCGATTGCAAGGAGCTAAGGTATTTTCCAAGATCGATCTGCGATCAGGATACCATCAGTTGAAGATTTGAGAACAGGATATACCTAAGACAGCTTCTACCACCGGGTATGGGCTGTACGAGTATACCATTATGTCATTTGGTCTGACTAACGCACCTGCATATTTTATGAACATGATGAACAAAGTGTTTATGGAGTTCTTGGATAATTTCGTCGTAGTGTTCATTGATGATATCCTGGTTTACTCGAAAAATGAAGAGGAGCATAAGGAGCATTTGCGTTTGGTACTTGGAAAGCTCAGAGAACATCAATTATATGCCAAATTTAGCAAATGTGAGTTTTGGTTGAAACAAGTTGGATTTCTCGGACACGTTATATCCGGAGAAGGTATAGCAGTAGATCCCACTCAAGTTGATATTGTGACCAATTGGGAAGCCCCAACAACAGTTGGAGAGATCCAAAGTTATCTTGGACTCGCATGATACTACCGGAGGTTTATTGAGAATTTATCAAAGATTGTGAAGCCTATGACGGAGTTGTTGAAGAAGGATACCAAGTTCAAATGGACTGAGGAATGTGAGGCTAGTTTCCAGGAGTTGAAGAAACGTTTGGTTACCTCACCAGTATTGATTTTACCGGATCAGACCAAGAATTATGAGGTGTATTGCTACGCTTCACGTCGAGGAATTGGAGCAGTGCTTATGCAGGAAGGAAGAGTTGATTAATATGCCTCACGACCGCTTAAGCCCCATGAGTTGAATTATGCTACGCATGATTTGGAGTTAGCAGCCGTAGTGCATGCATTGAAGACTTGGAGACATTTTCTGATTGGAAACCATTGTGAGGTGTACACGGATCACAAGAGTTTGAAGTATATTTTCACACAGAAGGAGTTGAACCTCAGACAAAGGAGATGGTTGGAGCTCATCAAGGATTATGATATGAAATTGCATTATCACCCAAGAAAGGCTAACATAGTAGCCGGCGTGTTAAGCCGTAAGAGCCATGTCAACACCCTAATGACAGGAGATTTACCAAGAGAGTTAGCCGAAAATCTTTGAGAGCTATGTTTGGAAATAGTTCCAAGAGCCTATGTAGTAGCATTGGAGATTCAGTCTACTTTGATGGATAAGATCAGAGAAGCTCAAAGGACTGACAAGGAGATTGCCTCTATTAAGGAGAGAATGAGCAAAGGAAAAGCTAAGGGATTTCGTGAGGATGAGCACGATACCTTATGGTTTGAAGACCGTGTCTATGTACCAAATGATCCGGAGATCAGGAAGTTAATTCTGCAAGAGGCACATGATTCACCATATTCGATTCACCCAGGAAATACCAAGATGTATTTGGATTTGAAGGATACTTTCTGGTGGACCGGAATGAAGAAGGATATTGCGGAGTATGTAGCAGTTTGTGACGTATGTCAGAGAGTAAAGGCAGAGCATCAGAAGCCAGCAGGATTGCTACAACCATTGCCGATACCCGAATGGAAGTGGGATAAGTTAGGCATGGATTTTATTACAGAATTGCCCCGAACACGTTTAGGCTATGACTCTATATGGGCTGTAGTCGATCATTTGACAAAGGTAGCTCATTTCATTCCAGTGAAGACTACCTATACCAGTGCAAAGTTGGCAAAGATATACATGACTAGAATTGTTTGTCTGCATGGAGTTCCAAGGAGCATAGTATCAGATAGAGGAACCCAATTTACCTCAAAGTTCTAGAATCAGTTGCATGAAACTTTGGGTACCAGACTGGATTTTAGCACAGCTTTTCACCCGCAGACAGATGGACAGACCGAGAGAGTCAATCAGATTTTGGAGGATATGCTAAGAGCTTGTGCGCTAGATTACGGATCTAGTTGGGACGAGAATTTGCCATATGCAGAGTTCTCTTACAACAACAGCTATCAAACCAGTTTGAAGATGGCCCCTTTCGAAGCCTTGTACGGAAGGAGGTGCAGGACCCCTTTGTCTTGGGATGAAGTTGGAGACCGCCAGTTGTTTTGACCAGATCTGATAAAGGAGTCTGAACAGAAAGTGAAATTGATTCGCGATAGGCTCAAGGTAGCTCAATCCAGGCAGAAGAGTTATGCAGATTCTAAATGCAAGGAGACAATTTACGAAGTAGGAGACCGAGTTTATCTTCGAGTATCACCACTTCGAGGAGTTAAGCGCTTTGGAGTTAAGGGAAAGTTAGCGCCACGTTTTGTAGGCCCATACAAAGTTTTGGAGCATATGGGAGAAGTAGCCTATAAGTTGGTATTGCCCGAAGGATTGTCAGGAGTACACGACGTGTTCCACGTATCCCAGTTGAAGAAGTACCACGTAGAGATGGCTGATATACCGCTGAGAGATATAGTACCACTGGAAGCAATTCAGTTGGACAATGATTTGACCTATGAGGAGAAACCTGTTAAGATTCTAGAGTATGCCAGTCAAGTCACCCGCAGCAAGGTTATCAAGTTTTGCAAGGTTTAGTGGAGCCACCACACGGAGGATGAAACCACCTAGGAAGGAGAGGAAGATTTGCTGAAGGACCACCCTCACCTATTTTCTAGCCAACCCGAATCTTGAGGGCGAGATTCATCTTAAGGGGGGTAGGTTTGTAACATCCCAAATTTTCAATTTGGAATGTTATACACTAGATCATCATTTGCATATCATATTTTGTTGCATTCTGGTTGATCCTTGAAATTCTACGCAACTGAAGGACCCTTGGAGAGAGTTGGGGATTTTGTTATTTTCATATTTGAGTTTTCTCAAATTTCGAAAATAGGATCATTTGATTTTATTTATTTTATCTTCAATTATTTCTATTACAAAAATATGAGAGAGGAAATAAAATGACTTTCCCAAAATAAAGAAATATTGAGGATTTAATAAAAAATCGAATAAGATTTTTTTTGGTTTTATTTGCTATTTTATTTGAATTAGGGAAAAAATGCGCATTTTTCAAAATTGCATTTAGGCCCCAAATAAATGTTCATCCTATGCGGCTTGATTTTAGAAGCCGAGGAAAATTTATTTCTGGATTTTTGGAGTCCGTTTAGTATTCTTTTTGTTTTTTTCAAGCATAATTATTTAAAAAAAGAACCGACCTAACCGGGCCGTGTCCGACTAGGACCCTTGGCCCGGCCGGCCTTCAAATAGCGCCCCGAGGCCCCGAGGCCAGCCCAAGCCGCGCCCCGCCCCCGAAACCCTAACCCTAGGCCGCGCAGCCGCCGCCGCCGCCCGCGCCGCGCCGCGCCGCCGCCGCCCGCCGCGTCGCTCGCCGCTACTGCCGGACCGCCACCGCCTCGCCGGACACCGGATCCGCCGCCGCCGGAGGTAGTTTTTTTTCGCCGCCGTTTTTTTAGAAAAACCGAACGGTTTTCCGTCGGTTTTGTTTGGTTTTTTAGTTTCGGTTTTTTAAATAGATCGGTTTTTCCGGTTTATTTAATTAGCGAGCATTCGTCTGTTCGTTCGTTTTAATGAACGTTCGCGTTTTTCTTTTTCTCGGTTTGAATCCGCGATTTCTCTGATCGCGATTCTTGATCCGATTTTTGTTTTAGTCTAACTTTTCGCTCGTTTATCGGAATCAGGCGATTCAAGCGCCTGGAGTTTCGTCTCGAAACCCTCTTTCCGTTTAACCAACTGAAACAAGTTTTTGCCACTGTAAAAATTGCCCTAGATCCAGCATAGTAAATGAAGCCTGTTTCTTTTGTCGTTTGTCATTCGTCGCTTCGGTCGATTTGATTCTTTTTGCCAACCGGAGTTCTTAAGTTGAACTTTCTGGTTAGATATCTTATTTGAGTTTTACCATGCATTAGTTGAGTACTTATTGTATGCTTGTTTGTTTGCGATAGAGTACCCGGAGTGAGCCACTTGCTATTTCGAATCGCTAGGTTTCCCGGATTATCAGCAAGGCAAGTAACACTTTGATCATGTTTTCCCACTACCCAGTTTTATTGCATTAGATCAATCCTCACACATTGCATGATTAGGATCTAATTAAATTGTGGGTTTGGGAAGTAGTTGAGGTAGTACCTATTACCTGATTATTATCAAACCTTTGGGAGTTACTTCTACGTTTGCTTATTATGCCATGCTATGCTAGTAGACGTGGATTGGGTGAGTGTACCCATGATAGATGTGAGATTGTTAATTAATGGTTTATTTAAGGTGGCAACTTAAATACACATCTGGGTGGATTGAGGCACCTGGGTATTCCAGCGATTGCCTATTTTTCTTTATGGACCGCCACCCAGGCTCAAAGGGATCATGAGATTATTCATGCTAGAAACTTCCGTGTGCAGCCACAAGCTATTATGGGCTCTAGCATAGTTGATTAAGTTGTGCGAACTCTTACAATGGTAGACTAGCAGATGTAGGGGAAAGTAGGTGTAACGGTCTACCCGATCGTAAGGTGCTAGCACTTCTGAAAGACTATGTCTCGGTCATCCGTTTTCTCAAACACCATGTAGTGCGAGAAACCAAACGGAGGCGATCGAGTCTTGTGGGGAAAAGTGCGCAAACCTCTGCAGAGTGTATAAACTAATCATGATTAGTCGTGTCCCCGGTTATGGACATCTTGAGTATCTAGTACCTGGATTATCATGTGAATCTCAACATGTTACTTTAAAATTAATTTTGTTGGGTTTTGTTTAATGATGATGCTTAATTGGGATTGAGAATGCTGTCAACCATTCTCAATGTTTAACAACTACCATGATAGTTAAATAAAATTTATTCCTTTGCAGTAGGGAAAAATTGGCTTTACGCAAAACTGTAACCATAGAGCTTTCCACCAGCCAAATATGCATATAGATTAGCCTATTTTATTCCATTACTCTCTGTATGTTACTTTGCCAGCATATTCCATGTGCTGACCCGTTTTGGGCTGCAAAGTTAATGTTGTAGACTTTTCAAACGATGATTAAGGTGCTTTTAGGTCGTGGTTCTATACTTAGTGATGTTGTTGGAGTTGATGGACTCACTTATCTTTGAAGCCTTCCGCTATTATCATTATTAGATGGCCTTAAGCCATATTTATTGTAATAAGTTCTCTTTTGAGACACTCGATGTAATAAGTGTGTGATTGCTACTCTGTTATAAATCCTTCAAGTACTGTGTGGTGTCAGCATTACTGATCCAGGGATGACACCTGAGCACAGAGATTGGACTGTTTGAGGTCTGGTCGCTACACTTAGGCTCTTCTTACTTCGTATTCCTTCATCCATCGTAATATCACCCAAAACTTGAAAACTTCAATCACACAAAACTCAATAAAACCTTCGTGAAATCTGTTAGTATAAGAAAGCAAATCACTACTATAAGTACTGTTGAAAACCCATTCATATTTTATTTTTGCATTATATCTACTGTATTCCAACTTTTCTATGCTAAAAACTCTTCAAAGGAAACCATAGAATCATCAAAACAAGCACACAACGCAAAGAAAACAGAATCTGTCAAAAACAGAACAGTCTATAGCAATCTGGATATTTAGAATACTTCTGTAACTCCAAAAATTCTGAACAATTAGGACAAAGTAGGAAATCTGTATATTAATCTCCTGCAAAAAGAATCAGTATTATATCGCGCCTCTGTTAAAAATGAAAATTATTTTTCTAGGCGTAAAAGTTTCTGTTTTTCAGCAAGATCAAATCAACTATTACCCAACATGATCCCAAAGGCTTTGATTTGCACAAACACTAATTAAAATACAAAAAACACAATCATAACAGTAGCGTAATTGTGCAAACACTCAAGAATAGAAAGAAAAAGACAAAATTAATTTTATTCATTGGGCCGCCTCCCAACAAGCGCTATCGTTTTATGCCCCTAGCTAGGCATAATGTGAAGGATCTAAGTATGTCATATTTATTTTTCTTTTCCTTAGTGGTGTTTTCCTCGGGAGGTTTTGCAAACACAACATAAAACACCTTATCCATAGAGACTTTAGCACTATCAATTTTCTTATCATTATAACCCCTTTGATTTCCCGCAACAATCCAAGAATAGTGTTGATTAACATCATTGAAAACTTGTTGGATTATATCTAAACACAAGGACTTCCTTCTTAAGATTCTCATCAAAGATTTGATTATCCCCAAGAAAATGTCTTAGCACATAATCACTATTATAAAGAATTTCATCTATCACCGGTTTTTCACGATTCGTACCATAGAAAACAAAATTCTCCCTAGCTTCCCATGGTATGTAATCGAATTCATTCATAAGGACAAGTGTAGCCAAAATTTTAGCCTTAGGATTCTTTATAACGAGTAACTCAAAAACAATCTTTGCAAGGTAGGATGAGTGTGGATAAATTTATTTTCAAGTTTCAGAACTAGCGCTGAAATAGCTTCTGCATAAGATTTAGTCCTGTTAAGTATAGGATCATTATCAAGACTTAAATTTCCAACACAACTGAAATATTCTTGGATACGTTACTTTCCTATAACATTCCCTTGCCCTAGAACAAAAGTTTTAGCATCCAGATTGCCAGAACGTCAAATTTTAGGAGTTAGGCCACCATCTGTTTCTGCCATACCAAAGTCACTCATGGTGACAAGAACTCCACGAGAAATGCGAACAAAAGAGAGGGCGAATAAAACGGTAAATTTTGTGAAGTGGGGGGAGGAAAACGAGAGGCAAATGGAAAATAATGTAAATTGCAAGGAGATAAGATTTGTTATTAGGAACCTCGAAGATGTTGATGATGTCTCCCCGGCAACGGCGCCAGAAATTCATTTTGATGCGGCTTGAACTATGTCGGTATTTCCCTAAAGAGGAAGGGATGATGCAGCATAGCTACGGTAGGTATTTCCCTCAGTGATGAGACCAAGGTTATCCACCGTCGACCACCTCCAGCCTCCATGGGCTAGTGTTCATCCACGGCCACTGTTCATCCAGCCTCCACTGGCTGCTGTTCATAGAGCTTCCATGGGGTCCTGTTCATCCACCCCCAACCGGCTGGGGTGCGGTGGCCTCCTCGGCATCCTGTTCATCCAGAAGCAATGGCCTACTACCACAGGGTCCTATTCATCCAACCGCCACCAGGAACTGTTCATCCACAGCCAACCACCCGGCTCGACTCACCATGCCTCGACTCGTTCTACATACTGCATGCACGGTAGCAACAGTCACTATTCATCATGAGGCAACCCAACACCGGCTGGCTACGTCTCGCACGGGGGCTCGATCGGCTTCAGTAAGCAGTAGAAGTGATCGATCACTCGGGTTCAGTTAGCAGAAGCAGAGAAGGAATTGTTCGGGTTCAGTCAACAATGAATGAATCGCTCGGTTCAGTTAATAGCCAAGGGATCAATTGCTCGGGTTCAGTAGCGTGTGATTGCTCGGGTTCAGTTAGCTAACGCCTCACACACACGCGCGTACATGAGAGAAACGCGCAAACCACAGTGCATCGCTTTGCCCTGACTACCCACCGTAACCGGGAACTCCATGATTTTTTTCCTCACCCCCACTTCTACCAGGATTTTTTCTGTCATGGGCGGCCCAAAGAATGTCATGCAGCCACGTCTCCGGCCCGCCCAGGACGAAAAGCCCATTTTCTGTCATGATTTTTTGTCATAGAAGTAGGAGCCCACCACATCTATGATGATACCGGGTTTTGTCACGATTATCGTCATAGAAGTGTCATAAGCATGACAGAAAAAAAATCGTTCGGCACAAAATGTCATGGATGTGTCTTTTTTTGTAGTGATTGCTATTGCATTCTTCATGACAAATACATGTTCCTTCGACTATGAGACTATGCAACTCCCGGATACCGGAGGAATACCTTGTGTGCTATCAAACATCACAACGTAACTGGGTGATTATAAAGATGCTCTACAGGTATCTTCGTAGGTGCTTGTTGGGTTGGCATAGATCGAGATTGTGCTTTGTCACTCCGAGTATCTGTGAGGTATCTCTGGGCCCTCTCGGTAATGCACATCATAATAAGCCATGCACGCAATGTGACTAATGAGTTAGTTACCGGATGATGTATTATGGAACGAGTAAGACTTGCTGGTAACGATATTGAACTAGGTATTTAGATACCGATGATCGAATCTCGGACAAGTAACATACCAATCACAAAGGGAATAACATATGTTGTCATTACGGTACGACCGATAAAGATCTTCATAGAATATGTAGGAACCAATATGAGCATCCAGGTTCCGCTGTTGGTTATTGACCGGAGAGGTGTCTCGGTCATGTCTACATAGTTCTCGAACCCATAGGGTATGCATGCTTAACATTCGATGACGATTTTTTATTATACAAGTTATGTGATTTGGTGACTGAATGTTGTTCGGAGTCCCGGATGATATCACAGGCATGATAAGGAGTCTCAAAATGGTCGATAGGTAAAGATTGATATATAGGACGATGGTATTCGGACACTGAAAGTGTTCCGGGGGTATCGAGTACATATCAGGTCAGCGGAAGGGGTTCCGAGCATCCCCCCGGCAACTCCATGGGCTTAATGGGCCAAGAAGGGGGCAGACCAGCCCCTTAGGGGCTGGTGCACCCCATGTAGGCCGAAATAGGAGGGGAAGGAAAGAGGAGAAGAGAGAAAGGAAGGGGAGGGATTCGGTCTCCCCCTTCCTTCCCTCCTCCCTCCTCCTTCCTTCCCCCTCCAGAAGTTATGGTAAGGAGGGAAAATTGCACTAGGGCCCCAAGTAGGATTCCTCCTACTTGGGCGCCCCCTTGGCTGCTCCCTCTCCTTCCCACCTATATATATGAGGGGGGAGGCGCCTAGAACACACAACAACATCTATTAGCCGTGTGACTCGATTTGTTGCAAGAGATCTATGGCCAAATTGGCTCGCATCTAGTATAGATAGATGGCATGGGATCTAAGGACTTGGCCATAAGATTTATGCAGATGATTACAAAAAATATGACTATGTGAGTCTAATCTTGGATCTAGTGAATTCCGCCATGAGATGGAACTCCTCATCACTCTCCATAGAATTGGTGCGAAGATCCCAGTGGTCCCAGATATTCTCTTCAAATCATGTCCCCTCTTGAAGTTGAGTGTTGCGACTGACATGATCGTAAGGTGTAGTAGTGGAAGGTTGGGAGAGAAGGTTGGTCATAGCAATCCGATGGAAATATGGTGGCCGCAGTAGCCGGAGTGGCCCACGACGCGGCTAGGGCGAGGGGCTAGGGCTGGCAAGGCAATTAGCATATTGTAAGCCTGTTACTATGTAATAAAAACTCCTTTTTACCTCTAAAAATATGGAATTAAATTGAATCAAACTATAAGGAAATCTTATATGTTAACTGAAAAGCAGGAAGGGTGTAAGAGCATCTCTAGAAGATTCCGCAAACTGTCGTCGTGCAAATTTTGTTTACGGTATCCTGCGAACGAAATTTGCGGTGCAACGAACGCAGAGACAGAACAGATCCCACAAATGTCACTGAAATTCTTCCCGGTTTTCAAACTAGTAGTTCGCGTAATTTAAACATCATCGGAGTTCCACATAAACATATACAAGCTTAATAAAATGAAAAGTAAACATAGTTCGCGACATAAACATAGTTGATAAAACATACTTCAAACTTAAACTAGATCATACTTAAATTTAAACTACTCGCCATCGGAGCTCTATTCGTTGTCACCCTAACCATCACCGGACTTGCCGATGCTGAGGTGGTGCTCCATGAGAGAATTGGAGAGGACGAAGGCGAGCTAGTACTGCTCCTTCAACGCGTCGAGTTGCGCTGCTGCAATTTCGTCCCCAACGGTGGTCGCTGACGAAACTATGTACCTAGGGTAGGGTCATGGATCTGTCCAAGATACCCTCCCCAAGGTAACCTCTAAAAGGACCAGAAGCAGTCGAAGAAAAATCATCATCCACTCGACCGTAAAGCTATGTTCCACTTGACAGTCTTGAAGACACTCGATGATACAAGAAACCACTCGGAGTGTAGAAGGCCTAACATCACTCAGGATGACAACGGTCGATCATTCACTCCGTAACCTTAAAGATCATTTATATCTCTTTATTGCTAGCGTTACCAGTAACGCCCTGCCTTAATGTACATTGAACCCTTTGTAACGTGGGCTGGCTGGGGTCCTGGTGCACTCTATATAAGCCACCCCCTCCTCCCCGACAAGGGTTCGCACCCCCTGTAACTCACACGCATATATCTAGTCGACCGCCTCCGGGCTCCGAGACGTAGGACTGTTACTTCCTCCGAGAAGGGTCTGAACTCGTAAAACTCGCGTGTACAACTCCTCCATATCTAGGATCTTGCCGCTACATACCTACCCCTCCCCCCATTCTACTATCAGACTTAGAACCACGACAGTTGGCGCCCACTATGGGGAAGGTGTCTTAGCGACTTTTTGGAGAAGTTGCAATTTTTCCGATCCCCTTCATCATGGTTTCAGGCGGAAGTTTGGCTGAGGGCCGCGAGATCCATCTCGGCGTGCTCGTGTTTGTTGCCGACGACTCAGCTTGGCTTCAGGAGGCTCCACTCGACGTCGACGCACTCCCCATCCGCGGGGCAACGCACTTTCGTGCGTATGTCCGCGGCGTCCTCCTGCGGCAGCCATCGACCCAGTATTGGTCGGCTCCTACGGCTTCCCCCTCCCTGCGACCCGCCAGAGCAAACATTCCGGTCGATCGACGCTTCAGCGGTGGGTGAAGCATGTGGTGGCTCGCCAGTCGGCCACCCCTCAAGTCACGGCAATCGAGCCCGACGAAACTCTCTACGGCTTGTTCGATCTGTCGGCTGGCTCCGTAGAGACTGCATCCGAGTGCGATAGCAGCGACCTGCGCTGGAAGTTTTGATGGTCAATGGGCCATGCAGTCCTCCTGGCTTCACCCGTGAAGATGGAGGCGATGGGGACAGCGATCCGTCGCGCGTTCATGAAGAGTACCTCCCCGAACCCCTATCTTCACAGCGAAGAGAAGAGCTTCGCCGCCGGAACATGGATGCACTGCACACTCCTATCGTAGGAGAAACCTCTGAGGCCCAGGCCTTGGAGGCGGCGCGCCTGGCCAACTTGGCTGAGCGCACTCGACTGGAGAATCTCCAGCGCGCACTCGGCGAGCGTGCTCCATGGTGTGCTCCTGAATATAGTCGATGTCAACTCTTTCCGCCTCCGACTCAGGTATACCAAACTCCGATCCAGAATCTCGCAGCTGCAGCCCGGATAGTGGAGTCGATCCAACCCAGTGCCCAGTGCCAGTTTTGATTGTTCCATGCCAATATTATTCAACTTTCATATACTTTTGGCAACTTTTTCTACTATTTTGGGACTAACATATTGATCCAGTGCCCAGTGCTAGTTCCTGTTTGTTGCATGTTTTTTGTTTCGCAGAATATCCATATCACACGGAGTCCAAATGGAACAAAAACTGACGGAGATTTTTTTTGGAATATATATGATTTTTGGGAAGAAGAATCCACGCAAGACGATGCTCGAGGGGCCCACGAGGTAGGGGGCGCGCCCTGGGGAGGCAGGTGCACCCCTGACCCTCGTGGCCACCCCATAAGGCAGTCGACGCCCTTCTTTCGCTGCAAGAAAGCTAATTTCTGGATAGAGATCGTGTCAAAATTTCAGCCCAATCGGAGTTACGGATCTCCGGGAATATAAGAAACGGTGGAAGGGAAGAATCTGAGAACGCAGAAACAGAGAGAGACAGAGAGACAGATCCAATCTTGGAGGGGCTCTCGCCCCTCCCGTGCCATGGAGGCCATGGACCAGAGGGGAAACCCTTCTCCCATCTATGGAGGAGGTCAAGGAAGAACAAGAAGGAGGGGGCTCTCTCCCCCTCGCTTCCAATGACACCAGAGTGCCACCGGGGGCCATCATCATCACCGCAATCTACACCAACACCTCCGCCATCTTCACCAACATCTCCATCACCTTCCCCCCTCTATCTACAGCGGTCCACTCTCCCGAAACCCACTGTACCCTCTACTTGAACATGGTGCTTTATGCTTCATATTATTATCCAATGATGTGTTGCCATCCTATGATGTCTGAGTAGATTTTCGTTGTCCTATTGGTGGTTGATGAATTGCTATGATTGATTTAATTTGCTTGTGGTTATGTTGATGTCCTTTGGTGCCAATCATATGATTGCGCGCGTGCATCACACCATAGGGTTAGTTGTATGTTGATAGGACTATGTATTGGAGGGCAAGAGTGATAGAAGCTTCAACCTAGCATAGAAATTGATGCATACGGGATTGAAGGGGGACCAATATATCTTAATGCTATGGTTGGGTTTTACCTTAATGAACATTAGTAGTTGCGGATGCTTGCTAATAGTTCCAATCATAAGTGCATAGAATTCCAAGTCAGGGATGACATGCTAGCAGTGGCCTCTCCCACATAATACTTGCTATCGGTCTAGTAAAGTAGTCAATTGCTTAGGGACAATTTCGCAACTCCTACCACCACTTTTCCACACTCGCTATATTTACTTTATTGTTTCTTTATCTAAACAGCCCGTACTTTTTATTTACGTATTCTTTATTATCTTGCAAACCTATCCAACAACACCTACAAAGTACTCCTAGTTTCATACTTGTTCTAGGTAAAGCGAACGTCAAGCGTGCGTAGAGTTGTATCGGTGGTCGATAGAACTTGAGGGAATATTTGTTCTACCTTTAGCTCCTCGTTGGGTTCGACACTCTTACTTATCGAAAACTGTTGCGATCCCCTATACTTGTGGGTTATCAAGACCTTTTTCTGGCGCCGTTGCCAGGGAGCAATAGCGTGGGGTGAATATTCTCGTGTGTGCTTGTTTGCTTTATCACTAAGTAATTTTTATTTGTCGTTCTTAGTTGTTTTCTATCTTTAGTTATGGGTAGGAAACGCAAAATACCAAAAAAATTAGTTGTACCTACTAAACCAATGGTTGAAGAACCACTCAAAATCTATCACACTTCTGAAGCCTATTACTTGGATCATCCTCGATCCCTATGTGCTCGTGCTGAAACCCCAACTAGCTTAGTTGAGGAAAAATCCTTAGATGAGCATGCTTGTTATGTGCGACACCGAATATCTGAAAAAGGGAAACTTTTACTGGATCAAATTCATCGTTTGCAATGCTATGCTTGGAATTTATGTGAAATATATGATTTTACTTGTTGTTCTGAAAACCCTAAGAAACACCTTCCCTATCAATGTGAGTTTGGTGATAATGGAATCGTATCTTCATATGCTAAGGGTGTTTATAATTGCTATGATGTTCAACAAATTGAAGAATTTGTTGCTTTTAAGGGTGCTTACGAAATTGCTTCTTTCATTGAAAAGTATGGTGCTACTCTTTACAAATCTGAAAATTTTGCCATACTTAAATATTGCTATGATAATTATGCTTCTAATGCCTATGTTGAACCATATATTGAGTACTACTGCGCTGTCCAAGAAGAGACTAATATTTTGCAGGAGTCTATGGAAGAAGAAATTGATGAAACTGTGAGCTCATTGGATAAAAAGATGAGGAGGAGAGCGAAGAACAAAAGGAGGAAGAGCGGATTAGCTACCCGTGCCCACCTTCTAATGAGAGTAACTCTTCAACTCATACATTGTTTAATTTCCCTTCATGCTTACCGAAGGATGATTTTGATGATGACTATTATGATCCCTTTGATTCTCTTGAAATATCCCTTTTTGATTATGCTTGCTATGCTTGTGGCCAAGATGCCAATATGAATTATGATTATGGAGATGAACTTGCTATAGTTCCTTATGTTAAACATGAAATTGTTGCTATTGCACCCACGCATGATAGTCCTATTATCCTTTTGAATTCTCCCGACTACACTATATCGGAGAAGTTTGCACTTATTAAGGATTATATTGATGGGTTGCCTTTTACCATTGCACATGATGATTTTGATGAATATAATATGCATGTGCTTTTTGCTCCTACTTGCAATTATTATGAGAGAGGAACTATATCTCCACCTCACTATGTTTCCAATATGACAAAATTGCAAAAAACTGTTTATACTATGCATTAACCTTTACTGTGTGTGCATGAATTGTTCTTTTATGACATGACGATGCATAGGAAGAGAGTTAGACTTCATCATTACATGATATATGTTACCTTGTGCTCACCACTAAATTACAAATCATTGTTAATTGAAATTAGCTTTGATATACCTTGGGATCCGGGTGGATCCATTACTTGAGCACTATATGCCTAGCTTAATGGCTTTAAAGAAAGCGCTGTCAGGGAGACTACCCGGAAGTTTTAGAGAGTCATTTATTTCTGTTGAGTGCTTTCATATAGTTTAAAAACAATAAAAATAAAGAGGGGAACCCAAAACTTTTTCAAAAAGGAAAGTGAAAGTGAGAAAAACAAGCATTGTTGAAGTGGGAGCTAGCCTTGAACTTTGTTCATGCTCATGGAAACTTTGTGAATCTTGATTACAGAAACTTTTCAATAAAAATAATTATACCCTTGTACAATTCCATTGTATTATAAAAATAATGTGCCAAGGTTTTCCTTTAGGATGTTTACATTTGCTTGATGGTTTGTACGGTGCAGGAAAGAAACTTTGGCTGTAGTGCGTGATTTTACATTTTTAGCTGGAATGTCAAATGGTTCTGTTCTTTTTGCACTATCTTTATATACAAATTGTTTATTTTTACTAATTTTGGTAGAATTTCTCAAGTATCAGAAGTATGGTGAATGTTCAGATTATTACATATTGTTCTGTTTTAGACAGATTCTGTTTTTGATGCATAGTTTGCTTGTTTTGATGAAACTATCAAATTTATATTAGTGGATTAAGCCATGAAAAATTTATATTACAGTAGACACAATTATAAAACAAAATATGAATTTGTTTTCAACAGTACTTAGAGTAGTGATTTGCTTTATTATACTAACGGGTCTTACCGAGTTTTTTGTTGAAGTTTTGTGTGGATGAAGTGCTCGATGATCGAGAAGGTCTCGATGTGAGAAGAAGAAAGAGAGGCAAGAGCTCAAGATTGGGGATGCCCGAGGCACCCCAAGTAAATATTCAAGGAGACTCAAGCATCTAAGCTTGGGGATGCCCCGGAAGGCATCCCCTCTTTCTTCAACAAGTATCAGTATGTTTTCAGATTCGTTTCGTTCATGCGATATGTGCAATCTTGGAGCGTCTTTTGCATTTAGTTTTCATTTTTCTTTCATGCACCATGCTGGTATGAGATAGTCCTTGGTTGATTTATAGAATTCTCACTGCACTTCACTTATATCTTTTGAGTATGGCTTTATAGAATGCTTCATGTGCTTCGCTTATATCATTTGAAGTTTGGATTGTCTGTTTCTCTTTACATAGGAAACCGCCATTTGTAGAATGCTCTTTTGCTTCACTTATATTTGTTAGAGCACGGGCATATATTTTGTAGAAAGAATTAAACTCTCTTGCTTCACTTATATCTATTTAGAGAGATGACAGGAATTGGTCATTCACATGGTTAGTCATAAAATCCTACATAAAACTTGTAGATCACTGAATATGATATGTTTGATTCCTTGCAATAGTTTTGCGATATAAAGATGGTAATATTAGAGTCATGCTAGTGGGTAGTTGTGGATTGTATAAATACTTGTGTTGAGGTTTGTGATTCCCGTAGCATGCACGTATGGTGAACCGTTATGTAACAAAGTTGGAGCATGAGGTATTTATTGATTGTCTTCCTTATGAGTGGCGGTCAGGAACGAGCGATGGTCTTTTCCTACCAATCTATCCGCCTAGGAGCATGCGCGTAGTACTTTGTTTTGATGACTATTAGATTTTTGCAATAAGTATGTGAGTTCTTTTTGACTAATGTTGAGTCCATGGATTATACACACGCTCACCCTTCCATCATTGCTAGCCTCTCTAGTACCGCGCAACTTTCGCCGGTACCATAAACCCACCATATAGCTTCCTCAAAACAGCCACCATACCTACCTATCATGGCATTTCCATAGCCATTCTGAGATATTATTGCCATGCAAATTTCATCATCGTCATATACATGACTTGAGCATTCATTGTCATATTGCTTTGCATGATCGTAAGATAGCTAGCATGATGTTTTCATGGCTTGTCCATTTTTTTGATGTCATTGCTACGCTAGATCATTGCACATCCCGGTACACCGCCGGAGGCATTCATATATAGTCATATCCTTGTTCTATATATCGAGTTGTAATATTGAGTTGTAAGTAAATAAAAGTGTGATGATCATCATTATTAGAACATTGTCCCATGTGAGGTTATCAAAATAAAAGTGGCCAAAGAAGCCCCCCAAAAAAGAGAGAGAGGCCAAAGAAGCCTACAAAAAATAGAAAAAATAGAAAAAAACAAAAAAAATGAGAGAAAAAGAGAGAATGGGCAATGTTACTATCCTTTTACCACACTTGTGCTTCAAAGTAGCACCATGTTCTTCATATAGAGAGTCTCTTGAGTTATCATTTTCATATACTAGTGGGAATTTTCATTATAGAACTTGGCTTGTATATTCCAACGATGGGCTTCCTCAAATGCCCGAGGTCTTCATGAGCAAGCAAGTTGGATACACACCCACTTAGTTTCAGTTGGAGCTTCCATACACTTATAGCTCTAGTGCATCCATTGCATGGCAATCCCTACTCACTCACATTGATATCTTTTGATGGGCATCTCCATAGCCCGTTGATACGCCTAGTTGATGTGAGACTATCTTCTCCTTTTGTCTTCTCCACCATCATATTCTATTCCACCTATAGTGCTATGTCCATGGCTCACGCTCATGTATTGCGTGAAAGTTGAAAAGGTTTGAGAACGTCAAAAGTATGAAACAATTGCTTGGCTTGTCATCGGGGTTGTGCATGATGTGAATATTTTGTGTGGTGAAGATGGAGCATAGCCAGACTATATGATTTTGTAGGGATAACTTTCTTTGGCCATGTTATTTTGAAAAGACATGATTGCTTTATTAGTAGGCTTGAAGTATTATTGTTTTATGTCAAATAATAGACTATTTCTTTGAATCACTCGTATCTTAATATTCATGCCATGATTAGATATGTGATCAAGATTATGCTAGGTAGCATTCCACATCAAAAATTATCTTTTTTATCATTTACCTACTCAAGGACGAGCAGGAATTAAGCTTGGCGATGCTGATACGTCTCCGTCCTATCTATAATTTTTGATTGTTCCATACCAATATTATTCAACTTTCATATACTTTTGGCAACTTTTTATACTATTTTGGGACTAACATATTGATCCAGTGCCCAGTGTTAGTTCCTGTTTGTTGCATGTTTTTTGTTTCACAGAATACCCATACCAAACAGAGTCCAAACGGAATAAAAACTGACGTAGATTTTTTTTGGAATATATATGATTTTTGGGAAGAAGAATCCACGTGAGACGATGCACGAGGGGCCCACGAGGTAGGGGGCGCGCCCTAGGGAGGCAGGCGCGCCCCTGACCCTCGTGGCCACCCCGTAAGGCGGTTGATGCCCTCTTTCACCGCAAGAAAGCTAATTTCCGGAGAGAGATCGTGTCAAAATTTCAGCCCAAACGGAATTACGGATATCCGGGAATATAAGAAACGGTGGAAGGGAAGAATCTAAGAACGCAGAAATAGAGAGAGACAGAGAGACAGATCTAATCTCGGAGGGGATCTCGCCCCTCCCGTGCCATGGAGGCCATGGATCAGAGGGGAAACCCTTCTCCCATCTAGGGAGGAGGTCAAGGAAGAACAAGAAGGAGGGGGGCTCTCTCCCCCTCGCTTCCGGTGACACCGGAGTGCCATCGGGGGTCATCATCATCACCGCGATATACACCAACACCTCCACCATCTTCACCAACATCTCCATCACCTTCCCCCCTCTATCTACAGAGTTCCACTCTCCCGCAACCCACTGTACCATCTACTTGAACATGGTGCTTTATGCTTCATATTATTATCCAATGATGTGTTGCCATCCTATGATGTCTGAGTAGATTTTAGTTGTCCTATCGGTGGTTGATGAATTGCTATGATTGATTTAATTTGCTTGTGGTTATGTTGCTGTCCTTTGGTGCCCATCATATGATTGCGCGCGTGGATCACACCATAGGGTTAGTTGTATGTTTGTGACGCCCAGATATTTAAGCTACAGTGATCCCACGCTAATGATGCCAAGTCACATCGGTTACTGTTGCTAATCTCGCGTTAGTTCGAAACCGGTTCGAGTCCAAATTAAAAATCAAACAAACAATAAAAGTTTTCAAACTTTAAAACAAAAATGATCGGGTTGTACCAAATAATGCATAGGTAAATATGATGGAGAAACCACATTTTATTAAGATGCTTTAATACTCTAAAATGATTAAAACAGTAGCAAAAACAATTATTTAAATGAGGTTAAAATAATAAACCGTTGCAAACTATTTTGTTTTAGTTGCGAAGCTAATTGTGACAGTGGCATAATTATTAATGCTCTTTTAGGTGCAACTTTTGTATTCTGTAAAAGATAAGACTTAATAAAATAGAAACGAGAATAAAATAAAAAGAGCAAAACTGTAAACAAAAACAAAAGATAAAATAAAAACAAAAGGCCCCCTCCCCCTTGGCCTCTTGGCCCAGTCGGTCCTCCCCGCACCTCCCCTGGCCTATATGGCCCCTTACCCCCCCCCCCCCGAAACCCTAACCGCACCCACAACCCCCACTACCCCTCGCTCCATTCCCCCCCCGATCCGAATCGGGGGCTGCGACCCCGTCGTGGCTCGCTGTCGCCGGTGCCGCCCTGCCACCGCCGCTTCGGCCTCGACGATGACGCCCGGAGCACCCCCCCCCCCCCCCGCTCTCGCCGGAGCCGCCCTCCCCCTCGATGCTTCGCCCGCGCCCGAGGAGCACTTCCTCCGCCCCGCAGCTCCTCCAACGCCGCCGCAACGATCCCTCTGCCCCGACCACCACCACCGCTGCCCCGACGTCGCCGAGCTGCCCCCTGAGCTCTGGGGTGAGCTCCCCCTCGACACCCCCTTTTTTTTGTTGCCTCCTCGTCGTAGCCGCCGATAGCCGCCGTCCGCCGTCGTCTGCACCTCCTGCTCACCCCCGCCCTTTTGCCCTTGCTCCCTAGCGCCTGGCCGCGCCCAGGCACAACCCTGCCTCGCCTGCTCGCGCCTTGCCGCGACCTACACCACCCGCAGCCCCCCTACGCCCGCGCGCATGCCACCTTGCCTCCCTTCGCTCCGGTCGGCCCGCGCTCGTCGCCCCTGCTCCACCACCCTGCAGCCGCAGCTGCTCCTCCTCCTCCTCCGTCGTGCTACCCGCCTTCGGCCCTCCGCGTCCGCAGCCGCGCCACCCGGTGCCTCCCCTGCTGCTGCTCTCCATGCACTGGCTGCGTCTGGCCGCCGCCCTACAGTGGGTCTACGCCATCCAATGAACCCCTGCTACGACTGCGCTCACAGGGCGAGCCCCTGCTCGTCGGCGCCCTACTGCGGCGCGGCCACGCCTTTGCGCGTGTGCTCGCATGCCCATCCCCGAGTGGCTCTGTTGTGCCACTGACCGCAGGGGCCCGCCCCGGGATAAGAACGAAAATAAATGTGTAAAAAGAATAATGATAATAATCAATTTTTAATTAAAATTAATTAATGTGGCTTAAATAGCTAATTAACTTCTAATTAGCTTGATGTGTCCATGACAGTAGGGCCCCACCTCTGATTACACTGATTTAAACAATTTGTTAAAACACATGTCACCCTGACAGATGGGCCCCGTAAAGTAATTATCCCATTAAAAACAATCTGTTAAAATATCAACCAATGGCAGGTGGACCCCCTTGTCTAGTTTGACCAAGTCAAACTGCTGACTGGACTAGCCTAGTCATTGACAGGAGAGTCCCACTAGACCCCCTTTGACCAGTCAACGGTCCCAGTTGACTGCTGACTGGGCAGTCAACTGGACCCCACCTGTCAGCCCCTTTAGTACATTGTTGTGTACAAGCTGTGGGTACACTTAGCATTTTCACCTTTAATTTTGAAATAATAAATAAATCCAGAAAATTTTAGAAATTCTTTAGAACTTTGAAAAATCATATAAAACAAACTGTAACTCGGATGGAAAAAGTTTGTACATGAAAGTTGCTCAGAACGATGAGACGAATCCGGATACGCAACCCGTTCGTCCGCCACGCATCCCTAGCATAGTGAACACACAACTTTCCCCCTCCGGTTCATCTGTCCGAAAACACGAAACACCGGGGATATTTTCTCGAATGTTCCCCCCCTTCACCGGTACCACCTCTTATCGCGTTAGAGCACCCTAGCACCGCTACTTGTCATGTCATGCATCGCTATGCATCTGTTTGGTTAATATTTATTGTTTCTTCCCCCTCTTCTATCGCTAGACACCGAGACCGACGCTGCTGCTACCCAGTACGACTACAGTGTTGACGACCCCTCTCTCTTGCCAGAGCAACCAGGCAAGCCCCCCCCTTGATCACCAGATATCACCTACTCTACCCTCTATACTGCTCGCATTAGAGTAGTGTAGCATGTTACTGTTTTTCGTTAATCCTATCCTGATGCATAGCCTGTCCTTGCTACTACTGTTGTTACCTTTACCTGCAATCCTAATGCTTAGTATAGGATGCTAGTTTATCATTAGTGGCCCTACATTCTTGTCCGTCTGCCATGCTATACTATCGGGCCGTGATCACACGGGAGGTGATCGCGGGTATATACTTATACATATATACATGCTATACAGGTGGTGACTAAAGTCGGGTCGGCTCGTAGGAGTACCCGCGAGTGATTCCGATGTTGGGGGCTGAAGGGGCAGGTGGCTCCATCCCGGTAGAGGTGGGCCTGAGTTCCCGAAGGCCCCCAACTGTTACTTTGTGGCGGAGCGACAAGGTAGGTTGAGACCACCTAGGAGAGAGGTGGGCCTGGCCCTGGTCGGCGTCCGTGGTTATTTTAGAATAACACGCTTAACAAGATCTTGGTATTTGATCTGAGTCTGGATACTGGCCTATACGTACTAACCATCTATGCGGGGACAGTATGGGCACTCGACGTCGTGGTATCAGCTGAAGCCTTCATGACGTCAGCGACTGAGCGGCGCGCGCCGGGTTGGACCGCGTAACGCAACTTCCTTTGTAATGGAGGTTGCTAGGTCTGCTCACCGGTCGCGTACGCAACGTGCAGGTGTGCAATGGGCGATGGGCCCAGATCCCTGCGCCATAGGATTTAGACCGGCGTGCTGACCTCTCTATTGTGCCTAGGTAGGGCTACGACGTGTTGATCTTCTGAGGCCGGGCATGACCCAGGAAAGTGTGTCCGGCCAAATGGGATCGAGCATGTTGGGTTATGTGGTGCACCCCTGCAGGGAAGTTAATCTATTCAAATAGTCGTGATCTTCGGTAACGGGATGACTTGGAGTTGTACCTTGACCTTATGACAACTAGAACCGGATACTTAATAAAACACACCCTTCCAAGTGCCAGATACAACCGGTGATCGCTCTCTCACAGGGCAACGGGGGGAGGATCATCGGTTAGGATTATGCTATGCGATGCTACTTGGTGAACTTACCATCTACTCTCTTCTCCTGCTGCAAGATGGAGGTTACCAGAAGCGTAGTCTTCGACAGTACTAGCTATCCCCCTCTTATTCCGGCATTCTGTAGTTCAGTCCACATAAGATACCCTTTTTCCATTTGATACCAATGCATACATATGTAGTGTAGCTCCTTGCTTGCGAGTACTTTGGATGAGTACTCACGGTTGCTTTTCTCCCCCTTTTCCCCTTTCCTATATCCGATTGCTGCAACCAGACGTTGGAGTCCAGGAGCCCGACGCCTCCGTCGACGACGACTACTACTACTCGGGAGGTGCCTACTACTACGTGCAGCCCACTGACGATGACCAGGAGTAGTTTAGGATGATCCCAGGCAGGAGGCCTGCGCCTCTTTCAATCTGTATCCCAGTTTGTGCTAGTCTTCTTAAGGCAAACTTGTTTAACTTTTGTCTGTACTCATATATTGTTGCTTCCGCTGACTCGTCTATGATCGAGCTCTTGTATTCGAGCCCTCAAGGCCCCTAGCTTGTAATATGATGCTTGTATGACTTATTTTATTTGTAGAGTTGTGTTGTGATATCTTCCCGTGAGTCCCTGATCTTGATCGTACACGTTTGCGTGTATGATTAGTGTACGGTCGAATCGGGGGCGTCACAATTTGGTATCAGAGCTGGCTGCCTGTAGGAATCCCCCTTCCACCCTCCTTGGCCGAAGTCAAGTCTAGACATTACAAAACTTTTTACTAACATGGTTGTGTGCCTTACGGGCCCATGTCGCCATTGGGTGGTATTAGGATCTTTTATTCCTCATCTATAATCTGGGACTCTGATCTCTCTTCTATTCGGGTTAAAAGATTTTGCTAACTCTAACTCTAGGTTCTCGTAATTACTTCCTTCCGGAGAGCCCCTTACTACAGATGATCGTCTACTACACCAAAAGATTTTGAAGATACTCTTCGACCATTCCTGAGACCCTTATGCCCTCTGCATTTTCAATTCCCTACTACCGATATATCCATATGGATAATGGCATACACTTGTTGTTCATACCATCACTCTGAGTTTCTCTTGTTGTTACAAGATGCATCGAATTGCTCTCCGACTTTTAAGAATCCCTAGTACCACTGTCTTCTAGTTCTTTGCCGCAGAAATACCCCTACGAATACTTTCTCACACATACCGAGTTTCCACTCGTCCCCAGTTGTTCATGTGTTTCACAAAAGTCTTCGAAACACCATTCGATCTTCCGATCCTCAGCAACCTATTGCTTTGGAATTTCTTGCTTGCTTTCATTATGATTAATCCCATAAGTATAGTAATCTTATTGGCATCCTTTATCACTACCATCTTGAGTCCATCGATTCAATAAATTATGAATGCTCGCAATCCTCAACCAGATCCTAGAATTCATCCTTCCGGCTCAGACGCCATTTTATACATGAGCTGGATCTCGACCAACGCAATTGCCATCGATTGTACCCCTAAGGCTATTCAACTTATCCATCCCCAATCAGAGCATTGCTTCTGATCTCTTGTCTTGGAATTCATAATTCCTTTGCATTTGAGATTTGAGTTAGTCAATTGTTCCTATAATCTGATCTCCTTGCATTGTTTCTTCTTCTGATTGTGTGTCAGTACTCACATCAGCTCTGTTGTGGACCGTTAGATCCTTTGTTGAATTATCATCTGACAGTGTCCTTTGTATACAAAAACCTTGAGAAGTTCTTTCCCTGATACATAATGCCATTGGTAAATCGTATTCTCTGATTTGGCCAACCATGCTCTGCTTTCGAGCTGGTGGTATTTACGATTGAAGCTTGTGGTATATGTTTCCACGATACCCTGATGGGTTAAACCTATGCCTTTCTTAATCTGTGTGAACCCGAAAGTTTTCATGGGTCATACTTCTCTGGTAATTCACCAAGTAGGTTTTGACATTGAAATCATTTTTATCTAGAGCAGTGAATGAAAGGTTATGCATTGAAGAAGTGGGAGTCGACCTTGAACTTTGTGTTCATGCCCATGGACAGAATGTAGATCTTATCATTAAAGCTTCTCTTAAATTAAATTTTTTCCATTGGTATAAGTTCTTATATCTGGGATCCGGCCTTTTGCAATCGTGGTTTCAACCATATGTTCTTCTTTTACCCCATTTCATGGGCATGTTTAAGCACTTGTCTTTTGTGGATCAATACACCAGTCCAACCTTTACTTTGATCTTCTGTCGAGTATTACACCATGGTACCTCGATAATATCAAGTACTACACAACCTATTATGAGTTCTTCATCAAGTACTACATTCTCACTGATTCCAATTTTTCACAGGCTCTGAGTTATTAAACACCCAAAGATTGATAACCCGAGTCCACACTATGGTTCAACAACTATTATAAATCTTCTTTGCTTATGAGTTTGTACCCGATCACGTCCTTCCTACCATGTTTGGCTATATCATTACTGTGATGACTTTAACTGTGCTACCTGGTCCTTCCCGGAGCACAAATTTTCGATGATGAACTAACCTTACGTCGATCCTCCTTGTTGTATCATTTCGCCTTGAACAGCAAGCTTGATTTCGAGTTTGTGTCGTACCCATGGTTCCAATAACCTTTCGCTTCATCATTCCTTTGACTTGAAATCATCTCCAATTGATTACATCTTCATGGAATCTCTCGACTAATGTGTCGTGATCATCATGAGCATTCTGAGTTCTTCTAGAATATCAAATAAATTCATGTTGAGTAACACCATCAGTGCCCCTCGATGATTTGAGTTGTCATCGACAACATTCTTGCCTTCCCTCCAACACAAACTTGTTCGTGTTTTGAGTTATACTTGGAGATCCTTGCTATCCAATATTTGTTCTTCTTTACCTTGGAGTATTACCATCTTTTATATCAAGGATGTCATGCTTAGCACACCTAGCCGGAGGCCCTATGGTTATAGATTCCTTTTCAGCAAGGTTATCCATTCTTCCATGAGGAAATTGTAAGACTTATTCTACAAGTTATTCCTGATGGATCCTTTATGTTTCCAAAGTCTGACCTTTGCCTGAATACCATGTCAAAGCTATCTCGAAGCATATATATGGTACTCCAATTTTCAACAAGAACATTTAAAGCCTAATGTTAAATGTTTCCTACTCAATTATCCAAACACCGTTGTACGGGTAATGTCATGAAAATTCTCTCCCCTACCTAAAGAGTTTTCTACATTATATCCTGTCATGGATAATATGTTCTGTTTGTCCTTAGGAAAAATATACCCTTGAAATATGTGTTTAAACACATTTTCCTTTCCATTGTTCTGTTTAAACCTGATAATCACTTTTCCTTTCCATTGGTTTGTTTAAACCTTCTTGTGATCTATATTGTATAAGCAGTAATATATCCCTGCTTATGTAAACACCTCGTTGTACCACTCTGTTAGAAAGACCCTGTTACTTTTGTTGATGGCATTCCAGTAACCACCGATGGATGAGAATCTTGCCTACTGGTCCGCCTCATTCAACGAGCAGGAAAATGGTTCTCTTCATCCCTCGCCCTTGGTACTGATGTGTTGCCGACATGACCGACATACTATCCTCTGACATGCCTTGCTTACATGATCGTGCAAGATGTCACCGACCTTCCTACTTTTAACCATATGGTGGGGCCATAACCCACAGTTCCACAGGATCGAAACCTGACTCTCCTGTACACCCCTGTTTCTAAAGTTATTCCTCACGCTTGGCTTCGTATGAAAGATCACGAGCCACCTTCCTAGTGATCTATTCTGGTATTAGGCGCAATACTTATTGCCATTGCTATGAACCCCTTTCACCCTCTGTTTCATGCAACGGACGATTGCCTAACCGCTTGGAGCTTCTTGTTGCCCCTCCTTACCTTGCTCTCGATAACTTTCTTGAATTTCAACTCGAGAGATGCCTCTATACCACGTTCACTGAGATAGCCCCCAGGTACCTAACATATGTTTAGCTCCGTCCTTCTCGAGTTTTTTCCCCTTAGCTTTCCGTAAGTACGATGGAGATCTTGAAGGAAGGATGGCGACTTCATCAGGATGACCTGAAGCAGACAAATGAAGACGTCGATGTAATGGATCGACGACTTTGAGAAGAGCAACCAAGACCGAGAAGATTCGTTAGAATTTCGTAACCAGACCTTTCCCCCTTATTCCCCCTCTTAAATCTCAGGACGAGATTTCTTGTAGTGGAGGAGAATTGTGACGCCCGGATATTTAAGCTACAGTGATCCCACGCTAATGATGCCAGGTCACATCGGTTACTGTTGCTAATCTCGCGTTAGTTCGAAACTGGTTCGAGTCCAAATTAAAAATCAAACAAACTATAAAAGTTTTCAAACCTTAAAACAAAAATGACCGGGTTGTACCAAATAATGCATAGGTAAATATGATGGAGAAACCACATTTTATTAAGATGCTTTAATACTCTAAAATGATTAAAACAGTAGCAAAACCAATTATTTAAATGAGGTTATAATAATAAACCATTGCAAACTATTTTGTTTTAGTTGTGAAGCTAATTGTGACAGTGGCATAGTTATTAATGCTCTTTTAGGTGCAACTTTTGTATTTTGTAAAAGATAAGATTTAATAAAATAGAAACGAGAATAAAATAAAAAGAAAAGGCAAAATAGTAAACAAAAACAAAAAAATAAAATAAAAACAAAAGGCCCCCTCCCCCTGGGCCTCTTGGCCCAGTCAGCTCAGCCGACTAGGCCGGCCCAGCCGGCCCACCCCGCACCTCCCCTGGCCTATATGGCCCCTTACCCCCCCCCCCCCGCATTCCTAACCGCACCCACAACCCCCACTACCCCTCGCTCCATCCCCCTCTGATCTGAATCGGGGGTTGCGACCCCGTCGTGGCTCGATGTCGCCGGCGCCGCCCTGCCACCGCCGCTTCGGCCTCGACGACGACGCCCGGAGCACCCCCCCTCTCGCCGAAGCCGCCCTCCCCCTCGATGCTTCGCCCGCGCCCGAGGAGCACTTCCTCCGCCCCGCAGCTCCTCCAACGCCGCCGCAACGATCCCTCTGCCCCGGCCACCACCACCGCTGCCCCCTGAGCTCTGGGGTGAGCTCCCCCTCGACACCCCCCCTTTTTTCGTTGCCTCCTCGTCGTAGCCGCCGACAGCCACCGTCCGCCGTCGTCTGCACCTCCCGCTCACCCCCGCCCTTTTGCCCTTGCTACCGAGCGCCTGGCCGCGCCCAGGCACAACCCTGCCTCGCCTGCTCGCGCCTTGCCGCGACCTACGCCACCCGCAGCCCCCCTGCACCGGCGCGCACGCCGCCGCGCCTCCCTTCGCTCTGTTCGGCCCACGCTCGTCGCCCCCACTCTACCATGCTGCAGCCGCAGCTGCTCCTCCTCCTCCGTCGTGCTACCCGCCTTCGCCCCTCTGCGTCCGCAGCCACGCCACCCGGTGCCTCCCCTGCTGCTGCTCTCCCTGCACTGGTTGCGTCTGGCCGTTGCCCTATAGTGGGTCTCCGTCGTCCAACGAACCCCTGCTGTGACTGCGCTCACAGGGCGAGCCCCTGCTCATCGGCGCCCTACTGCGGCGCGGCCATGCCTTTGCGCGTGTGCTCACATGCCCATCCCCGAGTGGCTCTGTTGTGCCACTGACCGCTGGGGCCCGCCCCGAGATAAGAATGAAAATAAATGAGTAAAAATAATAATGATAATAATCAATTTTTAATTAAAATTAATTAATGTAGCTTAAATAGCTAATTAACTTCTAATTAGCTTGATGTGTCCATGATAGTAGGGCCCCACCTCTGATTACACTGATTTAAACAATTTGTTAAAACACATGTGACCCTGACAGATGGGCCCCGTCAAGTAATTATCCCATTAAAAATAATCTGTTAAAATATCAACCAATGGCAGGTGGACCCCCTGTCTAGTTTGACCAAGTCAAACTACTGACTGGACTAGCCTAGTCATTGACAGGAGGGTCCCACTAGACCCCCTTTGACCAGTCAACGGTCCTAGTTGATTGCTGACTGGGCAGTCAACTGGACCCCAGCTATCATCCCCTTTAGTACATTGTTGTGTACAAGCTGTGGGTACACTTAGCATTTTCACCTTTAATTTTGAAATAATAAATAAATCCAGAAAATTTTAGAAATTGTTTAAAACTTTGAAAAATCATATAAAACAAACTGTAACTCGGATGGAAAAAGTTTGTACATGAAAGTTGCTCAGAACGATGAGACGAATCTGGATACGCAGCCCGTTCGTCCGACACACATCCCTAGCATAGTGAACATGCAACTTTCCCCCTCCGATTCATCTGTCCGAAAACGCGAAACACCGGGGATATTTTCCCGAATGTTTCCCCCCTTCACCGGTACCACCTCTTATCGCGTTAGAGCACCTCTAGCACCGCTACTTGTCATGTCATGCATCGCTATGCATTTGTTTGCTTAATATTTATTGTTTCTTCCCCCTCTTCTCTCGCTAGACACCGAGACCGACGCCGCTGCTACCCAGTATGACTACAGTGTTGATGACCCCTCTCTCTTGCCAGAGCAACCAGGCAAGCCCCCCCCCCTTGATCACCAGATATCGCCTACTCTACCCTTTATACTGCTTGCATTAGAGTAGTGTAGCATGTTACTGTTTTCCGTTAATCCTATCATGATGCATAGCCTGTCCTTGCTACTACTGTTGTTACCTTTACCTGCAATCCTAATGCTTAGTATAGGATGCTAGTTTATCATCAGTGGCCCTACATTCTTGTCCGTATGCCATGCTATACTATCGGGCAGTGATCACTCGGGAGGTGATCGCGGGTATATACTTATAAATATATACATGCTATACAGGTGGTGACTAAAGTCGGGTCGGCTCGTAGTAGTACCCGCGAGTGATTTCGATGTTGGGGGCTTAAGGGGTAGGTGGCTCCATCCCGGTAGAGGTGGGCCTGAGTTCCCGAAGTCCCCTGACTGTTACTTTGTGGCGGAGCGACTGGGCAGGTTGAGACCACCTAGGAGAGAGGTGGGCCTCGCCCTGGTCGGCATCCGTGGTTATTTCAGAATAACACGCTTAACGAGATCTTGGTATTTGATCTGAGTCTGGCTACTGGCCTATACGCACTAACCATCTACGCGGGGACAGTTATGGGCACTCGACGTCGTGGTATCAGCCGAAGCCTTCGTGACGTCAGCGACTGAGCGGCGCGCGACGGGTTGGACCGCGTAACGCAACTTCCTTTGTAATGGAGGTTGCTAGGTCTGCTCACCGGCCGCGTACGCAACATGCAGGTGTGCAATGGGCGATTGGCCCAGACCCCTGCGCCATAGGATTTAGACCAGCGTGCTGACCTCTCTGTTGTGCCTAGGTAGGGCTGCGACGTGTTGATCTTCCAAGGCGGGGCATGACCCAGGAAAGTGTGTCCGGCCAAATGGGATCGAGCGTGTTGGGTTATCTGGTGCACCCCTGCAGGGAAGTTAATCTATTCGAATAGCCGTGATCTTCGGTAACAGGACGACTTGGAGTTGTACCTTGACCTTATGACAACTAGAATCGGATACTTAATAAAACACACCCTTCCATGTGCCAGATACAACTGGTGATCGCTCTCTCATAGGGCGATGAGGGGAGGATCATCGGTTAGGATTATGCTATGCGATGCTACTTGGTGAACTTACCATCTACTCTCTTCTCCTGCTGCAAGATGGAGGTTACCAGAAGCGTAATCTTCGACAGTACTAGCTATCCCCCTCTTATTCCGGCATTCTGCAGTTTAGTCCACATAAGATATCCTTTTTCCATTTGATACCAATGCATACATATGTAGTGTAGCTCCTTGCTTGCGAGTACTTTGGATGAGTACTCACGGTTGCTTTTCTCCCCCTTTTCCCCTTTCCTATATCCGATTGCTGCAACCAGACGTTGGAGTCTAGGAGCCCGATGCCTCCGTCGACGACGACTACTACTACTCGGGAGGTGCCTACTACTACGTGCAGCCCGCTGACGACGTCCAGGAGTAGTTTAGGAGGATCCCAGGCAGGAGGCATGCGCCTCTTTCGATCTGTATCCCAGTTTGTGCTAGTCTTCTTAAGGCAAACTTGTTTAACTTATGGCTGTACTTAGATATTGTTGCTTCCGCTGACTCGTCTATGATCGAGCTCTTGTTTTCGAGCCCTCGAGGCCCCTGGCTTGTAATATGATGCTTGTATGACTTATTTTATTTGTAGAGTTGTGTTGTGATATCTTCCCGTGAGTCCCTGATCTTGATCGTTCATGTTTGCATGTATGAGTAATGTACGGTCAAATCGGGGGCGTCACAATGTTGATAGGACTATGTATTGGAGGGCAAGAGTGACATAAGCTTCAACCTAATGGTATGGTTGGGTTTTACCTTAATGAACATTAGTAGTTGCGAATGCTTGCTAATAGTTCCAATCATAAGTGCATAGAATTCCAAGTCAGGGATGACATGCTAGCAGTGGCCTCTCCCACATAATACTTGCTATCACGGTCTATTATAGTAGTTAATTGCTTAGGGACAATTTCGCAACTCCTATCACCACTTTTCCACACTCGCTATATTTACTTTATTGTTTCTTTATCTAAACTGCCCCTACTTTTTATTTATGTATTCTTTATTATCTTGCAAACCTATCCAACAACACCTACAAAGTACTTCTAGTTTCATACTTGTTCTAGGTAAAGCGAACGTCAAGCGTGTGTAGAGTTGTATCGGTGGTCGATAGAACTTGAGGGAATATTTGTTCTACCTTTAGCTCCTCGTTGGGTTCGACACTCTTACTTATCGAAAACTGTTGCGATCCCCTATACTTGTGGGTCATCAAAGACTACCGAGTGGCTGTTCAGATTGGTGGCGGCAATGATGAAGTGGCCATGAAACACCTTCCTCTGATGCTGGAGGGCTCGGCTAGAGCATGGCTGAATCAGTTAGCACCAAGAAGTATTTATAATTGGGAAGATCTTGCCCGAGTATTTGTCAGAACCTTCGAAGGTACTTGCAAACGGCCGGCAGAGCTGACCGAATTACAATGTTGCGTGCAGAAACCGAATGAGTCTTTGAGGGATTATATCCAGAGCTGGATCACATTGGATCACACGGTGGAGAATGTGTTTGATCATCAGGCAATTTGTGCCTTTAAAGAAGGCGTCAAGTATCGGGAGTTGAATATGAAACTCGGTTGGACATGAGATATGACTCTGACTCGGATGATGGAATTTTTTTTGAATATGTACTGCAAGGCAACAGCCTCACAGCTCTTTATTGAAAACAACAAAGAACAAAGTCCTATTACAAGTCCATACAAGAAGAGAAAAGAGGAAGACAGAAATACTTACAAAGTTACAACCCAAGCAGGGCAAAGAAAAACACTACCTAAGGAAGGTTAGAGATCCAAGTTAGAAGGTTATCCTTGTATTTACATTTTATCCTATGAGAAAGAAGGGTTATGTCATGGATGAAGTTATGCCTCCATGCTCTGAAAGAAGGTGTCTCATTCCTAAAAACCTTGCCATTCCTCAAGATCCAAATGTTCCAAGCTGCTGTAAAGACCACTTCAGTGAAGAAAGAATGCCCAAAATCCTTCCTAGCCTTTACTACCATGTTGTAAGTTGTCATCCCAGGCTGTGGGTCCCAGATAATCTGCAATTAATTCCAGACTCTAATGCTAAAATTACAAGAGAAGAACAGATGTGCATGATCTTCATGAATCAGATATGGACATAGGACACAAGTATGATCTTCCACATGCGAATGCCTTCTGAGTAGCATGTCTCTGGTGTTTAAACGATCTCTCAGCAGAAACCAACCAAACATTTTGATTTTCAATGTACATGAAGATTTCCAAATCCATTGGAAGATTGGATCAACAACAATATGCTGATGCTCATACACATAGAAGGATTTGGGTCTGAAACAACCCTTATGAAAAGGCCAAATCCATGCGTCATGAGTTGCAGAGCAAGAATAATCATGAGTCAGCTATTGAAGACATTCAAGCTCAGCAAAGGCCTGTGTAGAGATGGGCAAATGTAAATTTGACAAAAACTCCTGGGAAAGCACATCAGACACTGAAAGTTGCTCATCAATAACAAAGGAGAAGAGCCTGGGAAATTTTTCACTGAGACAGGAACCCTTAAGCTCAACCATCCATTTGTCAGACCAAAAGAGAATGGACCTGCCATCACCCAACGCTGGAGTAGCCATCTGACAATATTTGTCAACCAATTTAAACACATCACGCCACCAAAAAGATCCATAGAGCATGGTAGTATGAGGGATAGAGTTGGCATAGTAGGCATTCCAAATAAGGCCAGCCCAGGGGATGTCATGATGATTATAAAATTTGTGCAAGAACTTCATAAGCAAGGCCTCATTCTGCAGCCTGAGATTAAGCACACCAAGACCCCCTTGGTTTTTTGGTAAGCATACCAAGTCCCAGGCGGCCAGAGATTATCTCGGATGATGGAAATTTCCACCAAGTATGCCAACGGTGAAGAAGAAGATCGACTCCGGAGTGGCAAGCACAAAACAGTCGCCCATGAAGCCGGAGGAGGAAACTCCAGTCGGAAACAGAAGCGCAATGCCAAGCAAGCCGCTCCTGGTGAAGCCTTAGCTGTGACTCAAGGAAAGTTCAAGGGGAAGCCCAAGGGGCCGTGGAACCCCAGGAAAGTAAAAGATCAAGATGGAAATGATGTCCTGGATTTTCCACGCCACATCCACACCAAAAAAGATGAAGAGGGTAATTTCATTTACCCGAAGCATACCACTCGACAGTGTCGACTCCTAATCCAACAGTTCTGAGAGAAACAACTCAAGGAAAAGGAGAAGGAAGCAGACAAGGTTGAGGATGAGGAAGAGGATGATGATGGTTATCCCCACATGAATTCCACCTTGATGATTTTTGCTGACGTTGAGAGTAAAAGTCGATTGAAAGTCATCAACAGAGAAGTGAACATGGTCGCTCCGGTGACACCCAGTTATCTGAAGTGGTCCCAGACTGCCATTACATCCGACCAGTCCGATCACCCAGCGCACATAGCCACCCCTGGGAGGCAAGCGTTGGTGGTCGACCCAGTAGTCGAAGGCACCCGACTGACAAAGGTTCTGATGGATGGTGGCAGTGGCCTGAATATACTGTATGCAGAGACGTTGAAAGGAATGGGCATTCCAATGTCCAGACTCAGTGAGAGTAATATGAGTTTCCATGGGGTCATTCCAGGCAAGAAGGCTGCATCACTCGGCCAGATTGCTCTCGACGTGGTTTTCGGTGATTCCAAGAATTACCGCAAAGAAAAGTTGACATTTGAAGTTGTGGATTTTCAGAGTGCCTATTATGCTATTCTGGGCAGGCCAGCTTATGCACGTTTTATGGCCCGACCATGTTACGTGTACCTTAAATTGAAGATGCCTGGTCCCAAAGGGGTGATCACTATCACTGGTAATCGGAAGAAGGCGGCAGAGTGCTTCCAGAAGGGTTCAAACATCGCCGATGCACATATGGCCGTAGTAGAATTGCAAGAATATCAGAAAAATGAAGATCCGAGTGATTTGTTGCGAGCCAAGAAGCCACAGATTCAGCATTCCAGTCGTCTGGTGAAACAAAGTCGATTCACATTCACCCAACAGACCCCAATGCTGCTCCGACTCACATTTCAACCACACTCGGCTCCAAATAGGAAGAAGCGCTCTTCCAGTTCCTCCGTGAGAACTGCACATCTTTGCATGGAAACCTTCGGACATGCCAGGTGTTCCCAGGGGACTGGCTGAGCATCATTTGCGAGTCGACCCAAAAGTGAAACCAGTCAAAGAACATCTCCGACGGTCTGCCGTATAGAAGAGGAAGGAAATCGGTGAAGAGGTGGCTCGGCTTTTGGCAGCTGAGTTTATCTGTGAGATTTACCACTCCGAGTGGTTAGCTAATGTTGTCATGGTCCCAAAGAAGGACGACTCACTTCGCATGTGCATTGACTTCAAGCATATCAATCGGGCCTGCCCGAAGGACCACTTTCCTCTCCCTCGCATCGACCAAATAGTCGACTCAACTGCGGGGTGCGAGCGTTTGTCCTTTTTGGATGCCTACTCCGGGTACCACCAGATCCGTCTGTACGGACCCGATGAGATAAAAACAGCTTTCATCACCCCATTTGGATGCTTTTGTTATGTCACTATGCCATTCGTCTTGAAGAACGCTGGTGCCACATTCATGCGGATGATTTAGAAGTGCCTGCTCACTCAGATCAGTTGGAATGTGGAAGCATACATGGATGACATTGTGGTCAAGTCACGTAAAGGTTCCGACCTACTGGCTGACCTTGCTGAAACCTTTGCCAACCTCAGAAGGTATGATATCAAGCTTAATCCATCAAAGTGCACGTTTGGAGTTCCAGGCGGGAAATTACTTGGTTTTCTCGTTTCCGAACGAGGGATCGATGCTAACCCAGAGAAAGTGGGTGCCATACTCCGGATGAAATGCCCTGTGCGTGTGCACGATGTCCAGAAGCTTACTGGTTGTTTGGCCGCCTTAAGTCGATTCATTTCTCGCCTCGGTGAAAAGGCATTTCCTCTTTACCGACTGATGAAGAATTCAGATAAGTTCGAGTGGACTCCTGAAGCTGATGCAGCATTTGCAGAGCTAAAAGCCCTACTTTCCACCCAGCCGATGCTTGCTGCCCCAATCAGCAAAGAGCCTATACTACTTTATATAGCAGCCACTGGACAAGTCGTCAGTACAGTACTTACGGTCGAGCAGGAAGAAGAGGGAAAAGCCTATAAAGTTCAGCACCTAGTTTATTATATTTCTGAGGTTCTAACTCCGTCAAAGCAGAGATATCCGCACTATCAGAAGCTCGTTTATGGGATTTACATGACCACGAATAAGGTTGCACACTATTTCTCTGATCACTCTGTTACAGTCGTCAGCAACGCTCCATTGTCAGAGATCCTGCACAACAGAGATGCAACTGGTCGAGTGGCAAAATGGGCGATTGAACTCCTTCCCTTAGATATCAAGTTTGAGGCAAAGAAAGCTATTAAGTCCCAAGCAATAGCAGATTTCCTCGCCGAGTGGATTGAACAAAAACTGTCGACTCAAGTTCACTCAGAGCACTAGACCATGTTCTTTGATGGATCCAAAATGCTGAATGGTTCCGGTGCTGGGGTGGTTCTGGTATCCCCCCGAGGAGACAAGCTCAGATATGTCCTTCAGATTCACTTTGATTCCTCCAATAATGAAGCTGAATATGAAGCACTCCTATATGGGTTGCATATGGCCATCTCACTCGGTGTCCATCGCCTCATGGTTTACGGCGACTCAGATTTGGTAGTCAATCAAGTGATGAAGGAGTGGGACGTCAGAAGCCCAGCCATGACTGGTTACTGCAACGCGGTGAGGAAGTTGGAAAAGAAGTTTGAGGGGTTAGAGCTCCATCACATACCCCGACTGAAAAATCAAGCAACCGATGACTTGGCAAAGATAGGTTCCAAGAGAGAAGCCATTCCCAGCAATGTGTTTTTGGAGCATATTCACACACCGACAGTTCAGGAAGATCCTTTTACTGAAGAGCCCCTGCAACCTAAGAGCGCAACAGATCCGACTGAAGTCAAGGTCCCAGCCGTGGTCGACCTGGTCATGGAGGTTCTAGTCATTACTCCTGACTAGACAGTGCCGTACATTGCGTACATCCTTAGGCAGGAACTCCCAGAGGACGAAGAAGAGGCTCGACAGATCATCCATCGATCAAAGGCCTTTACTATGATAAGAGGACAATTGTTCAGGGGAAGTGTGACTGGAGTTGGTTAGAAGTGCATAACGCCAGAAGAAGGTCGAATGATCCTCAATGAAATCCACTCGGGAACATGTGGTCACCATGCGTCCTCTCGGGCCATCGTGGCTAAAGCATACCGAGCCGGATTCTATTGGCCGCGAGCAAATGAAATGGCGAAAGATATAGTCGACAGATGTGAAGGCTGCCAGTTTTACTCCGACATGTCTCACAAGCCAGCGTCTGCCATGAAGACCATTCCCCTCGTCTGGCCCTTTGCTGTTTGGGGATTGGATATGGTGGGACCACTAAGAACCGGTAGGAGCGGCTTCACTCATGTGCTCGTAGCACTTGACAAGTTTACCAAATGGATCGAAGCTAAACCTATCAAGAATCTCGAAGCCAGCACCACTGTCAGTTTTATCAAAGAGTTGACATTCAGATATGGAGTTCCACACAACATCATCACTGACAACGGGTCGAACTTCGATTCTGATGAGTTTAGAGCTTTCTGCGCTTCTCAAGGCACACGAGTCGACTATGCTTCAGTCGCCCACCCGCAGTCGAATGGACAAGCAGAAAGGGCGAATGGACTAATTCTCAAAGGATTGAAACCCTAACTGATGCGTGATCTCAAACACGCAGCAGGAGCTTGGGTTGACGAACTTCCTTCAGTTCTTTGGGGTTTGAGGACAAATCCCAATCGGTCGACCGGACGAACTCCTTTCTTTTTGGTCTATGGAGCCGAAGCTGTTCTGCCAAGTGACCTGCTCCACAACGCACCCCAAGTCGAGCTCTTCTCCGAGAGGAAGCAGAGCAGGCCCGGCAAGATTCAGTCGATCTCTTAGAGGAGGAAAGAGAGATGGCCTTGATCCGGTCGACCATTTATCAGCAAGACTTGCGTCGATTCCACGTCAGAAATGTGGGGGGTCGAACCTTTCAAGAGGGAGACCTGGTTCTTCGAGTGGATCAACAGAAACCACACAAGCTCGCCTTGGCTTGGGAAGGCCCCTTCATCATCACCAAAGTTCTCCACAATGGAGCATACCATCTCTACAGTGTTGAGCATCAGAGGGACGAGCCACGGGCCTGGAACGCAGAGCTGCTTCGCCCCTTTTATACATAAGCACTCATTTGAATAAAATGTAATAAGAAGTACTTTTGTAATTTGTTCTTCAAAGACAAGAGCTTTTCAGTCTTCTCGCACGATTGTTGTTGCTTTTATTTACCTCTGAAATCCCCCAGTGGGTGTGCTGAGCCACGAATCCGTTTCGCTTAAGTTCGAAAGAAAATTCTACAGAGTGATGGGCAAGCCTCTCACTCGGCAGGCTAAGCTGCAAATCCGTTTCGCCTAAGTTTGTAAAATCCTACCGAGTGGAGAGCAATCCTCCCACTCGGGGCTTAGCTGCAAGCCAGTACTAGCCTAAGTTCTCCCACTCGGAGTCTTAGCTGCAGTCCAGTACTCGCCTAAGTTTGTAAAATCCAACCGACTAGAGAGCAATCTTCCCACTCGGGAACTTAGCTTCAGTCTAGTACTCGCCTAAGTTCTCCCACTCGGAGGCTTAGCTGCAGTGCAGTACTCGTCTAAGTTTGTAAAATCCTACCGAGTGGAGAGCAATCCTCCCACTCGGTGGCTTAGCTGCAGTCTAGTACTCGCCTAAGTTCTCCCACTCGGAGGCTTAGCTGCAGTCTAGTACTCGCCTAAGTTTGTAAAATCCTACCGAGTGGAGAGCAATCATCCCACTCGGAGTCTTAGCTGCAGTCCAGTACTCGCCTAAGTTTGTAAAATCCTACCGAGTGGAGAGCAATCCTCCCACTCGGGGCTTAGCTGCAGGCCAGTACTAGCCTAAGTTCTCCCACTCGGAGTCTTAGCTGCAGTCCAGTACTTGCCTAAGTTTGTAAAATCCTACCGACTAGAGAGCAATCTTCCCACTCGGGAACTCAGCTTCAGTCTAGTACTCGCCTAAGTTCTCCCACTCGGAGGCTTAGCTGCAGTGCAGTACTCGTCTAAGTTTGTAAAATCCTACCGAGTGGAGAGCAATCCTCCCACTCGGGGGCTTAGCTGCAGTCTAGTACTCGCCTAAGTTCTCCCACTCGGAGGCTTAGCTGCAGTCTAGTACTCGCCTAAGTTTGTAAAATCCTACCGAGTGGAGAGCAATCATCCCACTCGGAGTCTTAGCTGCAGTCCAGTACTCGCCTAAGTTTGTAAAATCCTACCGAGTGGAGAGCAATCCTCCCACTCGGGGGCTTAGCTGCAGTCCAGTACTCGCCTACGTTCTCCCACTCGGAGTCTTAGCTGCAGTCCAGTACTCGCCTAAGTTTGTAAAATCCTACCGAGTGCAGAGCAATCCTCCCAATCGGGGGCTTAGCTGCAGTCCAGTACTCGCCTAAGTTCTCCCACTCGGAGGCTTAGCTGCAGTCCAGTACTCGCCTAAGTTTGTAAAATCCTACCGAGAGGAGAGCAATCCTCCCACTCGGGGGCTTAGCTGCAGTCCAGTACTCGCCTAAGTTCTCCCACTCGGAGTCTTAGCTGCAGTCCAGTACTCACCTAAGTTTGTAAAATCCTACCGAGTGGAGAGCAATCCTCCCACTCGGGGGCTTAGCTGCAGTCCAGTACTCGCCTAAGTTCTCCCACTTGGAGGCTTAGCTGCAGTCCAGTACTCGCCTAAGTTTGTAAAATCCTACCGAGTGGAGAACAATCCTCCCACCCGAGGGCTTAGCTGCAGTCCAGTACTCGCCTAAGTTCTCCCTCTTGGAGCCTTAGCTGCAGTCCAGTACTCGCCTAAGTTTGTAAAATCCTACTGAGTGGAGAGCAATCCTCCCACTCGGGGGCTTAGCTGCAGTCTAGTACTCGCCTAAGTTCTCCCACTCGGAGGCTTAGCTGCAGTCCAGTACTCGCCTAAGTTTGAAAAATCCTACCGAGTGGAGAGCAATCCTCCCACTCGGGGGCTTAGCTACAGTCCAGTACTCTCTTAACTTCTCTCACTCCGAGTCTTAGCTTCAGTCCAGTACTCGCCTAAGTTTGTAAAATGCTACCAAGTGGAGAGCAATCCTCCCACTCGGGGGTTTAGCTGCAGTCTAGTACTCGCCTAAGTTCTCCCACTCGGAGGCTTAGCTGCAGTCCAGTACTCGCCTAAGTTTGTAAAATCCTACCGAGTGGAGAGCAATCCTCCCACTCGGGGGCTTAGCTGCAGTCTAATACTCACCTAAGTTCTCCCACTAGGAGGCTTAGCTGCAGTCTAGTACTCGCCTAAGTTTGTAAAATCCTACCGAGTGGAGAGCAACCCTCCCACTTGGGGGCTTAGCTGCAGTCTAGTACTCACCTAAGTTTTCCCACTCGGAGGCTTAGCTATAGTCCAGTACCCGCCTAAGTTTGTAAAATCCTACCGAGTGGAGAGCAATCCTCCCACTCGGCGGCTTAGTTGCAATCTAGTACTCGCCGAATTTCTCCCACTCGGAGGCTTAGTTGTAGTCCAGTACTCGCCTAAGGTTGTAAAATCCTACCGAGTGGAGAGCAACCCTCCCACTCGAGGGCTTAGGTGCAGTCCAGTACTCGCCTAAGTTCTCCCACTCGGAGGCTTAGCTGCAGTGCGGTACTCGCCTAAGTTTGTAAAATCCTACCGAGTGGAGAGCAATCATCCCACTCGGGGGCTTAGCTGTAGTCCAGTACTCACCTAAGCTCAACCACTCGGAGTCTTAGCTGCAGTCCAGTACTCGCCTAAGTTTGTAAAATCCTATGGAGTGGAGAGCAATCCTCCCACACGGGGGCTTAGCTGCAGTCCAGTACTCGCCTAAGTTCTCCCTCTTGGAGCCTTAGCTGCAGTCCAGTACTCGCCTAAGTTTGTAAAATCCTACTGAGTGGAGAGCAATCCTCCCACTCGGGGGCTTAGCTGCAGTCTAGTACTCGCCTAAGTTCTCCCACTCGGAGGCTTAGCTGCAGTCCAGTACTCGCCTAAGTTTGAAAAATCCTACCGAGTGGAGAGCAATCCTCCCACTCGGGGGCTTAGCTACAGTCCAGTACTCTCTTAACTTCTCTCACTCCGAGTCTTAGCTTCAGTCCAGTACTCGCCTAAGTTTGTAAAATGCTACCAAGTGGAGAGCAATCCTCCCACTCGGGGGTTTAGCTGCAGTCTAGTACTCGCCTAAGTTCTCCCACTCGGAGGCTTAGCTGCAGTCCAGTACTCGCCTAAGTTTGTAAAATCCTACCGAGTGGAGAGCAATCCTCCCACTCGGGGGCTTAGCTGCAGTCTAATACTCACCTAAGTTCTCCCACTAGGAGGCTTAGCTGCAGTCTAGTACTCGCCTAAGTTTGTAAAATCCTACCGAGTGGAGAGCAACCCTCCCACTTGGGGGCTTAGCTGCAGTCTAGTACTCACCTAAGTTTTCCCACTCGGAGGCTTAGCTATAGTCCAGTACCCGCCTAAGTTTGTAAAATCCTACCGAGTGGAGAGCAATCCTCCCACTCGGCGGCTTAGTTGCAATCTAGTACTCGCCGAATTTCTCCCACTCGGAGGCTTAGTTGTAGTCCAGTACTCGCCTAAGGTTGTAAAATCCTACCGAGTGGAGAGCAACCCTCCCACTCGAGGGCTTAGGTGCAGTCCAGTACTCGCCTAAGTTCTCCCACTCGGAGGCTTAGCTGCAGTGCGGTACTCGCCTAAGTTTGTAAAATCCTACCGAGTGGAGAGCAATCATCCCACTCGGGGGCTTAGCTGTAGTCCAGTACTCACCTAAGCTCAACCACTCGGAGTCTTAGCTGCAGTCCAGTACTCGCCTAAGTTTGTAAAATCCTATGGAGTGGAGAGCAATCCTCCCACACGGGGGCTTAGCTGCAGTCCAGTACTCGCCTAAGTTCTCCCTCTTGGAGCCTTAGCTGCAGTCCAGTACTCGCCTAAGTTTGTAAAATCCTACTGAGTGGAGAGCAATCCTCCCACTCGGGGGCTTAGCTGCAGTCTAGTACTCGCCTAAGTTCTCCCACTCGGAGGCTTAGCTGCAGTCCAGTACTCGCCTAAGTTTGAAAAATCCTACCGAGTGGAGAGCAATCCTCCCACTCGGGGGCTTAGCTACAGTCCAGTACTCTCTTAACTTCTCTCACTCCGAGTCTTAGCTTCAGTCCAGTACTCGCCTAAGTTTGTAAAATGCTACCAAGTGGAGAGCAATCCTCCCACTCGGGGGTTTAGCTGCAGTCTAGTACTCGCCTAAGTTCTCCCACTCGGAGGCTTAGCTGCAGTCCAGTACTCGCCTAAGTTTGTAAAATCCTACCGAGTGGAGAGCAATCCTCCCACTCGGGGGCTTAGCTGCAGTCTAATACTCACCTAAGTTCTCCCACTAGGAGGCTTAGCTGCAGTCTAGTACTCGCCTAAGTTTGTAAAATCCTACCGAGTGGAGAGCAACCCTCCCACTTGGGGGCTTAGCTGCAGTCTAGTACTCACCTAAGTTTTCCCACTCGGAGGCTTAGCTATAGTCCAGTACCCGCCTAAGTTTGTAAAATCCTACCGAGTGGAGAGCAATCCTCCCACTCGGCGGCTTAGTTGCAATCTAGTACTCGCCGAATTTCTCCCACTCGGAGGCTTAGTTGTAGTCCAGTACTCGCCTAAGGTTGTAAAATCCTACCGAGTGGAGAGCAACCCTCCCACTCGAGGGCTTAGGTGCAGTCCAGTACTCGCCTAAGTTCTCCCACTCGGAGGCTTAGCTGCAGTGCGGTACTCGCCTAAGTTTGTAAAATCCTACCGAGTGGAGAGCAATCATCCCACTCGGGGGCTTAGCTGTAGTCCAGTACTCACCTAAGCTCAACCACTCGGAGTCTTAGCTGCAGTCCAGTACTCGCCTAAGTTTGTAAAATCCTATTGAGTGGAGAGCAATCCTCCCACACGGGGGCTTAGCTGCAGTCCAGTACTCGCCTAAGTTCTCCCACTCGGAGTCTTAGCTGCAGTCCAGTACTCGCCTAAGTTTGTAAAATCCTACCGACTAGAGAGAAATCCTCCCACTCGGGGGCTTAGCTGCAGTCTAGTACTCACCTAAGTTCTCCCACTCGGAGGCTTAGCTGTAGTGCAGTACTCGTCTAAGTTTGTAAAATCCTACCTTGTGGAGAGCAATCCTCCCACTCAGGGGCTTAGCTGCAGTCTAGTACTCGCCTAAGTTCTCCCACTCGGAGGCTTAGCTGCAGTCCAGTACTCGCCTAAGTTTGTAAAATCCTACCGAGTGGAGAGCAATCCTCCCACTCAGAGCCTTAGCTGCAGTCTAGTACTCGCCTAAGTTTGTAAAATCCTACCAAGTGGAGAGCAATCCTCCCACTCGGGGGCTTAGCTGCAGTCTAGTACTCGCCTACGATCTCCCACTCGGAGTCTTAGCTGCAGTCCAGTACTTGCCTAAGTTTGTAAAATCCTACCGAGTGGAGAGCAATCCTCCCACTCGGGGGCTTAGCTGCAGTCCAGTACTCGCCTAAGTTCTCCCACTCGGAGGCTTAGTTGCAGTCCAGTACTCGCCTAAGTTTGTAAAATCCTACCGAGTGGAGAGCAATCCTCCCACTCGGGGGCTTAGCTGCAGTCCAGTACTCGCCTAAGTTCTCCCACTCGGAGGCTTAGTTGCAGTCCAGTACTCGCCTAAGTTTGTAAAATCCTACCGAGTGGAGAGCAATCCCCCCACTCGGGGGCTTAGCTGCAGTCCAGTACTCGCCTAACTTCTCTCACTCGGAGTCTTAGCTTCAGTCCAGTACTCGCCTAAGTTTGTAAAATCCTACCAAGTGGAGAGCAATCCTCCCACTCGGGGGTTTAGCTGCAGTCTAGTACTCGCCTAAGTTCTCCCACTCGAAGGCTTAGCTGCAGTCCAGTACTCGCCTGAGTTCTCCCTCTCGGAGGCTTAACTGTAGTCTAGTACTCGCCTAAGTTTGTAAAATCCTACCGAGTGGAGAGCAATCCTCCCACTCAGGGGCTTAGCTGCAGTCTAGTACTCACCTAAGTTCTCCCACTAGGAGGCTTAGCTGCAGTCTAGTACTCGCCTAAGTTTGTAAAATCCTACCGAGTGGAGAGCAACCCTCCCACTCGGGGGCTTAGCTGCAGTCTAGTACTCACCTAAGTTTTCCCACTCGGAGGCTTAGCTATAGTCCAGTACCCGCCTAAGTTTGTAAAATCCTACCGAGTGGAGAGCAATCCTCCCACTCGGGGGCTTAGTTGCAATCTAGTACTCGCCGAATTTCTCACACTCGGAGGCTTAGTTGTAGTCCAGTACTCGCCTAAGGTTGTAAAATCCTACCGAGTGGAGAGCAACCCTCCCACTCGAGGGCTTAGGTGCAGTCCAGTACTCGCCTAAGTTCTCCCACTCGGAGGCTTAGCTGCAGTCCAGTACTCGCCTAAGTTTGTAAAATCCTACCGAGTGGAGAGGAATCATCCCACTCGGGGGCTTAGCTGTAGTCCAGTACTCACCTAAGTTCAACCACTCGGAGTCTTAGCTGCAGTCCACTACTCGCCTAAGTTTGTAAAATCCTACCAAGTGGAGAGCAATCCTCCCACACGGGGGCTTAGCTGCAGTCCAGTACTCGCCTAAGTTCTCCCACTCGGAGTCTTACCTGCAGTCCAGTACTCGCCTAAGTTTGTAAAATCCTACCGACTAGAGAGCAATCCTCCCACTCGGGGGTTTGCTGCAGTCTAGTACTCACCTAAGTTCTCCCACTCGGAGGCTTAGCTGTAGTGTAGTACTCGTCTAAGTTTGTAAAATCCTACCGAGTGGAGAGCAATCCTCCCACTCATGGGCTTAGCTGCAGTGTAGTACTCGCCTAAGTTCTCCCACTCGGAGGCTTAGCTGCAGTCCAGTACTCGCCTAAGTTTGTAAAATCCTACCGAGTGGAGAGCAATCCTCCCACTCAGAGCCTTAGCTGTAGTCTAGTACTCGCCTAAGTTTGTAAAATCCTACCGAGTGGAGAGCAATCCTCCCACTCGCGGGCTTAGCTGCAGTCTAGTACTCGCCTACGATCTCCCACTCGGAGTCTTAGCTGCAGTCCAGTACTTGCCTAAGTTTGTAAAATCCTACCGAGTGGAGAGCAATCCTCCCACTCGGGGGCTTAGCTATAGTCCAGTACTCGCCTAAGTTCTCCCACTCGGAGGCTTAGCTGCAGTCCAGTACTCGCCTAAGTTTGTAAAATCCTATTGAGTGGAGAGCAATCCTCCCACACGGGGGCTTAGTTGCAGTCCAGTACTCGCCTAAGTTCTCCCACTCGGAGTCTTAGCTGCAGTCCAGTACTCGCCTAAGTTTGTAAAATCCTACCGACTAGAGAGCAATCCTCCCACTCGGGGGCTTAGCTGCAGTCTAGTACTCACCTAAGTTCTCCCACTCGGAGGCTTAGCTGTAGTGCAGTACTCGTCTAAGTTTGTAAAATCCTACCTTGTGGAGAGCAATCCTCCCACTCAGGGGCTTAGCTGCAGTCTAGTACTCGCCTAAGTTCTCCCACTCGGAGGCTTAGTTGCAGTCCAGTACTCGCCTAAGTTTGTAAAATCCTACCGAGTGGAGAGCAATCCTCCCACTCAGAGCCTTAGCTGCAGTCTAGTACTCGCCTAAGTTTGTAAAATCCAACCGAGTGGAGAGCAATCCTCCCACTCGGGGGCTTAGCTGTAGTCCAGTACTCGCCTAAGTTCTCCCACTCGGAGGCTTAGTTGCAGTCCAGTACTCGCCAAAGTTTGTAAAATCCTACTGGGTGGAGAGCAATCCTCCCACTCGGTGGCTTAGCTGCAGTCCAGTACTCGCCTAAGTTCTCCCACTCAGAGTCTTAGCTGCAGTCCAGTACTCACCTAAGTTTGTAAAATCCTACCGAGTGGAGAGCAATCCTCCCACTCGGGGGCTTAGCTATAGTCCAGTACTCGCCTAAGTTCTCCCACTCGGAGGCTTAGCTGCAGTCCAGTACTCGCCTAAGTTTATAAAATCCTATTGAGTGGAGAGCAATCCTCCCACACGGGGGCTTAGCTGCAGTCCAGTACTCGCCTAAGTTCTCCCACTCAGAGTCTTAGCTGCAGTCCAGTACTCGCCTAAGTTTGTAAAATCCTACCGACTAGAGAGCAATCCTCCCACTCGGGGCTTAGCTGCAGTCTAGTACTCACCTAAGTTCTCCCACTCGGAGGCTTAGCTGTAGTGCAGTACTCGTCTAAGTTTGTAAAATCCTACCTTGTGGAGAGCAATCCTCCCACTCAGGGGCTTAGCTGCAGTCTAGTACTCGCCTAAGTTCTCCCACTCGGAGGCTTAGCTGCAGTCCAGTACTCGCCTAAGTTTGTAAAATCCTACCGAGTGGAGAGCAATCCTCCCACTCAGAGCCTTAGCTGCAGTCTAGTACTCGCCTAAGTTTGTAAAATCCTACTGAGTGGAGAGCAATCCTCCCACTCGGGGGCTTAGCTGCAGTCTAGTACTCGCCTACGATCTCCCACTCGGAGTCTTAGCTGCAGTCCCGTACTTGCCTAAGTTTGTAAAATCCTACCGAGTGGAGAGCAATCCTCCCACTCGGGGGCTTAGCTGCAGTCCAGTACTCGCCTAAGTTCTCCCACTCGGAGGCTTAGTTGCAGTCCAGTACTCGCCTAAGTTTGTAAAATCCTACCGAGTGGAGAGCAATCCTCCCACTCGGGGGCTTAGCTGCAGTCCAGTACTCGCCTAACTTCTCTCACTCGGAGTCTTAGCTTAAGTCCAGTACTCGCCTAAGTTTGTAAAATCCTACCATGTGGAGAGCAATCCTCCCACTCGGGGGTTTAGCTGCAGTCTAGTACTCGCCTAAGTTCTCCCACTCGGAGGCTTAGCTGCAGTCCAGTACTCGCCTAAGTTCTCCCTCTCGGAGGCTTAGCTGTAGTCTAGTACTCGCCTAAGTTTGTTAAATCCTACCGAGTGGAGAGCAATCCTCCCACTCAGGGGCTTAGCTGCAGTCTAGTACTCACCTAAGTTCTCCCACTAGGAGGCTTAGCTGCAGTCTAGTACTCGCCTAAGTTTGTAAAATCCTACCGAGTGGAGAGCAACCCTCCCACTCGGGGGCTTAGCTGCAGTCTAGTACTCACCTAAGTTTTCCCACTCGGAGGCTTAGCTATAGTCCAGTACCCGCCTAAGTTTGTAAAATCCTACCGAGTGGAGAGCAATCCTCCCACTCGGGGGCTTAGTTGCAATCTAGTACTCGCCGAATTTCTCACACTCGGAGGCTTAGTTGTAGTCCAGTACTCGCCTAAGGTTGTAAAATCCTACCGAGTGGAGAGCAACCCTCCCACTCGAGGGCTTAGGTGCAGTCCAGTACTCGCCTAAGTTCTCCCACTCGGAGGCTTAGCTGCAGTCCAGTACTCGCCTAAGTTTGTAAAATCCTACCGAGTGGAGAGCAATCATCCCACTCGGGGACTTAGCTGTAGTCCAGTACTCACCTAAGTTCAACCACTCGGAGTCTTAGCTGCAGTCCACTACTCGCCTAAGTTTGTAAAATCCTACCAAGTGGAGAGCAATCCTCCCACACGGGGGCTTAGCTGCAGTCCAGTACTCGCCTAAGTTCTCCCACTCGGAGTCTTAGCTGCAGTCCAGTACTCGCCTAAGTTTGTAAAATCCTACCGACTAGAGAGCAATCCTCCCACTCGGGAGTTTGCTGCAGTCTAGTACTCACCTAAGTTCTCCCACTCGGAGGCTTAGCTGTAGTGCAGTACTCGTCTAAGTTTGTAAAATCCTACCGAGTGGAGAGCAATCCTCCCACTCAGGGGCTTAGCTGCAGTCTAGTACTCGCCTAAGTTCTCCCACTCGGAGGCTTAGCTGCAGTCCAGTACTCGCCTAAGTTTGTAAAATCCTACCGAGTGGAGAGCAATCCTCCCACTCAGAGCCTTAGCTGTAGTCTAGTACTCGCCTAAGTTTGTAAAATCCTACCGAGTGGAGAGCAATCCTCCCACTCGGGGGCTTAGCTGCAGTCTAGTACTCGCCTACGATCTCCCATTCAGAGTCTTAGCTGCAGTCCAGTACTTGCCTAAGTTTGTAAAATCCTACCGAGTGGAGAGCAATCCTCCCACTCGGGGGCTTAGCTGTAGTCCAGTACTCGCCTAAGTTGTCCCACTCGGAGGCTTAGTTGCAGTCCAGTACTCGCCTAAGTTTGTAAAATCCTACCGGGTGGAGAGCAATCCTCCCACTCGGGGGCTTAGCTGCATTCCAGTACTCGCCTAAGTTCTCCCACTCAGAGTCTTAGCTGCAGTCCAGTACTCACCTAAGTTTGTAAAATCCTACCGAGTGGAGAGCAATCCTCCCACTCGGGGGCTTAGCTATAGTCCAGTACTCGCCTAAGTTCTCCCACTCGGAGGCTTAGCTGCAGTCCAGTACTCGCCTAAGTTTGTAAAATCCTACCGAGTGGAGAGCAATCGTCCCACTCGAGGGCTTAGCTGCAGTCCAGTAGTCGCCTAAGTTCTCCCTCTCGGAGGCTTAGCTGTAGTCTAGTACTCGCCTAAGTTTGTAAAATCCTACCGAGTGGAAAGCAATCGTCCCACTCGGGGGCTTAGCTGCAGTCTAGTACTCGCCTAAGTTCTCCCACACAGAGGCTTAGCTGCAGTCCAGTACTCGCCTAAGTTTGTAAAATCCTACTGAGTGGAGAGCAATCCTCCCACTTGGGGGCTTAGCTGCAGTCCAGTACTCGCCTAAGTTTGTAAAATCCTACCGAGTGGAGAGCAATCCTCCCACTCGGGGGCTTAGCTGCAGTCCAGTACTCGCCTAAGTTCTCTCACTCGGAGTCTTAGCTTCAGTCCAGTACTCGCCCAAGTTTGTAAAATCCTACCGAGTGGAGAGCAATCGTCCCACTCGAGGGCTTAGCTGCAGTCCAGTACTCGTCTAAGTTCTCCCTCTCGGAGGCTTAGCTGTAGTCCAGTACTCGCCTAAGTTTGTAAAATCCTACCAAGTGGAAAGCAATCGTCCCACTCGGGGGCTTAGCTGCAGTCTAGTACTCGCCTAAGTTCTCCCACTCAAAGGCTTAATTGAAGTCCAGTACTCGCCTAAGTTTGTAAAATCCTACCGAGTGGAGAGCAATCCTCCCACTCGGGGGCTTAGCTGCAGTCCAGTACTTGCCTAAGTTTGTAAAATCCTACCGAGTGGAGAGCAATCGTCCCACTCGGGGGCTTAGCTGCAGTGCAATACTCGCCTAAGTTCTCTCACTCGGAGTCTTAGCTTCAGTCCAGTACTCGCCTAAGTTTGTAAAATCCTACCGAGTGGAGAGCAATCCTCCCACTCGGGGGTTTAGCTGCAGTCTAGTACTCACCTAAGTTCTCCCACTCGGAGGCTTAGCTGCAGTCCTGTACTCACCTAAGTTTGTAAAATCCTACCGAGTGGGGAGTAATCCTCCCTCTTGGGGGCTTAGCTGCAGTCTAGTACTCGCCTAAGTTCTCCCACTAGGAGGCTTAGATGCAGTCCAGTACTCGTCTAAGTTTGTAAAATCCTACCGAGTGGAGAGCAATCCTCCCACTCGGGGCCTTAGTTGCAATCTAGTACTCGCCTAAGTTCTCCCACTCGGAGGCTTAGTTGCAGTCCAGTACTCGCCTAAGGTTGTAAAATCCTACCAAGTGGAGAGCAACCCTCCCACTTGGGGGCTTAGCTGCAGTCCAGTACTCGCCTCAGTTCTCCCACTCGGAGGCTTAGCTGCAGTCCAGTAATCGCCTAAGTTTGTAAAATCCTATCGAGTGGAGAGCAATGCTCCCACTCAAGGGCTTAGCTGCAGTCCAGTACTCACCTAACTTCAACCACTCAGAGTCTTAGCTGCAGTCCAGTACTCGCCTAAGTTTATAAAATCCTACCGAGTGGAGAGCAATCCTCTGACTCAGGGGCTTAGCTGCAGTCCAGTACTCGCCTAAGTTCTCCCACTCGGAGGCTTAGCTGCAGTCCAGTACTCGCCTAAGTTCTCCCACTCGGAGGCTTAGCTGCAGTCCAGTACTCGCCCAAGTTTGTAAAATCCTACCGAGTGGAGAGTAATCCTCCCACTCGAGGGCTTAGCTGCAGTCCAGTACTCGCCTAAGTTCTCCCACTCAGAGGCTTAGCTGCAATCCAGTACTCGCCTAAGTTTGCAAAATCCTACCGAGTGGAGAGCAACCCTCCCCTTGGGGGCTTAGCTGCAGTCTAGTACTCGCCTAAGTTCTCCCACTCGGAGGCTTAGCTACAGTCTAGTACTCGCCTAAGTTTGTAAAATCCTACCCAGTGGAGAGCAATCCTCCCACTCGGGGGCTTATCTGCAGTACAATACTCGCCTAAGTTCTCCCACTCGGAGCTTAGCTGCAGTCCAGTACTTGCCTAAGTTTGTAAAATCCGACCGAGTGGATAGCAATCCTCCCACTCGGGGGCTTAGCTGCAGTCCAGTACTCGCCTAAGTTCAACCACTCGGAGTCTTAGCTGCAGTCCAGTACTCGCCAAATTTGTAAAATCCCACCGAGTGGAGAGCAATCCTCCCACTCAGGGGCTTAGCTGCAGTCCAGTACTCGCCTAAGTTCTCCCACTTGGAGGCTTAGCTGCAGTCCAGTACTCGCCTAAGTTTGTAAAATCCTACCGAGTGGAGAGCAATCCTCCCACTCGAGGGCTTAGCTGCAGTCCAGTACTCGCCTAAGTTCTCCCACTCGGAGGCTTAGCTGCAGTCCAGTACTCGCCTAAGTCTGTAAAATCCTACCGATTGGAGAGCAATCCTCCCACTCGAGGGCTTAGCTGCAGTCCAGTACTCGCCTAAGTTCTCCCACTCGGAGGCTTAGCTGCAGTCCAGTACTCGCCTAAGTTTGTAAAATCCTACCGAGTGGAGAGCAATCCTCCCACTCGGGGGCTTAGCTGCAGTCCAGTACTCGCCTAAGTTCTCCCACTCAGAGGCTTAGCTGCAGTCCATTACTCGCCTAAGTTTGTAAAATCCTACCGAGTGGAGAGCAATACTCCCATTCGGGGGCTTAGCTGCAGTCCAGTACTCGCCTAAGTTCTCCCACTCAGAGTCTTAGCTTCAGTCCAGTACTCGCCTAAGTTTGTAAAATCCTACCGAGTGGAGAGCAATCCTCCCACTCGGGGGCTTAGATGCAGTATAGTACTCGCCTAAGTTCTCCCACTCGGAGGCTTAGCTGTAGTTTAGTACTCGCCTAAGTTTGTAAAATCCTATCGAGTGGAGAGCAATCCTCCCACTCGGGGGCTTAGCTGCAGTCTAGTACTCGCCTAAGTTCTCCCACTAGGAGGCTTAGCTGCAGTCCAGTACTCACCTAAGTATGTAAAATCCTACCGAGTGGAGAGAAACCCTCCCACTCGGGGGCTTAGCTGCAGTCTAGTACTCGCCTAAGTTCTCCCACTCGGAGGAATAGCTGTAGTCCAGTACTCGCCTAAGTTTGTAAAATCCTACTGAGTGGAGAGCAATCCTCCCACTCGGGGGCTTAGCTGCAGTCTAGTACTCGCCTAAGTTCTCCCACTCGGAGGCTTAGTTGAAGTCCAGTACTCGCCTAAGGTTGTAAAATCCTACCGAGTGGAGAGCAACCCTCCCACTCGGGGGCTTAGCTGCAGTCCAATACTCGCCTAAGTTTAAAAAATCCTACCGAGTGGAGAGCAACCCTCCCACTCGAGGGCTTAGCTGCAGTCTATTACTCGCCTAAGTTCGAAACACGTCCCTATCTGCAAGGACGGTGAGGTGCAGGTCGACTGCAACCTTCTCCTTCGGAGCTACGCCACAAGTACAATGTGCGCTCCATCCCTATCCACAAGGACGACGAGGTGTAGGACGACTGCAACCTTCTCCTTTGGAGCTACGCCACAAGTACAATGTGCGCTCCATCCCTATCTGCAAGGACGACGAGGTGCATGTCGGTTGCAACCCTCTCTTTCGGAGCTACGCCACAAGTACAATGTGCACTCCATCCCTATCTACAAGGATGACGAGGTGCAGGTCAACTGCAACACATGCTCTGTCCCAATCCGCAAGGACGACGAAGTGCAGTTCGACTAGAGTTACCACCTCAGAGTTACGTCTCTAGCACAAAGATTATTCCGAGCAAAGAACAAAGTCCACTTGAAGGCAAAGTGCAAGCATATTCGGAAATAAACTAAATTCGGATAAATCCTAAAGTTCCAAGCAGCAAATCAAAAGAATTTGAGCATCAATCCCGAAGGAGTTTAACGGTTACAGTAATCACTCGGTATTTCGAGGCAAATTTAAGGTAGATTCAAGTCTCATAAGTTTGTTCACTCGGCAGGAGGAGGGCTGGCAGGCTCGACGAATTCATCCAAGTCGATCCCATCCGTGATCCGAGTGGCAGCAGCGATGAAAGTCTCCATGAAGGACTGGAAGTCATGCCTTTTGGTGTTAGCTACCTTGATCGCCGCCAGCTTGTCTTCACGAGCTTCCTTGTAGTGGACTCGCACCAAGGACAGCGCCACGTCAGCACCACACCGGGTGGAGGACTTGTTCCATTCTTGCACTCGGCTAGGGATCTCGTTGAGTCGAGCCATCAGGGATTCCAGGTCATTTTGAAGCATCGCCCTTGGCTAGAGCAACGAGTCGACTCGTGAGACTGCCTCCTTCAGACGCCCGAGGTAGCTTGTGACACCGGCGACACGAGACTCCAGTCGGAGCATGTTCATTGCAGTTTCGTCGCAAACTAGAGAAGTGATAGGCTCCAGACCCGTCTCGGCCTTTCCAGTTTCCTCGTCAAAGTCTTGGCAGAATTTTGTAGTCAAAAAATTAGTGGGTCGATTGGACATGATTCATTTGGAAGCATCAACGCAGTCGGTTTGAAAGGAGTACCTTCCAGCATCAGATAGAGCTTCTTGGCAAGAGTTCTCAGATAAGCTTCTGTGTCATTCCTCTTGTGGACCGCAGACTCTGATTTTCATTCAGGACAATTTTATCCTTCTTCAGACGACTCACTTCTCGGTTGGACTCATTGAGGCAGGACTTCAGTTTGTTCACCTCCCCTTCCAGTGCTCTGACTGAAGCCAGCTTCTGGTCTGCAAGGGCAGTTTTATCTTGGGCTTCCTTTTGCGCAGCGGCGAGGTCCGAGTCCTTCTTCTCTAGAGCCAACTTCATTTTCTCTACAAAAGAAGCAATCAAATCAGACAAGAGTTCAAAGAAATGTTTTAAAAAGACAGTTGACAGGCAGTTACCTTCCATACCAGCAGCTTCATCTTGAGCTTTCTTCAGATTCTGCTGGGCCAACTCCAAGTCGAGGTTGAGTTGCCTCTACTTCTCCTCATGTTCAGCAAACTTGGATATGAGAGTACAAGACTTTTGTAGAAGGCAAAAGACGTGTCAATCGACAAGATCAAAGGTTGTTTACTTCTGAGTGGATAAAACTTAAAGAGTTCACTTAGACCCCAGCCGACTGCACGTAGTCAACTGCGGTCTCGGGGACTACACCCAGCAGGTGCACTTGGCATGCCCCCGCTGATTAAGACCCAATTCGACCGGTCTGCCCGGATAAAAAAACTATTCACACCCCGGCCGACTGCCAGCAATCGACCACAGTCTCGGGGACTACACCCAGTGGGTGCACTTGACGTGCCCCCACTGATTCAGATCCCATTCGACCGGTCCGCCCGGGTCGAGTGGAAGAAAAGAAAGGAAAAAAGAACTCAGATCCCAGTCGACTGCCAGCAGTCGACTGCGGTCTCGGGGACTACATCTAGTGGGTGCACTTAGCGTTCCCCCACCAGTTCAGATCCTACTCGCCCAGACCAAGTGGAAGAGCGCAAATACCAAAGACAACAAAACACCCAGTGGATGTACAGATTCGACACAAACAACAGGAGATTGTATGGAAGAGAATATTTCAGATAGCATACCCTGACACAACAAGGTCAGTCGAAAGTTTACGTACCTGGACATTGGCCCGGAGAGCAGCATTGGCGTCGTAAGTAGCCTGGCTATTCTCGTGCACCGTCTTCATCCGCTCCATCATCACGTTAGCTTGACGGATGGCTTTCGCAGCCGCATCCGACTGGCTTTTTGGGACAGGGTAGCTGATGAAGAAGAGGGCAGACGACCCAGGTGCAGCAGCTTGGACCTCTGGGGCGTGAGATGGGACGACGGAAGGAATCACCGGTACAGTCAACGGTGCGGGGCGCTCACTCGACAAGGGTATAGAGAAAGTTACAGAGGCCCCGCCCGTGTCTTCAGATTGACGGACGGTTGGTGTTGTCATTGGTCCCTGCTAAGACGCCTTGCCAGCTGCTACCTTTTTGCTCTTTCTGGGCTTAGGAGCCACATCTTCATCTTCATCTGGGAGATCGATGATGTTGGGTGGAGCTGCAGGAAAATCAGTCGACCCCAAATAAACCACTCGAATTCAATCGACCAAGTAATCAAGAACAAGATCATAAGAGTTTTTACCTGGATTGGAGGTAACCGCGTCTTCCATCTCCTCGTCTCGGTACTAGTAAGAAGAGGTTCCTAATGTAGCAGCACTGAAAACGTCCGCACTCAGTCGGTCATGTTCTGTTGCTCGAGTCGACAAAAAGAATAGGTCAGATGATTACCCGGAGATGGTGGGGACGGTCACTTTGATCCTGGGTAAAGCCTTTGGCGGTTTGGAGGAGGTGGCCTTCAGTGTTTTTGGCGCTGGAGGCGGCACGACCTTGATCTGCTTCGGGGCCTTCTCAATCGGCGCTGGGGAAGACGTCCGGGGGCGCTTCGAAGATTGCCCAGTTGGCGCGGTCGCCAGGTCCGGGGTGCTCTCCGGGTCATGAGCATGTTTGGATCTCCTCTCTCTGCGAGGAGGCGAGTCGACCTCTCCGTCATCAGTCGAGTCGTCACTCTCCTCGTCCTCCTCGGCATCCGAGTGCCACTCGCCGCTCTCACCCCCGCTCGCTCCTTCCTCGACGTCTTGCCCCTGCACTCCATTGGCCATCGAGTACATATCAATGAGAGCCTGAAAAGACAACAAGCAAAAGAAATACAGTCGACCATCAACAAGGTGTCACACAGTGAATCGGGAAGATACATGGCAAAGCAGAATCATACATGTTCCGGCTGGCGCGAGTGGTCGAATGGAATCACCCTCCTAGACCCCCGGGGATTGTCCTTGTTGCTAGTGATTCCCCTCAGCCACTTCTCCAAGGTGTCTTCACTAACGTCCTCCGGGTGGATCCGAGTGGAGTCCTCGAGTCCCGAGTACATCCTCATCGGATGGTCACCGACCTGAAGCGGTTGGATGGGTCGATTGAGAAAGACCTCCAGCAGGTCCATCCCAGTCACCCCATCACGGACAAGTTGGACGACCCACTCGACCAACACCTTGACCTGCTCCTTCTCTTCTGGGACCATCCTCAAGGAGGAGGGCTTCTCCACTCGAGCTAGGGAAAAGGGAGGAAGTCCAGTCGACTGGCCCAGGGTCGGCTGGTCCTTACAGTAAAACCAAGTCGACTGCCAGCCCCTGACCGAGTCGGGAAGGATCATCGTTGGGAAGGTACTCTTGTTCCTCATCTGGATACCAAGGCCCCCGCACATATGGATCACGTGCGTCCTCTCGTCACTCGGGTTGGCCTTCTTAACCGACTGGGAGCGACATGTGAAGATGTGTTTGAAGAGACCCCAGTGCGGTTGACAACTCAAGAAATTTTCACACATCGACACAAAAGCAGCCAGATAGACTATGGTGTTTGGAGTGAAGTGGTGGAGTTGAGCCCCAAAGAAGTTCAGAAATCCACGAAAGAAAGGATGGGGAGGCAAAGAAAACCCGCGGTCGACGTGGGTGGCGAGGAGAACGCACTCACCCTCCCGCGGCTGCGGCACGGTCTCGTTGTCTGGGAACCGCGCCGATTTGTGGGGGATCAGTCCCCCCTCCACCAGATCGTCAAGGTCGTCTTGGCTGATCATCGAGCGGATCCAGTCGCCTTGGATCCAGCCTGGCGGCAGGCCGGATCTTGACGACGATCCACCCCGACTTGTCTTCTTGCCCTTCGCCTTCACGGTCGCCTTCTTCGCGTGCTCCAACGCCACCGTCTTCTCTTTCCCCATGACGGCAGATCAAGTCCGAGCGAGGTTGCGACGCCGAGAGCGGGAGCGAGCATGGCGGAGAAGTCTGAGGAAGAAGGAAGAAAAAGGGAGCGCGCTGTGCAAAGACCTGGTCCGGTGCCTTTTATAAGGTCATTCCCCGAGTGACTGACTGGTAGGCCCAGACAATCTAAACAAATCCCGCAACAGTCGCGCGCGCAATACATGGCGAAAAAGATGGCGCAGGGATTGAGGCGACCTGCCTAATCCGGCCCGATTACCACAGCTCCGCCCATTTGGCGCGCTTCCCAAAATTTGAATCCCGCGAAATCCGCAGAGAGCAGAGCAACTTGTCAGACTGAAAACATCCTCCACATTATCATTCGGAACTCTACCGTGAAGGCTCACTTGACAAAAACTAAGAATGGACCAAGGCGACTGAAAAAGAAGTTGACGTTATCTCCTCAGTTCATTGATACAGAGTAAGATATACTCATAGCACGAAGAATGAGTCGGAAGTGTTCTCAACTCCTTCCTCACTCAAACCCTAATCCATTCGGGGGCTAATGACGAAGCTATGTACCTAGGGTAGGGTCATGGATCTGTCCAAGATACCCTCCCCAAGGTAACCTCTAAAAGGACCAGAAGCAGTCGAATAAAAATCATCATCCACTCGACCGTAAAGCTATATTCCACTCGGTAGTCTTGAAGACACTCGACGATACAAGAAACCACTCGGAGTGTAGAAGGCCTAACGTCACTCAGAATGACAACGGTCGATCATTCACTCTTTAACCTTAAAGATCATTTGTATCTCTTTATTGCTAGCGTTACCAGTAACGCCCTGCCTTAATGTACATTGAACCCTTTGTAACGTAGGCTGACTGGGGTCCTGGCGCACTCTATATAAGCCACCCCCTCCTCCGGGACAAGGGTTCGCACCCCCTGTAGCTCACACGCATATATCCAGTCGACCGCCTCCGGGCTCCGAGACGTAGGGTTGTTACTTCCTCCGAGAAGGGCTTGAACTCGTAAAACTCGCGTGTACAACTCCTCCATAGTTAGGATCTTGCCTCTACATACCTACCCCCCTATTCTACTGTCAGACTTAGAACCACGACAGTCGCCTCCTTCACCTCGAACCAAGCGTGCTCGACCGCCCGGAGGCACTGGATCGCGGCATCGAAGTTTCTACCGAGGCGCTCGAAGTTGCCCCATGCCTGTGCACCGGCGCTGCGGGAGCAGGCGCCATGCGTGCGCGCCTGCACATAGCACCACTCCTCCACCGGTGGGCAGAGAGAGGAGCTTCTTGGCTCACCATCGTTGCCGCACTTATGAGGCGGCTCACCGCCGCGGCTGCCGAACCCCCTTTGGCCACCCCTTCTGCCGCCACACATGATATCACGGATCTGCTACGATGGCTACGCGTGGCGCAAACGGCTGCTGGAGGAGAGAGGTTTCGCATCGGAGTAGAGAGGATTTGTGGCGAAGAGGATAAAGAAAATGGTAGGTGTATATCCTAAAAGCGGCCGGATCCGGTATATAATTTGGATTCATGGACGGATTACATGCTTTCTGTAAAACTTTTATCATACCAGGCTATTTTTATTGGACCTGTTCGGGCAGTCATTTTTCTTGTCTCATAAAATCATCGGAAAAATGAGGCCCGACGTGTTTTTACAGGGTACTCCGCTATAGATGCTCTAATACCTTGAACTCAGAGAAGGACATCTCCCGTAAAACTATGAGAGGGACATCCTCTTTTTTCTTTAGGGTCATCCTCGGTATGAGAGAGACATACACCTAAAAAATCTATTGAGACGGACATCCTCAGTGGTGGCCATGTTCTATGCACGAGGGCCGAGAGGTCGGCATCAGGATCTAGGGGCAGTAGACGCGTGGTTATGACTTGCGAGTGGTGTCGTCGTCGCTTTGCAAGACGTGCTTCTACTACTCCGCTTAGTTCGTCGCAAAAAAAAGAAATACTACTTTGTATATGGGCCTATGTGTAGTTTTCCTTCTTCATCGGTTGCCTGGAGCAAAAAAAAAGATGCTAGACTTAGGGTGTATGCTGATTCGTAAATTTGCTCCGTCACCCATCCACGAATAAGGGAGCAGTACGCGGACAGAATGCGGGAGACGACCATCCAACGCTGTCCGCATACATTTTAAACCCGATCTCAACTAACCGTATGGTATTCATACAAACATGACAAATTTTTATCAATGTTCGGATAGAAAATAACACAAATCATCCATACACATCATTCAAATAAGTGTAGTACAACAATAGTTCATATTTAACAACATCAACAGATCCCATCATCCCAAGCATACTATCCCTTCAGCTTCACTCAACAGTGCATGTGCATAAATGACCATCCCTCCATTTTATGATACATCACGGCAGCGCGTGTCGGCTATACAATATATAGAGTAACATTGAATGAATGAATGAGTCAATCAACAAGTTGAGCAGAAAAAAGCAAAACATATGATCTCATCCTCTGTTGCGCGCAGTGGCTACCTTGCCTCCAACATATCAACCGCGCCACAAAACTTGGTGATGGATGTCTGGATAGCATACCATCGAACGAGTACAACCACAGATTGCGTTGTTGTAGATGTGCATGTCGTAGGGTGGAATATGATTTCGCGCGTGAAATGTTTCATGCACTTGCTGCCAGAAGGTCCCTCTCTGCTCCTGCCTACGAAACCCACAGATATGTCCAACAATGCATCGCACAACAACTTCACCCTCCATGGTCCAGTACACCGCCATCCTTCGTATTCTAAAAAAATGACATGGCATTAAAAAATTAGCTCAATGGCATTTGATCGAACACCTACTGGGCGTGGTGACCGCCATGGACGACTTTGACATGGAGCGGAGTGTGCCTGCCTACGGATGGGTCCTAGGTGGGCGACGCCGTTGTAAAGGCGAGTAGGCACGTTGGTGCTGGTTTCGGTGGTCCGGCAATGCCTATGTGCCGGCTGCAGAGGTACATTGGCGGCGGCACAGGAGGAGGAGGGTGGGGATGCAAAGCAAGGGGGGAAGGAGACCTGGAGGTGTCGGAGTCCTACGTGGCTGTTGTACGGACTGCCACAAAGCCCCCTAGTTTGTCTCCATTTTGCAAAAAAAGTGCATCCATACCACTTGTCAGAACGATACAGGCCCATATTAGATGACATAGCGTGTCCGGACCGTGTGGTCTTGACGGTTGCGAGTGATTTGAGAGTCGGTGTTGGAGATGCCCTTATGAGATATACATATTACATAACCTTTCCTGTAGTAACTCTTAGAGACCCTCTATCCATCAGATAACTTTCTTTTGCCACCTGACATTTTTAGCAACCATTAGATCGTGATCCAATGATCCAAAATGGATCGTGTCACTGTTCATATTCTCCTTCTTCTTTTTTTTTCTCCCGAAGGCCTACAATTTATCCTGCCCTAACCGCCCGTTTCCATTACCTGCGGCCAACAGGGACCTACCGCATACCGCCTCGCCCTCCCTCAACCTTCCCCCACCGGTCTTGGTGGCCACTGTCCCGACCATCCCTCTAAGTCCAGCATCACCCATGAAAACCTCCGGCGACCCCTTTGTAACGCCCCAAGACCGACGCGCCAAGTGTCGATCAGTTATTCGCTGTTGTTGCCTTGTCATTGCTTGCGTGTCATGCATTGCATATCATGTCATCATGCGCATTTCTTTTGCATACGTGTTTCTCTCATGCATCCGAGCATTTTCCCCGTTGTCCGTTTCGCATTCCGGCGCTTCGTTCTCCTCCGGTGGTCATTTCTACCTTTCTTTCTTGTGTGGGGGTTAAACATTTCCGGATTGGACCGAGTCTTGCCAAGCGGCCTTGGTTTACCACCGGTAGACCGCCTGTCAAGTTTCGTACCATTTGGACTTCGTTTGATACTCCAACGGTTAACCGAGGGACCGAGAAGGCCTCGTGTGTGTTGCAGCCCAACACTCCTCCAATTTGGCCCAAAACCCACCTAACTCTGCTCCATCATCTAGAGCGTTCGATCACGATCGCGTGGCCGAAAACCGCACCTCATTTGGACTCTCCTAGCTCCCTCTACCTATAAAAGAGCACCCTCCCCGAAATTTCGGATCATTTCGTAGATGAACCCTAGATCCACTCCTCCCCGCGCATCCGGACGCGTCCGCACCGCGCCGGACATGTCAGCTCACCGCCGCCACCTCACTCCATCCAATCAGGGAGCGCCACGTCAGCTCCACTGTCGCCCGAGCCAATCTCAGCGCGCCATGTCAGCGCCCGCGCCGCCCGACTTCGCCGCGGCCCGCGAGGCCCGCCGCAGGCCCTCCTGGGCCCGAGGCTCCCCGCCGCCACTCAGATCCATCGCTGCCCAGCGCCACCGCCCGCCTCCTCTCGCCGCCTCGCTGCCTCCATCGCCGGTCGCCGCGTCCGCCATCGCCGGCAGCCGCCTTCGCTCGCCGCAGCGCGCCCCGTCGCCCGAACGCCTCCCCGCCGCCGTCCCGGAGTACTCCGGCCTCGATCCGAGCCCAAGGAGGAGCGCCACCGCCGCCTGCTTCCAGATCCGGCGTCGCCCGCCGCGGATCCGGCCATCCCCGTCGCCGGAGTCTCCCAACGCCACCGCCGCCTTGCCTCGATCCCGATCGGATCGGGAGAGACGACCGGGACGCTCCGCGCCCGCGTGGACCTTCCGCGTGGGCCACCTCCTCCCCGCCTTCGGCCCAGCTCCAGCCGGCCTCGTTCGTCCTGACTCATCCTCCTTCGTGGGCCAGCCCGGCTTCACCGGCCAGCGTAGCGCCCGAGTCCGGCCCAGCGCGCCGCCCCGCCTCGGCCTGCCACTTCCTCCTCTCCGGGCCAAGCCCATGGGTGAGCCGCACACCCAGCGCCCCGCCTCTGTTTTTTTCCTGCTGTTGGGCTTGCCTCAGATTCGGCCCGCATCCTTTTTTTTCCAGATCTGGACGATTTGTCTATATTTCCTGAGACTGCTATTTTACAGATTAGTCCCCCTGGTTCATGCATTTAATAACTCACTAACCGTGCATCGGATTAAAATGATTTTTATATGAAACTTGCTCAGAATTTTGTGTAGATTAATAATATCCAATTTTCATCTATGTTTGAAATGTTAAAAATGATGTTTGTTTAAATTTGCTCCTATGCCATGTTAAAATGATTTAATTCATAACTAAATAAACGTAGCTCCAATTTTAATAATCTTTATATGTAAATTGGTAGAAAAATGTCTAGTTTAACATGTTGCACTCATCTTGCATGTTTAACAACTCTAAAATAATGTTTAGGGCAGAACAGTACCAAACCTTAAATTATGCATATGAGGATTTTCCGGAATTGTTGTTCGTTGCTTCCGGCCTCATTTAAACTTGCCTAGATAGGTAGTTTTGTTGTGCTTCGCCTCTTGCCATGTTAATCAACATTTAATATTGTTGGGGTACATAAACGAGAGAGAACTAAATAATCGATGTGGTGTTTTGTCAATATGCATCCCGATGCATATTGAGCTCCACTTAATTTGTAGTTTTGTTTGTGCACTTTGCCATGCCATGCATATTTAAACCGGACATGCATCATACTTGGATGTGCATCATGCCATGCCTTTGTGGTAGTTGTTTACTATGTTGTGTGCTTCTTTTCCGGTGATTGCTTCTTCGGGTGGTTCCGGTAACGTCGTGTTGTGAAGATTCGTTCGACTACGTCCGTTTGTCTTCTTCATGAACTCGTTCTTCTTCCTTGCGGGATTTCAGGCAAGATGTTCATACCCTCGAAATCACTACTATCTTTGCTATGCTAGTTTGCTCGCTCTTTGCTATGCCAATGTTACGATGCCTACCAATTGCTTGTCAGCCTCCCAATTGCCATGTCAAACCTCTAACCCACCATGTCCTAGCAAACCGTTGATTGGCTATGTTACCGCTTTGCTCAACCCCTCTTATAGCATTGCTAGTTGCAGGTGAAGATTGGAGGCTGTTCCTTGTCGGGACATTTATTTACTTGTTGGGGTATCACAATATATCTTATTTAATAAATGCATCTATATACTTGGTAAAGGGTGGAAGGCTCGGCCCTATGCCTGGTGTTTTGTTCCACTCTTGCCGCCCTAGTTTCTATCATATCGGTGTTATGTTCCCGGATTTTGTGTTCCTTACGCGGTTGGGCTATTATGGGAACCCCTTGACAGTTCGCCTTAAGTAAAGCTCTTCCAGCAATGCCCAACATTGGTTTTACCATTTGCCACCTAGCCTTTTCTTTTCCCTTGGGAGTCGCGCTCCTGAGGGTCATCATTATTTTACCCCCTCGGGCCAATGCTCCTCTGAGTGTTGGTCCACCTGTCAGCTGCCGGTGGCCAGCAGGGGCAACTCTGGGCTGGCTTACCCGTACCTAAGACAATCTGAGTGTGCCCTGAGAAAGAGATATGTGCAACTCCTATCGGGATTTGTCGGCACATTCGGGCGGTGTTGCTGGTTTAGTTTTACCCTGTCGAAATGTCTTGTTGTACCGGGATACCGAGTCTGATCGGAATGTCTCGGGAGGAGGTCTATTCCTTCATTGACCGTGAGAGCTTGTCATGGGCTAAGTTGGGACACCCCTGCAGGGATTTGAACTTTCGAAAGCCGTGCCCGCGGTTATGGGCAGATGGGAATTTGTTAACGTTCGGTTGTAGAAAACCTGAAGCTTGACCTTAATTAAAATGAATCAACCGCGTGTGTAACCATGATGGTCTCTTTCCGGCGGAGTCCGGGAAGTGAACACGGTTGTTGGAGTTATGCTTGGCGTAGGTTGTTTTAGGATCACTTCTTGATCATAGTTTCTCGACCGTGCTTTGCCTTCTCTTCACGCTCTCTTTTGCGTATGTTAGCCACCAGATATGCTAGTCGCTTGCTGCAGCTCCACCTCATACCTTTTACCTTACCCATAAGCTTAAATAGTCTTGATCGCGAGGGTGCGAGATTGCTGAGTCCCCGTGGCTCATAGATACTTCCAAAACCAGCTTGCAGGTGCCGATGAGACTGTGCAGATGACGCAACCAAGCTCAGGAGGAGCTCGATGAAGATCTTGTCCTTTATGTTGTTTCGTTCTAGACGATCAGTGGTGGAGCCCAGTTGGGGTCGATCGGGGACCTGTGTCGCATTTGGGGTTCTTCTTTTATTTTGGCTCCGTAGTCGGGCCTTGATTGTATTTGGATGATGTAATGTTTTATTCATGTAATTGTGTGAAGTGGCGATTGTAAGCCAACTATGTATCTCTTTCCCTTATGTATTACATGGGTTGTGTGAAGATTACCTCACTTGCGACATATGCCTTCAATGCGATTATGTCTCTAAGTCGTGCCTCGACACGTGGGAGCTATAGTCGCATCGAGGGTGTTACAAGTTGGTATCAGAGCCTTCCCCGACCTTAGGAGCCCCATTGTTTGATCGTTATTAGCGGCCGAGTTGTGTCTAGAAAAATGTTTTGAGTCATTTAGGAATTATATATCGGAGAGTTTAGGAATTCTTTTTACTTCCCAGTCTCCTCATCGCTCTGATAAGGCATCCTGACGTAGAGTTTTGACTCTTCTCTTCTCAAATTTCACTAAAAAAAATTTAGGATCACGCGGGTATCTTGGAATCGTTCCGGTGGTTTTATGATGAGAACATTGTCTTGGTGCCTCCTGTCAGGGGTTTTGTGGAAGTGTCCCGGGGAGTTGAGCTCTGAGGTGTTGTCGTCATAATTTTATCATTGCAGTTCTGGAATACCTGAGTTTAGTACGCCGACATCGAAAATCTCTTTTATACAGTTCGTTGGTGAGATAACCTCGACGCCACCCAGTACTGGGGCGGAAGTTCGGGAGTATCGCCATAACTTGTATAACGGATGCTTTTCGAAGGTTGAGGTAGACGATTTCCGAAGGTTTCTTGGTTATGTGTTGAAGGATGGATACAGCTGGATGTAGGATTTGCTAGTTTTGGGTGAGATATTATGCTTCCCCTGTATCCCCAACACCTAATTGCATAACCGGAAAATTTTGGGGGTTTCATAGGTGGGAATTCAAGTAGCTCTTAGGATATCTTTCCGACAGATGTATGATATGAAATTGGGGTTCGACGTCTAGTGGTCCACCTATTCACGGTCGATTTTATAGTGGTCTCGTTGTGTCTTAAAGAGTCCTTGGCTATGCTGACTCGGGGACGCTTCGTATGTCATGTGCACTGCCTTGTACATGATGGTGCTGTACGGTCGAGCCCATGTAGGCCCCACCATGAAAACTTCAGACGAATTCTCTATCATATGTTTGTTCTGGCTTATTCTGCAAGCCCATCCTTGTTTTGTTTTGAGTTGTGGTATTCGAGTTGCTTCGAAGTCAAATGTTGATTCCATACCTTTTCTTAAATGTTGTTCTCATATTTCTATGTGAATACCAATCCTTGTTGATCATCAAGATTGTCTTTGTCAATCCTTTTAACCGGTGTGCTTCTCTTCAAGTGGATCCGATCACTTCAACATTCGCAAGATCAACTCAAGTCTTCTCAACGGCGCTCGTTTCATCCATCTCCAAGTTGTCTTTCTTTTTCCCACCCTCCCTCCCTTTTTGTTTCTTCGAGGACCCAGATTTCTTCATCGGGTATCCATTCAACTCATGTGAAGTCACTCCATTCTTTTTCGTCAATATTCTTACCCGGTGGTTCTCAAGGAGATGTTCTACTAGTTCGTCATTCTTCATTCTTTTCTTCTCCGATGGAACCAATTCAAGCTTTTGGTGTTGATCATATCCTTTTTCCTCATTTCAAATACCTTTTCTTACCGGTGCACCTCTTTATCATTCACCTCTCGCTATTCAATTATTCCGGTGTGCTCAAGATATCTCGAAGATTCATGTTTTCCACTCTGCTTTTGTTCAAGATCTTTCGAGGTAGTTATCTCATTCAAGTCATTTAATTCAACCGGTGCAATCTATCTTTTAAATCATGCAATGGTGTTTCTTTTGAGTGGGCCCTAACCCACAGGTCTTTTTCCAGGATCTTACCTGACTCTTCTTATTTTCCCGGAGTTATTCTCAAATTCTTTTCAAAGTTTGACGTAAGAATGAATTATCATCAGTCAAATGTATTTCTCCAAGATCTTTCAAATTCTTTTCATCGTTGGCTCAACCTTTCCATTCTTCATCCCGGAGTGCCTCAACAATTCTTGGTGGTGTTTCCCGCTGTAATTCTCAGATTTTTGAAGACCGAAGAAGAGTTTCTCTTTAATCTTGCTCCATTCTCTTTAAGGTTCGTGATTCTAGCTTGTTGCCATCCTCTCGTAATTGTTTTGATCGTGAGAATTCTTTTCACCTATCCGGAGTAATTCAAGAGTCGTATCAGTTTGATTATCCAGAGTCCATCAATTCATGTTTATTCATTCTCAGCTTTCAGTTGCCATTCTCCAATTTTACCGGTGCATCAATCGAATATCCTCTAATCAGTTCTTGACCTCTTCGTTCTCATGTATCTAGTTTGTCTCAAGCACCTTCGTTCATTTGCTAATTCTTACCGGTGATGCACCCCTACTTCGAGCATTTTCAATTCTTACGGGGGTTCATTCAACATTTCTCTTCATTTGTTTATCATATCAATTCATTCGTTCTTTCCAATCCTACCGGTGGATCATTAAAGACCTCTTCAAGTTTGCGCAATATCTATCTTAATCTTTTCTACGAGAATAAGTAATATGTCGAATCCATTGATTGTCATCAATTTAATTGGTGAAGGATAAGCATAATGTAATTCTTATTCTTGTTTCATCGACTGAACTCAATTCCCTATTCCGAAGGCTCATCAAATTCCTGATTTCAATTGTGCATCTTCTCTTTTTCCGGAGTTCTCATGAAGGTTCTACATGATGGTTCATCTATGATTTAATTCATTCTCGAAGTGTTCATCGAGATTCTTTTCCAAGAAGCTCAAGATTTCTTCATATTGTATTCCAGAGTGCAATTTTTCTCCCGTATCGTTGGAGGTGGTATTATGTCATTCTTGATAATTTGAATTCATGTTTCATGATTCACGTGTTGTCATGAACGAGATATTTTAAATCCATCAATCTCTTCATTGCTATTATCTTGGGTTATATTTCACCTAAAGCCTCCTCTAAGGTTTGTTGCTATTATGGTGCTTATAAATGATCCAAGTTCTTCATATATCCTTTCCGGTGCGATATAGTTTCTCGCCTCCTAGTTCATATCAATCCAATCTTTTGTTTTCGTTAGTGGCAGAATTTTCACCTCATAAAGTTTGAGATGGTCTCCATAAGCCCACTACAACCTTGTTCTTTTCGTTGTTGGTTTTCCAACAACTCCGTTCTAGCATTTGTTGTAAGTGTGCTCCCTCGAGATCTTGTTTCCCTTTGTTCATCCCACTCCATTCTTACTTTTGTTCCGGAGGCATTGTGATGTTGCTCTCTTCTACCCATCTTCTTGTTTTGTCATGATAGTATTCTTTTCTTTGCTTATCCATTCAACCAGAGTGTCGTGTTTTCTTTCGAGCTCTCTCATCTTATCAGTTTTTGCATCCCTTCTCAACCGGAGTGTTGTCCAAATTATATCAGTCTTATTCCTTCTCTATCTTGTCTTAACCAGAGTGGTTTCAATATATATCTTGCCCTTCAACCTCAAGGTTTTTCCGCAATGTTCTTTGTTCCTCTTTTCTAAAGGAGTGTTTTTGACCTTGTTCACCTCGTTGTTTTCTGTCTCGAATTTGCTCAACCTCGCAAGGTTCTTTGATTTCACTCGTTTGTCAAAGAAGCAAGTTGTTTTACCTCCTCTCTTATCTCTTTCGTTGTCCCTCCGGTGCCATTCTAGATCTCGGGACGAGATCCTCTCGTAGTGGTGGAGTGTTGTAACGCCTCGAGACCGATGTGCCAGGTGTCGATCAGTTATTCGCTGTTGTTGCCTTGTCATTGCTTGTGTGTCATGCATTGCATATCATGTCAAGATGCGCATTTCTTTTGCATACGTGTTTGTCTCATGCATCCGAGCATTTTCTCCGTTGTCCGTTTCGCATTCCGGCGCTTCGTTATCCTCCGGTGGTCATTTCTACCTTTCTTTCTTGTGTGGGGGTTAAACATTTCCGGATTGGACCGAGTCTTGCCAAGCGGCCTTGGTTTACCACTTGTAGACCGCCTGTCAAGTTTCGTACCATTTGGACTTCGTTTGATACTCCAACGGTTAACCGAGGGACCGAGAAGGCCTCGTGTGTGTTGCAGCCCAACACTCCTCCAATTTGGCCCAAAACCCACCTAACTCTGCTACATCATCTAGAGCGTTCGATCACGATCGCGTGGCCGAAAACCGCACCTCATTTGGACTCTCCTAGCTCCCTCTACCTATAAAAGAGCACCCTCCCCGAAATTTCGGATCATTTCGCGGATGAACCCTAGATCCACTCCTCCCCGCGCATCCGGACGCGTCCGCGCCGCGCCAGACATGTCCGCTCACCGCCGCCACCCCACTCCATCCAATCAGGGAGCGCCACGTCAGCTCCACTGTCGCCCGAGCCAATCTCAGCGCGCCATGTCAGCGCCCGCGCCGCCCCACTTCGCTGCGGCCCGCGAGGCCCGCCGCAGGCCCTCCCGGGCCCGAGACTCCCCGCTGCCACTCAGATCCATCGCCGCCCAGTGCCACCGCCCGCCTACTCTCGCCGCCTTCGCTCGCCGTAGCGCGCCCCGTCGCCCGAACGCCTCCCCGCCGCCGTCCCGGAGTACTCCGGCCTCGATCCGAGCCCGAGGAGGAGCGCCACCGCCGCCTGCTTCCAGATCCGGCGTCGCCCGCCGCGGCTCCGGCCATCCCTGTCGCCGGAGTCTCCCAACGCCACCGCCGCCTTGCCTCGATCCCGATCGGATCGGGAGAGACGACCGGGTCGCTCCGCGCCCGCGTGGACCTTCCGCGTGGGCCACCTCCTCCCCGCCTTCGGCCCAGCTCCAGCCGGCCTCGTTCGGCCTGCCTCATCCTCCTTCGTGGGCCGGCACGGCTTCACCGGCAAGCGCAGCGCCCGAGTCCGGCCCAGCGCGCCGCCCCGCCTCGGCCTGTCACTTCCTCCTCTCCGGGCCAAGCCCATGGGTGAGCCGCACACCCAGCGCCCCGCCTCTGTTTTTTTCCTGTTGTTGGGCTTGCCTCAGATTCGGCCCGCATCATTTTTTTTCCAGATCTGGACGATTTGTCTATATTTCCTGAGACTGCTGTTTTGTAGATTAGTCCCCCTGGTTCATGCATTTAATAACTCACTAACCGTGCATCGGATTAAAATGATTTGTATATGAAACTTACTCAGAATTTTGTGTAGATTAATAATATCCAATTTTCATCTATGTTTGAAATGTTAAAAATGATGTTTGTTTAAATTTGCTCCTATGCCATGTTAAAATGATTTAATTCATAACTAAATAACCGTAGCTCCGATTTTAATAATCTTTATATGTAAATGAGTAGAAAAATGTCTAGTTTAACATATTGCACTCATCTTGCATGTTTAACAACTCTAAAATAATGTTTAGGGCAGAACAGTACCAAACCTTAAATTATGCATATGAGGATTTTCCGGAATTGTTGTTCGTTGCTTCCGGCCTCATTTAAACTTGCCTAGATAGGTAGTTTTGTTGTGCTTCACCTCTTGCCATGTTAATCAACATTTAATATTGTTGGGGTACATAAACGAGAGAGAACTAAATAATCGATGTGGTGTTTTGTCAATATGCATCCCGATGCATATTGAGCTCCACTTAATTTGTAGTTTTGTTTGTGCACTTTGCCATGCCATGCATATTTAAACCGGACATGCATCATACTTGGCTGTGCATCATGCCATGCCTTTGTGGTAGTTGTTTACTATGTTGTGTGCTTCTTTTCCGGTGATTGCTTTTTCGGGTGGTTCCGGTAACGTCGTGTTGTGAGGATTCGTTCGACTACGTCCGTTTGTCTTCTTCATGAACTCGTTCTTCTTCCTTGCGGGATTTCAGGCAAGATGGTCATACCCTCGAAATCACTACTATCTTTGCTATGCTAGTTTGCTCGCTCTTTGCTATGCCAATGTTACGATGCCTACCAATTGCTTGTCAGCCTCCCAATTGCCATGTCAAACCTCTAACCCACCATGTCCTAGCAAACCGTTGATTGGCTCTGTTACCGCTTTGCTCAGCCCCTCTTATAGCGTTGCTAGTTGCAGGTGAAGATTGGAGGCCGTTCCTTGTCGGGACATTTATTTACTTGTTGGGATATCACAATATATCTTATTTAATAAATGCATCTATATACTTGGTAAAGGGTGGAAGGCTCGGCCCTATGCCTGGTGTTTTGTTCCACTCTTGCCGCCCTAGTTTCCGTCATATCGGTGTTATGTTTCCGGATTTTGCGTTCCTTACGCGGTTGGGCTATTATGGGAACCCTTTGACAGTTCGCCTTAAGTAAAGCTCTTCCAGCAATGCCCAACATTGGTTTTACCATTTTCCACCTAGCCTTTTCTTTTCCCTTGGGAGTCGCGCTCCTGAGGGTCATCATTATTTTACCCTCCCCCCCCCCCGGGCCAGTGCTCGTCTGAGTGTTGGTCCACCTGTCAGCTGCCGGTGGCCACCAGGGGCAACTCTGGGCTGGCTTACCCGTACCTAAGACAATCTGAGTGTACCCTGAGAAAGAGATATGTGCAGCTCCTATCAGGATTTGTCGGCACATTCGGGCGGTGTTGTTGGTTTAGTTTTACCCTGTCGAAATGTCTTGTTGTACCGGGATACCGAGTCTGATCGGAATGTCTCGGGAGGAGGTCTATTTCTTTGTTGACCGTGAGAGCTTGTCATGGGCTAAGTTGGGACACCCCTGCAGGGATTTGAACTTTCGAAAGCCGTGCCCGCAGTTATGGGCAGATGGGAATTTGTTAACGTCCGGTTGTAGAAAACCTGAAGCTTGACCTTAATTAAAATGAATCAACCGCGTGTGTAACCGTGATGGTCTCTTTCCGGCGGAGTCCGAGAAGTGAACACGATTGTTGGAGTTATGCTTGGCGTAGATTGTTTTAGGATCACTTCTTGATCATAGTTTCTCGACCGTGCTTTGCCTTCTCTTCTCGCTCTCTTTTGCGTATGTTAGCCACCAGATATGCTAGTCGCTTGCTGCAGCTTCACCTCATACCTTTTACCTTACCCATAAGCTTAAATAGTCTTGATCGCGAGGGTGCGAGATTGCTGAGTCCCTGTGGCTCACATATACTTCCAAAACCAGCTTGCAGGTGCCGATGAGACCGTGCAGATGACGCAACCAAGCTCAGGAGGAGCTCGATGAAGATCTTGTCCTTTATGTTGTTTCGTTCTAGACGATCAGCGGTGGAGCACAGTTGGTGTCGATCGGGGATCTTTGTCGCATTTGGGGTTCTTTTATTTTGGCTCCGTAGTCGGGTCATGATTGTATTTGGATGATGTAATGCTTTATTCATGTAATTGTGTGAAGTGGCGATTGTAAGCCAACTATGTATCTCTTTCCCTGATGTATTACATGGGTTGTGTGAAGATTACCTCACTTGCGACATATGCCTTCAATGCGATTATGTCTCTAAGTCGTGCCTCGACACGTGGGAGCTATAGTCGCATCGAGGGTGTTACACCCTTGCACCCCCACCTCTAAGATAAATAACGGGATCGTGGCGATCTCCTGCACCACTCATGACTTTATCCTAAAATAGATGGTGCAGCTGGTTCTTCTCCAACAAGGTCTAGCCAAGAGGAAAGGAAGAGGAAAAAATTGACTGAGCCGAAACACCTATGAAATAGCAAATCCGTAACTCTTAAGACGCTCCTTCCGTTATTGATACATATTACAGGGTTTATTATTTGCCAAACAAATTAACACGCGAAAGCACGCGCTACCACACACCACTTGCACACCAGTACTGGAGCATATGCGGCCATACGGGCATGCGGCGTCAAAAAATACGAAGGCACCAAAAATATAAGAGCAATTACAGGTAACACGGGAAATCGCGCTGACGGGCATGGCGCCCAGCTAGTCGTGCTGCACGTAGACGTCGATCTCAACGACGCCCCCGGTGGCGAGGCTGTAGTCGTAGTTCTTGGTGAGCATGTAGCCCCGCGCGTACCGGAACCGGCCGGTTCCGCCGATGAGGACCGACTCCCGCACCGTCGCGTCCATGTCGATGCGGCCCCTCGCCATCAGCGAGCTGCCGTGGTGCTCGCAGGCCTCGAGGACCAGGTGCAGCGTCAGGTCCGACACGATGCCGCCCTCCGACACGCGGACGGCCCAGCCCTGCGCCGTGCCCACCCGCGCGCTGCCGCCGCTGGGCCCCACCGTCAGCGCGTTGTTGAGCACCACGATGTCGCCGAAGTGCCGCGGCGCGGTCTTCAGCGCCGTGGCGTTGTCGCCGGTGGATACGGCCCGGCCGGACACGACGCGCATCGCGGTGGGGCGTGGGCCTGTGTAGTCGTCGTGCATGTAAAAGTGGAGGTGCGTGGTAGTTGTGCCGCTAGTCTTGTTGCCGCTTCCGGCGTCGTAGCGGTAGAAGAAGGCTGAGCCAGCAAGGAGGAAAGCCGACGCAAGGAAGAGAGAAGAGAGGGAAGCCATAGCCTACAAGCTTGGTTCAAGTATGACCGCAAACCATACTTGGGGGCTAGTACTCGGTGTCTCGGTTAGTACAGTGTGTGTGTGGCCATAGCTAGCGCGCGAGTGGGTATATATAGCCTGAGAGTATCTCTACAGATTCCGCAACCCGCCGTCTCGTAGAAATTATTTACGTATACAGTAAACGTTTTTTCCACGACCCCGGACGCACAGCCAGAATAATCCTGCACATCAATTCTGGAAATTTAAACACATTAGTTCACGTTAAAACATCTTGCCGGAGTTCAGCATAAGCATAACATAGTACACGGGAGTTGATCACACACATTTGACACATACCATAGGAGAGTTTTTAATACAAACCGAAATTAAGCACTACCGAAATTAAACAACATAGATTTGGTCCATGCACTTGGCATTGGTTCTTCGTGGAATCACCAAATTCCTCTCTCTTGTCTTAACTACCTTGTCACATTTTCTTTTACATATATGGCATGCTTAGCACATGTACACCATGAAGCACTGGGAAGAGCCTTAGGGCATCTCTAGCGTCGACACACAAACCTCCCACAACCGTCCGGACTGCCTGGTCCGGACCACGGAAACTATCCAACGCGGTTCTATATCGGTCCGCAGCGCAATCCAAACGCGATTTTTGCCGCAAACCGAAGACAAAAGTGAGGGAGGTTTGCGGGAGTCCGGACCGATCCCAAGCCCGCTTCTAACCGTCCTGGCCCACCAAAACCCCCTCCCCTTCCCGTGCTTCAGCGCCGCTTCAGAGCGTCAGCGCCCGCATTCATGCCCGGCCAGAGCGAAGCGACTGCTCACTGACACCGGCATTGAAGCGGTGCGCCGGCCAGAGAGTGCCACCCACGCCGCTTCCCGATGCAGGCGACTACCGCACGTTCAAATGACATGACGGTCGCCCGTCCGTCCGTCTGCTGCCCGCATTGATAGCACGCGGTTGCTGAGGCGTCTCCTCCGGCGTCACCCGTCCGTCCCTCTACCACCCACCTATGCTATATAAATCACTCCCCGGTGCCCCAGTCATCCCTCTCCGCACCACTCCCCACCATGGATCCCTCCGCAGACAAAGCTCGCTGGGACGGGCTGACATTGGAGCAGCCGGAGGACGCCTCCGACGACGACGTGCAAATGAAGGACGCCTCCGACGACGAGCCAGCGCCACCCTCACCCGTGCATTGCACCATGACCATCAGCGAGGCCCATGGCCATTATATGGACATGGTGCGGCAGGAGCGGGAGGACCAGTTCTAGGAGGCGTAGGCCACCATGTGACGCCCGGATAGTTAAGCTACAGTAATTCCCTACTAATGATGCCACGTCACCTCTGTCACTAGAGTTAATCTCGGGTTAGTTCAGAAAACCGATTCAAATTCAAAATTTAAATAAAGGCAAACAACAAAACTTTTCAAACTTTAAAAGTAAAAGGTTCGGTTTGTGACAAATAACTCGCAAGTAATTGTGGTGAAGAAACCCCATTTTATAAAATGTTTAAATACTCTAAGGTGAATAAAACCGTAGCAAAAACAAATATTTAAAGGCTTTTATAACTAATAAAATGCTAAACTAAATGGTTTGGGGGTAAAACCTTTTGGTGGCAGAGGGTTTTGTGTTATTACTAATTTAGGGGTCATGGTAGACATTAAGTAAAAACCAAAAAAAAGTAAAATAAAAACAAACCAAAGAATAAATAAAAGGAAAAGAACAAAACAAAATCAAAAAAAATTCCCCCACTGGGCTAACTGGCCCAGCCGGACAGCCCACTGGCCAGCTCGGCCCATCCCCACTCCCCTTAACCCCCCATCGATCGAAACACTAACCGTAACCCCCACTCCCCTACTCGCTCACTCCCTCTCCCCCCCACCACTCTCGATCCCATCTGGATCGGGGTGGGGGACAGACCACGCGGTCGCCACCGATTCCTGTCGTCGGAGCAACCCTGACGCTGTGCCGCCTCCCCACCGGCCTGCCTCCTCCACAACGTCGTCGTCCCCGTCCCCCTCCACGACCCCCCCCCGCTGCACGTGCCCTACGTACCCCCACGTGAGCCCCCTCCTCTCCTTCTCCGCGTCCACGACGCACGCTCATAGCCGTCCCCATCGCCCAGAACACCACGACCGTCCACTCCTGCTCCCGCGCTCCGGCGCCCCGCTGCCCGCTCCGGTCTGCCGCCTCTCCCTGCTTGTGCGCGCTCGCCGTGCCCGCCATTCCCGCGCGTGGCCGAAGCCCCTCGCGCGCCCGCTGCTCCTGCTCGCGCTCAACCACACCGCTTGTCGCGCCCGGCCACCGCGCGCACGCGCACCACCTCGGTGCCCCTGGACGCGCCCACGGCCGTGCCCCTCTTGTCCGCCCCCCGCGCTCATCGCGCACATGCGCTCGGCTCCAGCCCGGCATTAGTGGCCCGCGCCGACCGCACGCGTGCCCGACCACGCCCGCGCCTGCCCGTTCGCTACCGCCGCTTTCCCGTGCCGTTGTTGCCGCTGGCTGCTGCTGCCTTGCTTGCTCTGCACCGTCGCCTCGCCTCAACCTCGCCATGGCCCCGCGAGGCCTGCGCCCGTAGCCGCTGCGCTCACCGCCTCCACCTCCGCGCCCGTGCCATGGCGCTGCTTGGCCGCCCCGCCACCTGTTGTGGTGCTGGTGCCCCAGCCCTGCTCGGGTCGCCGCCCGCGCAACCCCTGGCCGCCGGCGCTCGCGCCCGTGAGCCCCGTGGCTCTGCTCCGCTCCATCCCCGTTAACCCGCGCCCGATAAGCCCCCCGGGCCTATGACGAACGGGGCCCACGCCCAAAATGATTAAAAAATAATAATAAATGAATTAAAAATAAATAAATAAATAAATAAATAATAATTGAATTAATTAATTAAGTTAGTTAATCCTGTTTAATTAATCTAATCAACTAGTCAGCTTAATTAAACCCTAATTCGATTAAACAGTCAATGACGAACGGGACCCACCTGTCAGGTTGACCAGGTCAACTGCTAACGTCATGCTGAAGTCATGATGATGTCAGCAACCACTATTCTAGATAATGTTGAATTAAAATAATTAATTAAATCCTAAAAATGATTTAATTCTTTTGAAATTAATATAAAATAAATCGTAGCTCGGATGAAAAAACTTTGTACATGAAAGTTGCTCAGAACAACGAGACGAATCCGGATACGCAGCCCGTTCGTCCACCATGCATCCCTAGCATAGAGAACACGCAACTTTCCCTCTCCAATTCATCTATCCGAAAACGCAAAACCCCGGGGATATTTTTCCGGATGTTTCCCCCCTTCGTCGGTACCACCTCATACCGTGTTAGGGCCCCCCTAGCACCGCGTATTATCATGTTATGCCTTGTGATGCTTTGATTGCACTGTTATTTATTGTGTTCCCCTCCGCTACTTCTTTCCGGTAGACCCCGAGACCGCTGTCGGTACCCCTGTTGTCGACTACGGTGTTGACGACCTTTCTTGCCAGAGCAACCAGGCAAACCCCCCCCCCCCTTGATTACCAGATATCGCCTACTCTCCTCTATACTGCTTGCGTTAGAGTAGTGTAGCATGTTACTGCTTTCCGTTAATCCTATTCTGATGCATAGCATGTGATTGTTGTTACTACTGTTGATACCTTACCTACAACCCTAAATGCTTAGTATAGGATGCTAGTGTTCCATCGGTGGCCCTACACTCTTGTTCGTCTGCCATGCTATACTACTGGGTCGTGATCACTTCGGGAGATGATCACGGCATATGATATATACTTATACTGTTACATTACTTATGATACTCTTCGGAGATAGGGGCTGAAGGGGCAGGTGGCTCCATCCAGGTAGTGGTGGACCTGAGTTCCCGACGGCCCCCGACTGTTACTTTGTGGCAGAGCGACAGGGAAGGTTGAGACCACCGAGGAGAGAGGTGGGCCTGGCCCTGGTCGGCGTTCGCGGATACTTAACACGCTTAACGAGATCTTGGTATTTGATCTGAGTCTGGCTACTGGCCTATACACACTAACCATCTACGCGGGGACAGTTATGGGCACTCGACGTCGTGGTATCAGCCGAAGCCTTCGTGATGTAGCGACTGAGCGGCGCGCGCCGGGTTGGACTGTGTAACGCAACTTCCTTTGTAATGGAGGTTGCGGTCTGCTCACTGGCCGCGTTCGCAACGTGCAGGTGTGCAAAGGGCGATGGGCCTAGACCCCTGCGCCATAGGATTTAGACCGGTGTGTTGACCTCTCTGTTGTGCCTAGGTAGGGCTACGACGTGTTGATCTTCCGAGGCCGGGCATGACCCAGAAAAGTGTGTCCGGACAAAGGGGATCGAGCGTGTTGGGAAATGTGGTGCACCCCTGCAGGGAAGTTGAACTATTCGAATAGCCGTGTCCCTCGGTAAAAGGACGACCCAGAGTTGTACCTTGACCTTATGACAACTAGAACCAGATACTTAATAAAACACACCCTTCCAAGTGCCAGATACAACCGGTGATCGCTCTCTCACAGGGCGACGAGGGGAGGATCATCGGTTAGGATTATGCTACATGATGCTACTTGGTGAACTTACCATCTACTCTCTTCTTCTGCTGCAAGATGGAGGTTACCAGAAGCGTAGTCTTTGATAGGACTAGCTATCCTCCTCTTACTCCGGCTTTCTGCAGTTCAGTCCACATATGATACCCCTTTTCCATTTGATACCAATGCATACATATGTAGTGTAGCTCCTTGTTTGCGAGTACTTTGGATGAGTACTCACGGTTGCTTTGCTCCCCCTTTCCCCCTTTCTGTACCCGGTTGTTGACACCAGATGATGGAGTCCAGTAGCCAGAGGATCCCGATGATGATTCTACGTGGAGTTCGACTTCGAGGAGTAGTTAGGAGGTCCCAGGCAGGAGGCCTCGCCTTTTCGATCATTCCTACTTTTGTGCTAGCCTTCTTAAGGCAAACTTGTTTAACTTATGTCCGTACTCAGATTTTGTTGCTTCCGCTGACTCGTCTATGATCGAGCTCTTGTATTCGAGCCTTCGAGGCCCCTGGCTTGCAATATGATGCTTGTATGACTTATTTTATTTGTAGAGTTGTGTTGTGATATCTTCCCGTGAGTCCCTGATCTTGATCGTACACGTTTGCGTGTATGATTAGTGTACGGTCAAATCGGGGGCGTCACAAGTTGGTATTAGAGCTAACTGCGTGTAGGAATCCCCCTTCAACACTCCTTGGCCGAAGTTGAGTCTAGACATTACAAAACTTTTTACTAACATGGCTGTGTGCCTTACGGGCCCACGTCGCCATCGGGGTGGTATTAGGATCTTTTACTCCTCGTCTATACTCTGGGACTCTGATCTCTCTTCTATTTGGGTTAAATGATTTTTACTAACTCTGACTCTAGGTTCTCGTAACTACTTGCTCCCGGAGAGCCCCTCACTCCAGATGATTGCTTAGTGCCCCAGAAGATTCCGAAGGTACTCTTCGATGTTCTCTCGAGGGCTTGTGCCCATCACTTTTGCAATTCACTTCCATCGATTAACTTCTATGGATAACCACGTACACGTGCCATTCATACAATCATTCCCCAATGATCTTGTTATTACCCGATACCCCAAAACTCTCTCTATTGTATCGAGAATACCATGTGGCTACTACCTTACAGTTCTTTGCCACATGATACCCCTACGGATAATTCCTCGCACTTATCGAGTATCGGCTCATCCCTAGTTGATTCAGGTATTTCACAAAAGTCTTCGTAATACCATTCATTCTTCTGAAAATCCTCAACAGCCTAAAGCTCTTGAAATTCTTGCTTGCTATCATTATGATTAATCCAATAAGTCTGGTAATCTTATTGGCATCCTTTGACATTATCATTTTGAGTCTATTGATTCGATATGTTGCGGATGCTTGCAATCCTCAGGATTTATCCTTCCAGCTCAGACATCATTTTAAACATGAGCTGGTTCTCGACCAATCGGATTGCCATCAATTGTACCCCTAAGCATACGCAACTTATCCATCCTTAATCAGAGTGTTTGCTTCTGATCCCTTGATCAGAAATCATAATTCTTTTGCATTTGAGCTTTGAATTAGTCAGTTGTTTCTATAGTATGATCTCCTTACATTGTTTCTTCCTCTGGTTGAGTACCGATGCTCACATCAGATCCTTTGAGGACCACCGGATCCTTTGTTGGATTTTTATCCGATAGCGTCCTTCATATTCAATCACTTTGGAAGTTCTTTCTCCATTGGTAAATCCTATCCTCTGATTGACCAATCATGCTCTGCTTTCAATCTTGTGGTATTTACTATTGAAGCTTATGGTATATGTTTCCACGATACCCTGACGGGTTGAACCTATGCCTTCTTTAATCCGTGTGAAACCGAAAGTTTTCACGAGTCATATTCTTTTGGTGCTCCGCTAGATAAAATTTCAACACTACAACTTCTTCATAAACGAGAAGTGAATGAAAGGTTATGCATTTAAGAAGTGGGAGTCGACCTTGAACTTTGTGTTCATGCCCATGGACACGATGTAGATCTTATCATCAAAGCTTCTCTTAAATTAATTATTCGCTCGGTATAAGTTCTTATATCTGGGATTCGGCCTTTTGCAATCGTGGTTCCGACCATGTTCTCCTTTAAATACCATTTCTCGTGCAAGTTTAAGCACTTGTCTTCTGCAGAGCAATGCTCTACCCCAACCTCTACTTTGATCTGTCGTCGAGTATTACCCCCTGGTATCTCGAGATTATCTTGGAACTGCATAACTTTTTATGAGTTCTGCATCAAGTATTACATTCTCAGTGATTACAATTTTTCATGGGCTCTGAGTTATTTCACTCGAGAACACCGATAAGTGAATCGATTCCTCACTCCGATTCAATAACTCTAAGTAATTTTCATTGCTTATGAGTTTAATAATCCTTCAACTCATTCCTAGCCTGATAGGCTACATCATTATTGTGCCAATTTTAACTGTACTACCTGGTCCTTCCTGGAGCACAACTTTCGACGGTGAGCTAAACTTACGTCGATCTCCCTTGTCATATCATTTCGCCTTGAACATCAAGCTTGATTTCAAGTTCGTGTCGTACCCTTGGTTCCAATAACTTTCGCTTCATCAGTCCTTTGACTTGATGTTTTCGATGTTCGATTTCATCTTCATGAAACCTCTCGACAAATGTGTCGTGATCATCATCGACATTCTGAGCGTCTCCAGGATATCAATCGAATTCATGATGAGAGATATCATCCTTACCCCTTGATAATTTGGGTTATCATCGACAACATTATTGCAATCCCTCCATCACGAAACTTGTTCTTGTTTTGTGTTGTATCTTGATTCCCTTGCTATCCAACTTATGTTATGTTCTACCGTGAAGTATTACCATTTTTTTTGTTTGTCAAGAATGTTGTGAGGATTGCTCCACCCCTCCAGAATTCTTGGTATAGTGATACTTCTCACCATCACCATTCCTTCTTGGTCCCCGTGTTGATTCTAACCGGGATACCAACAAGCGAACGGTGTAGCTTGAATTCTGTCCTTCTAGCAACCCTATTGCTTTGAAGTTATTGGTTGACCGTTCATTCTTAGACTATTGATTATTGAATCACCATTCTAACATTGATCATGCTACCTAAGGCTATATTTCGGGTGCACTTTTCAACCAATGTTTATTTGTGTATGTTTTTCCTCGAGCATACATCATTATATCATTTGATATGACAAATGTTATCTCCTTGTTCACATAATTGTAGAAATCCATCTTTTTGGAAATCTCGATGATATTTCGCTGAGTCCGTCAACCACCTCCTCATCCTCTCCTTGGCTTAATGATGAACCCTTGTTAGGAACTCGCTTCCATAGTTCATTTCCCGAGAGTCATATAATGACATCTCGTCAATTGTGTTGCACCTCTTCTTCTCAGGCATCCTGAGTCTGGGGTATCCTGACACAAATCGAATCTGAATCTCGGTCGGATATGATGGTTGTAACATAATTCCAAGAGTTATAACGCTGGTCTTTTATGACCCGGTAAGGTGATGTCATGCCTAGCACACCTGGCCGAAGGCCCTATTGTTATAGTTTCCTTTTTAGTAGGGTTATCCATTCTTCCATGAGGAAATTGTAAGACTTATTCTATAAGTTGATCCTGACAAATCCTTTGAGTATCTAAAGTCCGACCTTTGCTTGAAGAGTATGTCAATGCTATCTCGGAGCATGTCTGTGATACTCCGATTATCAATAAGAACAATTGAAGAACAATGCAAAATTTTCTTTATCAATTATCCAAACACCGTTGTATGGGTAATGTCATGAAATTTCTCTCCCCTTACCTAAAAGGGTTTTCTACTTTATATCCTGTCATGGATATCATGCTTTGCTTGCCCTTGGGAAGGATATACCCTTGAAATATGTGTATATTTTCCTTTACTTTGTTCTGTTTAATTTGATAGACACTTTTCACTTTCCATTGGTTTGTTTAAACCCCTTTCTGTGATCTATAAGATCTAAGCACTACTATTCTCCTGCTTTTGTAAACATCTCGTTCTACAATTCTGGCAGAAAGACCCTGTTACTTTTGTTGATGCATTCTGGTAACCACCGATGGACGAGAACTTTGCCTATTGGTCCGCCTCGTTGCAACGAGCAGGAAAATGGTTCTCTTTGTCCCTCGCCCTTGGTATCGACGTTGTTGCTGACATATAACTGACAGGCTACCCTCTGACATGCCTTACTTGTATGATCGTGCAAGACATCATGGCCTTCCTACTTTTAACCCACATGGTGGGCCCATAACCCACAGTTCCACAGGATCGAAACCTGACTCTCCTATACACCCCTGTTCATAAGGTCATTCCTCACATGTGGCCTCGTACATAATTCATGAGCCACCTTCCGAAAGATCACCAATTCTGGTATTAGACACAATACTTATTCCCATTGCTATGAACCCTATCACGTTTTGTTTCAGGCAATGAATGATTGCCTATCCTCTCGAAACTTCTTATTGCACCGTCTTACTTTATCTCGGTGTTTTCTTAAGTTCCAATTCGAGGGTTACTTTCCGCCACCTCCCCCGATGTAATCAACCAGATAGTCAACCTTGTGGAGGTCCATTCTCCTGGAATACCCACCCCTTTATTCTTTCATAAGTACGATGGAGTTCCCGAAGAAAGGATGCCGACTTCATCATGATGGCCTGAAGCAGAGAAATGAAGATATCAACGTAATGGATCGACCTCTTCAAGAAGAGCAACCAAGACCGAGGACACTCGTCAAAATTTCGTAACCAAATCCATTCCCCCTTACTCCCGCTCATAACTCTCGGGACGAGATTTCTTGTAGTGGAGGAGAATTGTGACGCCCAGATAGTTAAGCTATAGTAATTCCCTACTAATGATACCACGTCACCTCTGTCACTAGAGTTAATCTCAGGTTAGTTAAAAAACCGATTCAAATTCAAAATTTAAATAAAGGCAAACAACAAAACTTTTCAAACTTTAAAAGTAAAATGTTCGGTTTGTGACAAATAACTCGCAAGTAATTGTGGTGAAGAAACCCCATTTTATAAAATGTTTAAATACTCTAAGGTGAATAAAACCGTAGCAAAAACCAATATTTAAAGGCTTTTATAACTAATAAAATACTAAACTAAATGGTTTTGGGGTAAAACCTTTTGGTTGCAGAGGGTTTTGTGTTATTACTAATTTAGGGGTCATGGTAGACATTAAGTAAAAACTAAACAAAAAAAGAAAGTGAAATAAAAACAAACCAAATAATAAATAAAAGGAAAAGAACAAAACAAAACCAAAAAAAGAAAAGAAAATTCCCCCACTGGGCTAACTGGCCCAGCCGGACAGCCCACTGGCCAGCTCGGCCCATCCCCACTCCCCTTAACCCCCATCGATCGAAACCCTAACCGTAACCCCCCACTCCCCCACTCCCCCACTCGCTCACTCCCTCTCCCCCCCCCCACCACTCTCGATCCCATCTGGATCGGGGTGGGGGACAGACCACGCGGTCGCCGCCGATTCCTGTCGCCAGAGCAACCCCGACGCCGTGCCGCCTCCCCACCGCCCTGCCTCCTCCACAACCCCGTCGTCCCCGTCCCCCTCCACGACCCCCCGCTGCCCGTGCCCTATGTCCCTCACGTGAGCCCCCTCCTCTCCTTCTCCGCGTCCACAATGCACGCTCATCGCCGTCCCCATCGCCCAGAACACCACAGCCGCCCACTCCTGCTCCCACGCTCCGGCGCCCCGCTGCCCGCTCCGGTCTGCCGCCTCTCCCTGCTCGTGCGCGCTCACCGTGCCCGCTATTCCCGCACGCGGCCGAAGCCCCTCACGCGCCCGCTACTCCTGCTCGCGCTCAACCACACCGCTTGTCGCGCCGGGCCACCGCGCGCATGCGCACCACCTCGGTGCCCCTGGACGTGCCCACGGCCATTCCCCTCTTGTCCGCCCCCCCGTGCTCACCGCGCATGCGCGCTCGGCTCCAGCCCGGCCTTAGTGGCCCGCGCCGACCGCACGCGTGCCCGACCACACCCGCGCCTGCCCGTCCGCTGCCGCCGCTTTCCCATGTCGTTGTTGCTACTGCTGCCTTGCTTGCCCTGCGCCGTCGCCTCGCCTCGACCTCGCCACGGCCCCGGGAGGCCTGCGCCCCTAGCCGCCGCGCTCACCGCCTCCACCTCCGCGCCCGTGCCATGGCGCTGCTTGGCCGCCCCACCGCCTGCTGTGGTGCTGGTGGCCCAGCCCTGCTCGGGTCGCTGCCCGCGCAGCCCCTGGCCGCCGGCGCTCGCACCCGCGAGCCCTGTGGCTCTGCTCCGCTCCATCCCCGTTAACCCGCGCCCGATAAGCCCCCCTGGGCCTATGACGAACAGGGCCCACGCCCAAAACGATTAAAAAATAATAATAAAGTATTAAAAATAAATAAATAAATAAATAACAATTAAATTAATTAATTAAGTTAATTAATCCTATTTGATTAATCTAATTAACTAGTTAGCTTAATTAAACCCTAATTAGATTAAACAGTCAATGACGAACGGGACCCACCTATCAGATTAAAAAGGGGGAGATTGAAAGCACAAGTGCTCCCTAGGTGGTTTTGATAATTGATGACAACATATCTCTTGTTGGACTAACATTTCTATCTAGCATGTTTCAGATAAGTTCAACAATGGAGTGGCATGGACTAAAGGTTGTGGGAACTCCTTCAAGATGCTAAGGACAAAGGATTGGCTAAAGCTTCAAGCTCAAGACTCTTCATTTTACATTTTAGTGATCCAAGATCACATTGAGTCCATAGGAAAAGCCAATACTATCAAGGAGGGATGAGGTGTTGCTTAATGAGCCTCTTGCTTCATGTGCTTAATGATATGCTCCAAAATCCTCAGCTACTTTCCCACTTCCACATATGACCTAAACCCAAAGCCAAACTCGGACCTACCGATTATTCCTATCCGGCGCCACCGAGTTTCACTTGTCATTAGCCACTGCCAAACCCTAGCAATTCGGTTCTACCGATAGGAATCTCGGTCTCACCGAGATGGGATTGCAAACTCTCTGTTTCCCTTTCATAACTTTTCGGTCTCACTGAAAGAATGAATCGGTCCCACCGAGATTGCAGTGTAAACTCTATGTTTCCTTTTTGTAACTTTTCGGTCTCACCGAAAGAGCAAATCGGTCCCACCGAGTTTACCTGACCAACTCTCTGGTTAGCTTATTACCAAACTCGGTCTCACCGAGTTTGTGTAATCGGTCTCACCGAGATTACGTTATGCCCAAACCCTAACCATATCGGTCCTACCGAGTTGCATGTCAGTCCCACCGAAAATCTCTAACGGTCACTAGGTTTACCTTTTCGGTCCGATCGAGTTTGTTGATTCGGTCCCACCGAGATTGGAAAAATGTGTGTAACAGTTGGATTTTGTGTGGAGGCTATATATACCCCTCCACCTCCTCTTCATTCATGGAGAGAGCCATCAGAACACATACAAAATTCCAACTCATATGTTCTGAGAGAGAACCACCTACTCATGTGTTGAGACCAAGATATTCCATTCCTACCATATGAATATTGATCTCTAGCCTTCCCCAAGTTGCTTTCCACTCAAACCTTCTTTCCACCAGATCCAAATCCTATGAGAGAGAGTTGAGTGTTGGGGAGACTATCATTTGAAGCACAAGAGCAAGGAGTTCATCATCAACACACCATTTGTTACTTCTTGGAGAGTGGTGTCTCCTAGATTGGCTAGGTGTCACTTGGGATCCTCCGACAAGGTTGTGGAGTTGAACCAAGGAGTTTGTAAGGGCAAGGAGATCGCCTACTTCGTGAAGATCTACCGCTAGTGAGGCAAGTCCTTCGTGGGCGATGGCCATGGTGGGATAGACAAGGTTGCTTCTTCGTGGACCCTTCGTGGGTGGTTGCTTCTTCGTGGACCCTTCGTGGGTGGAGCCCTCCGTGGACTCGCGCAACCATTACCCTTCGTGGGTGGAGCCCTCTGTGGACTCGCGCAACCGTTACCCTTCGTGGGTTGAAGTCTCCATCAACGTGGATGTAGGATAGCACCACCTATCTGAACCACGGGAAAAACATACGTGTCTCCAATTGCGTTTGGATTCTCCAAACCCTTCCCCTTACATTCTTGCAAGTTGCATGCTTTACATTCCGCTGCTCATATACTCTTTGCATGATTGCTTGATATGTATTGTGTATGTTGAAATTGTGCCTAAAACTCCACTCAAACCAAAAAGGCCTAAAAATTGCAACTTTAGCACTAAGTGTCTAATCACCCCCCTCTAGACACATCTACTTCTAGATCCTTCAAGTGGTATCAGAGCTTTGGTCTTCATTGCCTTGGTTTAATCACCATTGGAGGAAGATGGATGTGTCTACCTTAGGGAGTCTTAGACATAGAGTGCCTATTCTTGATGGAGAGTATTTTCATGAGTGAAAAAATGAGATGCTTGTAATTATCAGTCAATATCATTTGAACAAGTATATTGCTAGCCCTTGTGCACCTCATATTGATCCTTTGCATCCTACCCTAGATGAAGATATTAACATGATTCGAAATCTTAGAACTATTGAGCTCATCATTAGAGGATTGCCCAAAAATTTGATTGCTAGTTTGCCTACTCTTAATTGTGCCTATACTATATGGAAATTTCTTGAGGAACGATTTCCCGATCATTCCTTGAAAACTTTGGATGAAATTCTCCATAAATCTATTGCCTTGAGTAAGATGAAGTCTAGTGATCCTAGTTTTGGTAATTGTCTATTTGAACTTACCAATCTTAAGCATGCTAAAGGAGATGTTGGAATCATTAGTGATATCATATTCGAAGATATAAGAATTCATAAAAGTGACCACTTTGATGATCATTTATCTAATGAATTACCCTCTCTAGGAAATGATGAGTCACAAGATCATGATGAACATGGATACTATGATGATGATGATGATGATAGTGACTTCGATCTTGATGATGCAATGAGACATTTTGGTCTTATGGCAAATCTTCGGGGATATGAATCAGGAGGAAAGGAATGGGTTCTTGATAGTGGATGTACTGATCATATGACCAGAGATGAAGAGATGTTTCATGAGCTTGCTGAAAATGAAGACCCTCGAAAATATGTCACCTTTGGTGATAATTCAAAGGGTAAAGTGGTTGGCCTTGGTAAGGTGGCCATCTCACATGATAGTTCCATTCAAAATGTCATGCTCGTTGAATCTCTCGGCTACAACTTACTTTCAGTATCTAGACTTGTTGATTTTGGTTTGAATGTCCTATTTACTGATGTAGATTGCCAAGTATTTCGTCGAGACAATCATAAAATGGTCTTTACCGGTATGCGTAGAGGTGATCTTTACATTGTCGATTTCTCTAAAAAAGGCACAACCTAAAACTTGCTTTGTTGATAAATCCTCAAAAGGTTGGTTGTGGCATAGACGACTAGGTCACGTTGGCATGAGAAACCTTGACAAGCTTATTAAAGGAAATCATATCCTTGGAGTTAACAATGTCATATTTGATAAGGATAGACTTTGTAGTGCTTGTCAAGCAGGTAAACAGGTTGGAGGAAGGCATCCCGTGAAGAACATCATGACCACAAGAAGGCCACTCGAGCTACTTCATATGGATCTTTTTGGTCCCAATGCCTACAAGAGTCTCGGTGGAAATTCTTTTGGTCTAGTTATAGTTGATGATTTTTCAAGATTTACGTGGGTGTTCTTTCTTAATGACAAGTCGCAGGTCCAGAAGATCTTCAGAAACTTCGCTAGGAAGGCCCAAAATCAGTTTGACGTGAAGATCAAGAAGGTTCAGAGTGACAACGGAACGGAGTTCAAGAACGCAAATGTGGACACCTTTCTTGACGAAGAAGGGATTTCACACGAGTTCTCGGCTACGTACACACCTCAACAAAATGGAGTTGTTGAGAGGAAGAATCGGACGCTCATCGAAATGGCAAGAACGATGCTTGATGAATACAAGACGCTGAAGCACTTTTGGGCAGAAGCGGTTGAGACAGCTTGTCACGCAACAAATCGCTTATATCTTCACAAGCTACTCGGCAAGACGGCATACGAGCTTCTCACCGGTAACAAACCCCAAGTTGGATACTTTCGAGTATTCATCTCAAAGTGCTACATTCTTGATAAGCATCGTCGTTCAAAGTTTGCTCCTAAATCTCATGAAGGTTTTCTACTTGGTTATGGCTCAAACTCTCACACTTACCATGTCTACAACAATTTCACCCGAAAGGTTGAAGAGACGGTAGATGTGAAGTTTGATGAATCTAATGGCTCGCAAGTAGAGAAATTGCCAATTGATGTAGGAGACAAAGACCCTTCAGAAGCAATCCAAGACTTGTCCATTGGCCAAATTCGTCCAACGGAGGTGAAGGAGAGTACTTCATCCGTCCAAGTGGAAGCTTCTACTTCACGACAAGGTGAACCAAGAATCGACACGGAAGCATCCACAAGTGGGACACACCAAGATGAAGAAAACAAGGAAATGCATCAAGACAAACATCAACAACCTCTTTCTCCACCACGACAAGAGAACAACGACGTCAACAATGAAGAAGGCCAAGAAGAAGAACAAGATGAAGAAGATGTTCAACGAAGACCCAAGCAAAATCTCTCACGAGTTCGAGCAAGAATTGCCAAAGATCATCCCGTCGAGCAAATCCTCAATGATATACAAACCGGGAGAATCACTCGCTCAAAAACTCGTTTAGCTAACTTTTGTGAAAACTATTCATTCATCTCTAGCATTAAACCTATGAAGGTTGAAGAAGCATTGGAAGATCCGGATTGGATAAACGCTATGCATGAAGAGCTACACAATTTTGAGAGAAACCAAGTTTGGACATTGGTTGAGAAGCCCGACAACAACCACAACATCATTGGTACCAAATGGGTGTTTCGCAACAAGCAAGATGAAGATGGACAAGTGGTTCGCAACAAAGCACATCTCGTCGCCCAAGGGTACACACAAGTCGAAGGTATGGACTATGATGAGACATATGCTCCCGTTGCTAGACTTGAGTCCATTCGCATCTTACTTGCCTATGCTAATCACCATAATATCACCTTGTACCAAATGGACATTAAAAGTGCTTTTCTAAATGGTGAAATAGAGGAGGAAGTTTATGTCAAACAACCTCCCGGCTTTATCAATCCTAAGAAACCAAATCATGTTTACAAACTTCACAAAGCTCTTTATGGTCTTAAACAAGCTCCTAGAGCATGGTATAAATGCTTGACCAAGTTCCTTATTACAAGTGGTTTTGAAATTGGTAAAATTGATTCTACTCTTTTTACTAAAAGGGTTAATGGAGAACTATTTTTATGCCAAATTTATGTCGATGATATCATATTTGGTTCAACTAACCCTCTCTTTAGTGAAAAGTTTGGAAAGCTAATGTCAAAGAAGTTTGAGATGTCTATGATGAGTGAACTCAAATTCTTTCTCGGTTTGCAAATCAAGCAAACTAAGGAAGGTACATTTGTCTCTCAAACGAAGTACACCAAGGACTTATTCAAGAAGTTCAATATGCAAGAATGCAAAGGTATGTCTACACCCATGCCTACTAGTGGACATAATGATTTGACCAAAGATGGCGAATCGGTTGATCAAAAGGTTTATCGCTCTATGATTGGTTCATTGTTATACCTATGTGCTTCACGTCCTGATATTATGCTAAGTGTGTGCATGTGTGCACGATATCAAGCTGCTCCTAAAGAATGTCATCTTAAGGCTGTGAAAAGGATAGTGAGATATTTAATCCATACACCAAATTTTGGCATTTGGTATCCTAAGAGGTCTTCTTTTGATCTTGTTGGCTATTCCGACTCGGATTATGCCGGAGACAAGGTTGATAGAAAGTCCACTTCGGGTACTTGTCAATTTCTTGGTAGATCTCTTGTGTCTTGGTCTTCCAAGAAACAAAACTCGGTATCCTTATCCACCGCCGAAGCGGAATACATTGCCGCTGGTTCATGTTGTGCTCAATTACTTTGGATGACCCAAACTCTTAAAGATTATGGGATTTATGTGAAACATGTTCCACTGCTTTGTGACAATGAAAGTGCTATCAAAATTGGTCATAATCCTGTACAACATTCTCGAACTAAGCATATTGAAGTTCGTCATCATTCCATTCGAGATCATGTTGCTAAGGGTGACATTAATCTTAAGCACGTTCGCACCGATAAGCAATTAGCGGATATATTTACTAAACCTCTTGATGAGAAAGTATTTTGCAGGTTGAGAGGTGAATTGAACATCATTGATGCTTTGAACTTGGAGTAGAAACTCCATTGGATACTTGCAAGACATGAGCTTATGACTAATCCATGATATATCTCTTATGATGACTATCTTATGTCTTGGATATATTTGTACCTTGCTGTCAGGACCCCGACTCAATGCCACATCGATCTAGCATGTAACACCTCATATCACTTTGCGGCCTCACGCACGGTATTCCCACGGGTGTCACCTTACCTTTGCCCGGGACCGTTTGCGCCTTTTGGCACACGTATATGATGGTGTCGCTAGCATCCATATGATAAGGAGCCCGGGCTGACATGACTAGTCATAAACCCAAAGTGGCATAGACTTACAGGGACAGGCATCCATGACCCAACATCGAACGTGTCGGTCATCAGCAAGTGGGTCCGGGCTGTAGCTCTGGGCTAGCAGGACTCCAGTAAACCGGGCTGTAGCGGGCTAACAGGACTCCGGTACTCAATGCGTGACATTTCCCCGAAGGGACAGACACAGGAACGAAGAAGGACACATGCCGGCCAGCCTAAGTGTTCCGGAGCAGTAGCAAGCTACCATGGCTCAATGGAAACACTAGGAGACATTTCCCGGTAAGAGAGGCTACTAAAGATAAACAACTAGATAGTCAGATCCCACACATACCAAGCATTTCAATAACATACACACAATATGCTCGATATGTGCAAGTACAACATGGCATCACAACATGACTCTACGACTCAAGTATTTGTTCATTAGGCTCCGAGGAGCGGAATATTACAAACATAGGTCTCATGACCCAACATTCAAAGCATACAAGTCAAAGCACAAGCGGAAGCTATCATGTCTGAGTACAGACATCTATAAATGAAAAAGGCTGAGAAGCCTGACTATCTACCAGATCCTGCCGAGGGCACAAGATCGTAGCTGAGGTAACAAGCTAAACGTCGAAGTTCACGTGGAACTACTAGTGAGACTGAAATCTCTCTCTACAAAAAACATAAATTAAGCAACGTGAATACAAATGTACCCAGCAAGACTTACATCAGAACTAACTACATATGCATCATTATCAACAAAGGGGATGGTGGGGTTTAACTGCAGCAAGCCAGCTTTGACTCGGTGGCTATCCTAAACTACGACTGCAAGTAACTCTTTTGAGGTGGCGCACACGAGTCCACATATTCACCATATCAATACACCACTATGGAACCGCTCCCGTCTCCCTACGAGAACGCCATCCATAGCACTCATGCTTATCTTGCGTATTTTAGAGTATCCACTTTCACTTGTCTATGAACTGATATAAGCAACCCAGAAGTCCTTTTCCGCGGACACGGCTATTCGAATAGATGATGTTAACCCTGCAGGGGTGTACCTCTTCATACATGTTTCCACCACTTAGCGTCTGCACACGACATGTGCTCGGCAGACTTCAAGCGAAAGCCGACGTGGGTGTAGACCACGACCTACCTAAACACTCAAGTCTCTAGTCCAGGTTTATCGCCTATTTGGGTTCCATCCATGAGGAGATCCGGTCGGAGTTTCGCTCACAGCCCCAAATGATGTGTGCAGGGTTCCCGAGATACCTAACGGGTATTCGGTACACCGTGCCACGTGCCTACCGCATCACAGCCCACCCCTCCGGTCAGCGCTGTGCACGCCCTCCAGCATACTACAAACACCAGAAACTACTTGCAACTCCTGGACAGAGGACAAGGGTGATTAAGAAGTCGAGCGGGGTCATATTTCAGGGCCCAAAGCATGGTAGTAGCTGAATCATGGATCACAAACATAGAACTCAGTTCCTAAGGACGGCTTCAATGAGACAACCCACCATGTACTCCTACATGGCCTCTCACCGCTACCTTTACCAAATCGTGTTCACACACTTAGCTCATACCCAGTAGGACATGTTCACACACCTCTGATTCATTTCCGCTGAATCAGACCTGACTCAACTCTAAGCAGTAGCAGGCATGACAAACAAGCATGAATGAGTAGGCACAATAGGGCTCAAACAACTCCTACTCATGCTAGTGGGTTTCATCTATTTACTGTGGCAATGACAGGTCATGCAAAGGATAAAGGGGTTCAGCTACCGCAACAAGTAACAGATGAATCGGTGTTGTCCTAATGCAGTAAAAGAGAGCAGGAGCGAGAGAGTAGGGTTGTATCGGAATGAACAAGGGGTTTTTGCTTGCCTGGCACTTCTGAAGATAGCATTGAGTCTTCATCGGTGTCAACGATCACATCATCGGTACAACGTCTATCGAGGGGGAACAACACCGGCAAACACAGAAGAAACACGATCAATGCAATGCACAATATGATGCATGCTATGACATGGCAATATGAATGTGTTTTGGGCTGATGCAGCTGTAAGCCAAATTAATTGAAGTGGAATTCAAACAAGGTTAAACTCCAACTCCAAATGTTCTTTCACAAATTACCCTAATCATGATTCATCCTATTCAGTGAGGTTAACTTGTTCAAACATGCATGATCATGGCATAAGCAGATTCTTCATATTTTTCTGATCATTTTTCATATATAATTTATCTCATTTGGAGTTACGGTTGATTTACTATGAATTTTAGAAGTTTTAGGCATTTTCTGGAATTTCCTGTATAGAAATAAATCCTGAAAATACTTATTGCGTCAGCATTGCGTCACTATGACGTCAGCAGGTCAACAGACGCTGCTGCTGGTCAAACCTGACCAGTGGGGTCCACTGGTTAGTGACTGGGGCTGGTTAGTGCCAATGACAGGTGGGTCCGGTCAATGCCCACGTCAGCGAAGTCAACATGACATGTGGGGCCAGTCAACAGCCACGTCAGCATGGTCAAAACTGACGCGTGGGGCCACTGCGATTAGATTAAACTTAATCTATTATAGTTAGCTGGTTAGTTAGGCGGTGGGGCCCGGCTGTCTGTGACATGGTGCGGTGATTAGTGGCTAATTAAGCAAGCCACGTCAGCAAGTGACGCCAGCGACGACGGCGTCGGCGAGACCTCGCCGGAGTTGCTCGGAACGGCGCTACAGCCCGCGGCTGGTCGCGCTGAGGGCACCAAGAGGGAGCCCGTGCTCCCGCGCATCTAGGGGCGCACGCAGCTGGGCACAGGGAGGCCGGGGTCGACGGCGGCGACCACTTAGGTGGTGGCCGGAGCTCGGGGGTTCGCGGGACCGGCGCTGCGGTGTGCAAACGAGACGGTTGCCGCGCTAGTTTTACTCTACGGGATGTTGCGAGTGCAACGGACGCACGTGTGGGACCAAAAGGTCACCGGGGCTTCGCCGGCGACGAGCCCGTGCGGCGGAGCGTCTCGGCTCCGGTGGAGGATCACGATGAGACGGTCGGCGTGCTCGGGGAAGGCCTGGGGCGACGGGACGTCGACGGCGATCTCCGGTGACCGAAGCTTGAAGACGAGTCGAGGCGGTCGAGTTGGGGCGTCCGAGCGCTTGGGGCTTGCTCGAGGCGGCGTAATGGGCGGTGGCGGAGCTTGCAGACTGCACGGGGAGGCGAGAGGAGCATGGTGGGCGTGGTGGCAGCGAACGACGGCGGCGGAGGCGTTCGGGCGCGAGAGGGGAAAAGAGCAGAGAAGGGGGAAAGGGTCGGGGGGAGAGTGAGAGAGAGCCAGGGGCTGCGTGGCACTCCGTGGCGTCGTCTAGGAGGAGCCGGGGAAGCAGGAGGTGGCCGGGGCAGCGTCGGCGCTCGCCACCGAGCTGCTTTGGGGCGAGGAGAGGAAGACGACAGGAGGAGGCCTGGTGGACTGGGCCGCCAGCTGGAGTTGGGCCAGGTGGGCTGAGAGGTGAGCGCCAGGTAGTTCTTCTGCTCTTTCCTTTTTCTTATTGTTTTCTATTTTTTTTCTTCCTCTGTTTTGATTTAGTTTAGCAACTAAATCATTTTAATAAATTCTGTAGGTTTTTATGTGGCTTGCTAAAATATATACAAAGCCACTCACAAACTTCCAGAATTATTGGAGTCATATTTAATATATATTAAATATAAATCCAAAGCAAATAGTTATTGGATTAATTCAAATGGCCAAAATAAATATCTCTGTGACTCCAAAAATATTGGTTTAAATTTTACCTCTTACCAATATTTCTATGGAATAACAGGAACATTTTCTTGGACTCATTTGAGAAGATTTAAATGTTGGTTATTTTTAGAGGTTTCCTGAGGCTTTTGAAAATTCCTCAATTCAAATTTCATTTGAATTTAAACATGATGCACACATGGAAGCAAGCATAGGTCAGGCCAGAACTAGGGATGTGACAACTCACCCCCACTAAACAAAAATCTCGTCCTGAGATTCAAGCGTAGGGTAAGGTGAAGGGGTTACACAAACTAGCACAATCTTCACGATCCAGGTTGCACTTCAAATGAACGTTGATTCGTTCACCATCATTGTCTCGAAGTCTTGCTATGAGAACTCCAACTATCATGACAACGAGAGGAAAGGAAAGACCCTAAAAGAATTGTTCTTCTCGAAGGTCGAACAACTCAGGATTAACCCACGGAATGAGACATAGCAACATCTCTCGAGCTGAGAGACGAAGCACACATCCATAGGAATGGAGTGAAGCAGATGACGAAGGTTCACTAGGTAGACAACAATTTCATGCTTAAGAAGGTGGTAATCGGTGGTCAACGCAGCGAGGAGTTGAGTTGCCATGATACCACAACGAGGCACCTTAAGGATGGTGACTCGTAGATATATCCCCTTAAGTGGCAAAAAGAATTACCTTTGATTCAGAGATCATTGAAACTCTTTAAACCAGCCTAAGGCAATTCTCGAGCGATCGTTTGGAGGGGGTCGGTAGAATGGCATACTCGGACTTGGATGATGTGGATTACCTTGTTGAAGACAACGTAATGGATGAATTTGCTTACCACCGGAAATGGAAGAGACCCATGGTAGAATGGCACACTGGCGGTGCAAGCTGGGAACAAAATGCAAATGCTGGGAATGATTCTGGTAACTGGGGAAGAACCCAACAATAGAGAGTGAATTCACTGTTGGAAAAGGGTCATAGCATAACCGAGGAAACTGAGAGCATCCCAATTAGTGTCGATGATAACACCTAGCGTTTGTGCGTGCTCTCAAGAACTTGAGCATTTCCATAATCATCAAGGTTTTACCAACATCCGTGTCAAGGATCCTGGCAACACAACATACTACCATGATGGATAGTGATGGACGATGCAGATGCATAGGAACATAACAGCTTCTCAGATTTCACCTTAGCGAGGCCAAGGAAACAGAATCTGGATGATCGACCGAGAGACACTTAGCACTCCGCTTCTAATGTTCTCCTTGATGTACTAGCGTATCCCATTCCTTGAAATGGTCTGGTATCTAGAACATCAAGTAAAGGTCGTACTTCGGAAACACAGAAATCATAAGGCATAGCTAGGGAGTAAATCCTACGAAATCCCTATGGGGAGGTGGCCAACTTCCTCAAACAAGATACTATAATAATAGGTCTACCGGATGGGTGTGTTGGCCACGACATCCACCTTACCGGTTATCGAGAGACCAATATTATAGTTCTTGGGAAATGTTCCAACCATCACATCTGCCTGAGATTCAGATCTGGTTGGTGTCCGGATATTCCAGACTCATCGAGTCTAGGAAGAAAAACGAAAGTTTGCAACACAAATCGACGAGATGACATTGCGAGATTCTCGGGAAATGAACTACGATAGTAAGCTCCAAAACATGAGCTGGTTCTGCTACAAACATGTGAACATGTTGTCCAAGACAAGCATGACCACAAAGTAGTCTTATAATAAAACACTACCGAGTTCAGGAGGGGAACCATCATCGAGGATATCGAAGTTTTGTACAAATCCGTCTGGTACCTTCGGGACTAGCACTTAGAACTTATTAACCTTGAACAAATCAATCAGTGGCTTGGTGTGCTCGGGACACATATAGAATGGAGGTTGCAAGTCTCCGAACCACAGAATACTTCGCACGTATGCATAATTGATTTGGGATGATTCCAAAGGAAGCAACATTAACTTTCTCGAATCCACGACGGCAACTTGCATCAGATGCACATGAATTAAAGGAAGTCACTACCTTCATCCAAACATATGCTTCATGAACGAAACACGAAGAAATGCTTACACAAGTTTCCAACACTAGGTTGATGTTCAACATGACTCATGGGGGAGACAAAATGCTGCTGATGGGCTCAACAACAACTCATCGGAATTTCCATATCACTCGACTTCCACCATCATGTGAACACGGTGATAGTATTGGTCAGACCAAAAGATGTAATGGTATATGCTCGAGGGATCAACCACGAGTAAGACAACATTACGAGCATCGTTGGTACTGATTTGATTTGACGATAGCCCACACTCAAATCAAAGGATTGATAAGACAATAGGTCCAACAACTGATCACAGGGACCAATCGATGAAGATATCATCTTTCTTCAACACACACTACACAAGAATATCCCTTTGGAACGAACTAAGTTAGGCAAGCTTTTATCTTCCAACTCTCCAAGTTGTTGTTTGGCTTAACAAACTAGCTCATGGGTATCCAACACAGATTCTTGGAGAAAGGGTGGTTTACAGGATAAACCAACTTGATCACGAGCTCAACATAACAGTCAGGTGACAACCTGGTGATACTTTCGAGAAGATATTCGGAAAATCACGAACCATCGATATGCTACTAAGCTCGAGAACAATCTTGCTTTTGAGGGCAAGACAACATGATCAAATGAGTGAGGACTTGAAATAATTCCTAACTCATTGGTCGAGGAGTGCACCAGAAATAGGGACTAGGTAGCACAATCAGTCTTAGGGTGACGATTCAATAATCAACACGCTAAGAATGAGGTTATCGTCCATTTAACTACCAAACAACAGAGTTGCTAGCAGTATTGATTTCACACGCCATGATTCATTTGTCGGCATTCCGGTTACAATAACACAGGAACCGAGGAATGAACAATGATGGCAAGAAGTATCACTGTACCAAGAGTTCATAGGATGGTGTGCAATTCCTATAACAATCCCGATATAAAAGATGGTAATACTCCAAGGTAGAACAGAACAAAAGCTGGATTAGCAATTTGATCTGCAGAGCACAACTTCTTTGACCCAATCCTGGATATGGATGAGGTACTGGAGTTTGTTTCTCCTAGTCATTCCGCGATAGAATGGCTTGACGGACCACAAGGGTAATAGGCATCGATAAACGAACGCACGCATACTCTTGACTATCAATTGATAGACGAAGGTCAGAGGACAACTAAAGGGGGACAACTCAAAGGAACATATAACTTTCTGAGTTGTGGATGCATGGATTAGTATGTCGAACCAAGTTCAACATGTTTCTTCCGGATAAGCCATGCAGAGAGGTAGGACTGGCAGAGTCACAATATAGCATGGAGAACTCATCGAGAGCACTCTTGTTGTCATCTTTTGGTTCAGAAGAACTCCTGCCAAGAATGGTTCATGGTAATTGGAAGAAGGATGTACCACGAACCTCGAGGACTATCGCAAAGGTTACTAATATCCTAAAGGAACTAGCAACACTATCAACATGATGTAAGTAGGGTGAATCTCGGGTTCAAGAACCCAGGAATAGAATACCTACTACTAACTGGCATCACGGGATGCTTTCGAGAATGATAGCCAGAATCATCACACTGGGAACACAAGGCATGACTGGATTACTAGGTGTTACTCTAGACACCTAGGGTCATAATAATAACTCCAACATATATGTCAAGGCAGCAGAGTACCTTAACTCACCGATTAGTGTGGTTAATCTGGCCCAAAGGAACATCGAAACGGGAGGAAGGGATTTGCAAATTGCTTCAGACTATTTAGAAACCTGGGATGACTCGGACAGCATAACGGCTGTAAATGCTCAGAAAAGATTTGAGACATTCACAAAAATGGTGGCATAACCACTCAGAAGCACAATACCAAGGTTTCGAGATCAACAGTTAACGTACGGAAGTAGTAGAAACTGAACAGAGGCTTAAGTCCAACAATTCTATAAGTCTACGGATTAGTACACATGATCCTGATAGAAAGAAGAGAAAGCCTAGTTCCTTAACCCCGTAGAAAAGATAAGATGACTCAGATCAGAAGGGCATGAGGTATAAGGAGTAAAAAGAGCCTTACGTTCCATCCCACAATCAATTCCCTTACATAACTAAAGAATTTCTAGACTCAACTTCGACCAGTTTGGCTTGGTAATCCTACAGGCAGTCAAGCTCTGATACCAACGCTGTCAGGACCCCGACTCAATGCCACATCGATCTAGCATGTAACACCTCATATCACTTTGCGGCCTCACGCACGGTATTCCCACGGGTGTCACCTTACCTTTGCCCGGGACCGTTTGCGCCTTTTGGCACACGTATATGATGGTGTCGCTAGCATCCATATGATAAGGAGCCCGGGTTGACATGACTAGTCGTAAACCCAAAGTGGCAACAGACTTACAGGGACAGGCATCCATGACCCAGCATCGAACGTGTCGGTCATCAGCAAGTGGGTCCGGGCTGTAGCTCTGGGCTAGCAGGACTCCGGTAAACCGGGCTGTAGCGGGCTAACAGGACTCCGGTACTCAATGCGTGACATTTCCCCGAAGGGACAGACATAGGAACGAAGAAGGACACATGCCGGCCAGCCTAAGTGTTCCGGAGCAGTAGCAAGCTACCATGGCTCAATGGAAACACTAGGAGACATTTCCCGGTAAGAGAGGCTACTAAAGATAAACAACTAGATAGTCAGATCCCACACATACCAAGCATTTCAATAACATACACACAATATGCTCGATATGTGCAAGTACAACATGGCATCACAACATGACTCTACGACTCAAGTATTTGTTCATTAGGCTCCGAGGAGCGGAATATTACAAACATAGGTCTCATGACCCAACATTCAGAGCATACAAGTCAAAGCACAAGCGGAAGCTATCATGTCCGAGTACAGACATCTATAAATGAAAAAGGCTGAGAAGCCTGACTATCTACCAGATCCTGCCGAGGGCACAAGATCGTAGCTGAGGTAACAAGCTAAACATCGAAGTTCACGTGGAACTACTAGTGAGACTGAAATCTCTCTCTACAAAAAACATAAATTAAGCAACGTGAGTACAAATGTACCCAGCAAGACTTACATCAGAACTAACTACATATGCATCATTATCAACAAAGGGGGTGGTGGGGTTTAACTGCAGCAAGCCAGCTTTGACTCGGTGGCTATCCTAAACTACGACTGCAAGTAACTCTTTTGAGGTGGCGCACACGAGTCCACATATTCACCATATCAATACACCACTATGGAACCGCTCCCGTCTCCCTACGAGAACGCCATCCATAGCACTCACGCTTATCTTGCGTATTTTAGAGTATCCACTTTCACTTGTCTATGAACTGATATAAGCAACCCAGAAGTCCTTTTCCGCGGACACGTCTATTCGAATAGATGATGTTAACCCTGCAGGGGTGTACCTCTTCATACATATTTCCACCACTTAGCGTCTGCACACGACATGTGCTCGGCAAACTTCAAGCGAAAGCCGACGTGGGTGTAGACCACGACCTACCTAAACACTCAAGTCTCTAGTCCAGGTTTATCGCCTATTCGGGTTCCATCCATGAGGAGATCCGGTCAGAGTTTTGCTCACAGCCCCAAATGATGTGTGCAGGGTTCCCGAGATACCTAACGGGTATCCGGTACACCGTGCCACGTGCCTACCGCATCACAGCCCACCCCTCCGGTCAGCGCTGTGCACGACCTCCAGCATACTACAAACACCAGAAACTACTTGCAACTCCTGGACAGAGGACAAGGGTGATTAAGAAGTCGAGCGGGGTCATATTTCAGGGCCCAAAGCATGGTAGTAGCTGAATCATGGATCACAAACACAGAACTCAGTTCCTAAGGACGGCTTCAATGAGACAACCCACCATGTACTCCTACATGGCCTCTCATCGCTACCTTTACCAAATCGTGTTCACACACTTAGCTCATACCCAGTAGGACATGTTCACACACCTCTGATTCATTTCTGATGAATCAGACCTGACTCAACTCTAAGCAGTAGCAGGCATGACAAACAAGCATGAATGAGTAGGCACAATAGGGCTCAAACAACTCCTACTCATGCTAGTGGGTTTCATCTATTTACTGTGGCAATGACAGGTCATGCAAAGGATAAAGGGGTTCAGCTACCGCAACAAGTAACAGATGAATCGGTGTTGTCCTAATGCAGTAAAAGAGAGCAGGAGCGAGAGAGTAGGGTTGTATCGGAATGAACAAGGGGGTTTTGCTTGCCTGGCACTTCTGAAGATAGCATTGAGTCTTCATCGGTGTCAACGATCACATCATCGGTACAACGTCTATCGAGGGGGAACAACACCAGCAAACACAGAAGAAACACGATCAATGCAATGCACAATATGATGCATGCTATGACATGGCAATATGAATGTGTTTTGGGCTGATGCAGCTGTAAGCCAAATTAATTGAAGTGGAATTCAAACAAGGTTAAACTCCAACTCCAAATGTTCTTTCACAAATTACCCTAATCATGATTCATCCTATTCAGTGAGGTTAACTTGTTCAAACATGCATGATCATGGCATAAGCAGATTCTTCATATTTTTCTGATCATTTTTCATATATAATTTATCTCATTTGGAGTTACGGTTGATTTACTATGAATTTTAGAAGTTTTAGGCATTTTCTGGAATTTCCTGTATAAAAATAAATCCAGAAAATACTTATTGCGTCAGCATTGCGTCACTATGATGTCAGCAGGTCAACAGACGCTGCTGCTGGTCAAACCTGACCAGTGGGGTCCACTGGTTAGTGACTGGGGCTGGTTAGTGCCAATGACAGGTGGGTGCGGTCAATGCCCACGTCAGCGAAGTCAACATGACATGTGGGGCCAGTCAACAGCCACGTCAGCGTGGTCAAAACTGACGCGTGGGGCCACTGCGATTAGATTAAACTTAATCTATTATAGTTAGCTGGTTAGTTAGGCGGTGGGGCCCGGCTGTCTGTGACATGGTGCGGTGATTAGTGGCTAATTAAGCCAGCCACGTTAGCAAGTGACGCCGGCGACGACGGCATCGGCGAGACCTCGCCGGAGTTGCTCGGAATGGCGCTACAGCCCGCGGCTGGTCGCGCTGAGGGCACCAAGAGGGAGCCCGTGCTCCCGCGCATCTAGGGGCGCACGCAGCTGGGCACAGGGAGGCCGGGGTCGACGGCGGCGACCACTTAGGCGGTGGCTGGAGCTCGGGGGTTCGCGGGACCAGCGCTGCGGTGTGCAAACGAGACGGTTGCCGCGCTAGTTTTACTCTACGGGACGTTGCGAGTGCAACGGACGCACGTGTGGGACCAAAAGGTCACCGGGGCTTCGCCGGCGACGAGCCCGTGCGGCGGAGCATCTCGGCTCCAGTGGAGGGGTGGCTAGAGCTCGAAATCGGACATGGGGTTAGGGGGAAACGAAGCAGGGGCTCACGGAGATCACGATGAGACGGTCGGCGTGCTCGGGGAAGGCCTGGGGCGATGGGACGGCGACGGCGATCTCCGGCGACCGAAGCTTGAAGACGAGTCGAGGCGGTCGAGTTGGGGCGTCCGAGCGCTCGGGGCTTGCTCGAGGCGGCGTAATGGGCGGTGGCGGAGCTTGCAGACTGCACGGGGAGGCGAGAGGAGCATGGTGGGCGTGGTGGCAGCGAACGACGGCGGCGGAGGCGTTCGGGCGCGAGAGGGGAAAAGAGCAGAGAAGGGGGAAAGGGTCAGGGGGAGAGTGAGAGAGAGCCAGGGGCTGCGTGGCGCTCCGTGGCATCATCTAGGAGGGGCCGGGGGAGCAGGAGGTGGCCGGGGAAGCAGGAGGTGGCCGGGGCAGCGTCGGCGCTCGCCACCGAGCTGCTTTGGGGCGAGGAGAGGAAGACGACAGGAGGAGGCCTGGTGGACTGGGCCGCCAGCTGGAGTTGGGCCAGGTGGGCTGAGAGGTGAGCGCCAGGTAGTTCTTCTGCTCTTTCCTTTTTCTTATTGTTTTCTATTTTTTTCTTCCTCTGTTTTGATTTAGTTTAGCAACTAAATCATTTTAATAAATTCTGTAGGTTTTTATGTGGCTTGCTAAAATATATACAAAGCCACTCACAAACTTCCAGAATTATTGGAGTCATATTTAATATATATTAAATATAAATCCAAAGCAAATAGTTATTGGATTAATTCAAATGGCCAAAATAAATATCTCTGTGACTCCAAAAATATTGGTTTAAATTTTACCTCTTACCAATATTTCTATGGAATAACAGGAACATTTTCTTGGACTCGTTTGAGAAGATTTAAATGTTGGTTATTTTTAGAGGTTTCCTGAGGCTTTTGAAAATTCCTCAATTCAAATTTCATTTGAATTTAAACATGATGCACACATGGAAGCAAGCATAGGTCAGGCCAGAACTAGGGATGTGACAACTGCATGTTGTCTAACCCATGTAGGTTCTTGGTTGAATCTAATTCCATGAGATTGCGAATCACTCACATCTTGAGCAATCTCTACATCACCAAGTCTCTACACAATGGCGGTTGAAGACAAGGAAGCACAAAACCATTCAAACATATCCTTTGACAAATTCTATGTTGAGCTTCATGATTGTCATTTTTGGATACACAAGTGCTCTTCCTTGCAAGAACTAACCCATGTAGGTAGATGAACTCAAACTCCAAGTGGTACTCTCAACTCTTGATGAGCTACATCAACCTTGAGCACCCACACAAGTTCAACTACATGAGCAAGAACCACACCAGCACCCAAGGTATGTTATTCCATCTTAGAGAAGCTTTACTCCAAGACATGAGTCAAAGCAACTCAACAAGATGTGAATACATCAAGATGCTTAAACGAAAAATGGTAACCCCATTTTGAGCTTAAATGATGAGTATGACCTATGATCAAGTGTTCTCACTTGACTCCTAAGTCAATATACTCTAACATAGGTGACTATGTCACCGCCCAACTCTAGATGAAGTTCTCTTGTGTTCTTTTGTGTGTATCTCATGCATGTTTAGTTTCTTTCTCTTTTTCAAAAACAAAAAAACTCCATCTAGATTTTTCAGTCTCTTCTCTTTTCTTTCTGTTTATGTTCTGCATTTTCTGCATTTAATTCCTTGCAAATCCTTCAAGTAATTCATTGCAAATCTTTGTGAGATCCTACATGTCTAGTGAGCTGAGGTGACAAGTGTTTTTCTCTGTGTGAACTCGGTTTCACCGACTTGTAATTTTCGGTCCAACCAAATCTTTTCGGTGCCACCGAAACATACCACTCGGTGCCACCGACTTCGCAACAGGAAAAACAGTTTGCCACTTGTTCTATATTTCTTCTGATCCAGCTCTACTCAATGAATCTTATCCTCTACAAGCATCACAGTTTTATCCATTGCTTTGTGCTGAGTCTCAAGGACCAAACCTATACGGCGGATTCCAGAAAGCCCTTCTTGGAAATTGATGTCAAAGGGGGAGAGAGAGATCACATCAAAGCTTGTAGGAGAGAGAGATCACATCAAGGGAGAGAAAAAGTCTCAAGGACCAAACCTACAAGAGAGAAAGTATTAAGGGGGAGAGAGAGACTTCCAGGGGGAGAGAATACTCGAGGATCCCAGATGTCCCAGATGCTTGATGCTTGATGTTCAAGAGGAGAGATGTCACATGTCTTTTTAGGGGGAAAGACATGTTCATTTGTATCTTTCAGCTCTGATTTGCTGTTCCTTATCTTCTCCCAATATCCCATGTAAGATTCTGGGGGAGCAAGACACCTAAGGGAAAGAAATCAGTCAAATTCATTGCATATCTTTATTCTTGGGGACATGTTGAATCCAATGTGGTACCTTGTACTCACTCTCTACATGTCATCCCAGTCTTGGTATTCTTGTGGTTTCTTTTGTTTGCTCTGGCTAGTGGATGTACCTGTGTTATCTAACTTTGTTTGTGCAGGTTCATTCCATCCTAAGCCAACTCAAGACCACAAGGTAAGTATATGCATCAAAATCATGAGTATGAGGAGTTCTTGCTTATGTACATACTGTTTGCAAGAAGGACTCATGAGCATGAAGGTTTTTTCCTTGATAATCTTTTGCTCTGATGCATATGGCCAAGATACATGTAACACATTGCCTACTCTGTCATGGTTATGCTCTCACATGCCTCTATATTTCATATTTACATGAGTGCATACATGTAGGGGGAGCCTATGCTTGTTACATGTCCTTCCAAAGCTTTACTTGTTGTTCTTTATATCTTTATCTAAATCTTTGATGTATGTTGCCATCAATTACCAAAAAGGGGGAGATTGAAAGCACAAGTGCTCCCTAGGTGGTTTTGATAATTGATGACAACATATCTCTTGTTGGACTAACATTTCTATCTAGCATGTTTCAGATAAGTTCAACAATGGAGTGGCATGGACTAAAGGTTGTGGGAACTCCTTCAAGATTCTAAGGACAAAGGATTGGCTAAAGCTTCAGGCTCAAGACTCTTCATTTTACATTTTAGTGATCCAAGATCACATTGAGTCCATAGGAAAAGCCAATACTATCAAGGAGGGATGAGGTGTTGCTTAATGAGCCTCTTGCTTCATGTGCTTAATGATATGCTCCAAAATCCTCAGCTACATTCCCACTTCCACATATGACCTAAACCCAAAGCCAAACTCAGACCTACCAATTATTCCTATCCGGCGCCACCGAGTTTCACTTGTCATAAGCCACTGCCAAACCCTAGCAATTCGGTTCTACCTATAGGGATCTCGGTCTCACCGAGATGGGATTGCAAACTCTCTGTTTCCCTTTCGTAACTTTTCGGTCTCACCGAAAGAACGAATCGGTCCCACTGAGATTGCAGTGTAAACTCTATGTTTCCTTTTTGTAACTTTTCGGTCTCACCGAAAGAGCAAATCGGTCCCATCGAGTTTACCTGACCAACTCTCTGGTTAGCTTATTACCACCGAGTTTGTGTAATCGGTCTCACCGAGATTATGTTATGCCCAAACCCTAACCATATCGGTCCTACTGAGTTGCATGTCAGTCCCACCGAAAATCTCTAACGGTCACTAGGTTTACCTTTTCGGTCCGACCGAGTTTGTTGATTCGGTCCCACCGAGATTGGAAAACTGTGTGTAACGGTTGGATTTTGTGTGGAGGCTATATATACCCCTCCACCTCCTCTTCATTCGTGGAGAGAGCCATCAGAACACATACACAATTCCAACTCATATGTTCTGAGAGAGAACCACCTACTCATGTGTTGAGACCAAGATATTCCATTCCTACCATATGAATCTTGATCTCTAGCCTTCCCCAAGTTGCTTTCCACTCAAACCTTCTTTCCACCAGATCCAAATCCTATGAGAGAGAGTTGAGTGTTGGGGAGACTATCATTTGAAGCACAAGAGCAAGGAGTTCATCATCAACACACCATTTGTTACTTCTTGGAGAGTGGTGTCTCCTAGATTGGCTAGGTGTCACTTGGGAGCCTCCGACAAGGTTGTGGAGTTGAACCAAGGAGTTTGTAAGGGCAAGGAGACCGCCTACTTCGTGAAGATCTACCGCTAGTGAGGCAAGTCCTTCGTGGGCGATGGCCATGGTGGGATAGACAAGGTTGCTTCTTCGTGGACCCTTCGTGGGTGGTTGATTCTTCGTGGACCCTTCGTGGGTGGAGCCCTCCGTGGACTCGCGCAACCATTACCCTTCGTTGTTGGAGCCCTCCGTGGACTCGCGCAACCGTTACCCTTCGTGGGTTGAAGTCTCATTCAACGTGGATGTAGGATAGCACCACCTATCCGAACCACGGGAAAAACATCCATGTCTCCAATTGCTTTTGAATTCTCCAAACCCTTCCCCTTACATTCTTGCAAGTTGCATGCTTTATATTCCGCTGCTCATATACTCTTTGCATGCTTGCTTGATATGTATTGTGTATGTTGAAATTGTGCCTAAAACTCTACTCAAACCAAAAAGGCCTAAAAATTGCAACTTTAGCACTAAGTGTCTAATCACCCCCCTCTAGACACATCTACTTCTAGATCCTACAGAAGCGTAGTCTTCGATAGGACTAGCTATCCTCCTCTTACTCCGGCTTTCTGCAGTTCAGTCCACATATGATACCCCTTTTCCATTTGATACCAATGCATACATATGTAGTGTAGCTCCTTGTTTGCGAGTACTTTGGATGAGTACTCACGGTTGCTTTGCTCCCCCTTTTCCCCCTTTCTATACCCGGTTGTTGACACCAGATGATGGAGTCCAGTAGCCAGAGGATCCCGAGGATGATTCTACGTGGAGTTCGACTTCGAGGAGTAGTTAGGAGGTCCCAGGAAGGAGGCCTCGCCTTTTCGATCGTTCCTACTTTTGTGCTAGCCTTCTTAAGGCAAACTTGTTTAACTTATGTCCGTACTCAGATTTTGTTGCTTCCGCTGACTCGTCTATGATCGAGCTCTTGTATTTAAGCCTTCGAGGCCCCTAGCTTGTAATATGATGCTCGTATGACTTATTTTATTTGTAGAGTTGTGTTGTGATATCTTCCCGTGAGTTTCTAATCTTGATCGTACACGTTTGCGTGTATGATTAGTGTACGGTCAAATCGGGGGCGTCACACACCGCCAACTACAACAAAAACCTCCTCCAGGAGCATCTGCAGGCAAGAAGGAGCATTCGCCGCCGGCAGGGAGGTTGCGCCGGATGTGGACCTGATGGAGCAGGAGGCGCTGCTCGAGTCCTACCGCTCTGCCTGTGTCATCTGCCTCGCCCGCTGGCGGTATCGTCAGCGGGTGGCGGAGGTGGCGGCCGACGGCAAGGAGTGTGACGATGAGGCGGGTGAGGCATTGGTCGGCAACACCGACGACGAGGAGCCCGTGCCCTGGCACCACGACCATGAAGAAGCCGACACATTCGCGGGCGTTGCCGGCAACGATAAAGAGTAGTGCACGGTAGGTCGCTGTTGCTCGTGTCCCAAGAAGGCCACCGCTCCCGCCCCCCTCGTAAATGCCAAGCTTGATGGGCTGAGCATCCTCACCCGATTAGTCACTCGGCGGCGACGTGGAGGCGGTCAGCTTCAGTTCTCGGGGCCCCGGAGGCGGAGGTTATGGAGGCGGAGCTGGAGAATGCCGAGGCAGAACTGGAGACAGTGAGGCTTTAGTTCTCGGGGCTGATGGGCGGACACGAGGACCAGACGCCGGCGGTCATTTAGATTAGATATTAATTATACTCCAGAGTGCCCGCCTAGCATCGCTTTGATGTATTTATAATGAAATTCGTCATGTTTATATAAAATCCAGTGTGTTATATGAAATCCGGACTTGTTTAAACGAATTTTGTCCGGTTGGTTCGAGTTGTTGTGAAAATGTATACGATTATCATTGGATGGCTGCCTCCCACATCTGTATCCCTGGACTGGCCCCCCTGTCCACGAACAGATGCAGAAGGAAATTTACATGTTGCCGTTGAAGATGCCCTTATAGGAGACTCCGTTTCACAAGTTTGTGTCACCTATAAAAAGGATCGGCCGTGGTTGATGTAGAGATCAAGTTTATTTTCAGTTATGAAATATACACAAAAAAACGTTCGAGTCGAGGGCGATCATACCGTGTGTAGTATCTGTGATTTTTTTCATCGAGGAAATTACTAGCGGCGGTGGGTTGATCATCAAATCAACGCCTACATGCTGATCAAAGGGGGTCATTATTTTTGTTCGTATATTTCATACAGGGTGAAGGTTATTATTGGAGGTTGACGAACAGTAGATCAAGCATCGTTATGAAAGATCGGACCACCTACACGCACGAGTTGGCATCTCGCTAGTTTATGTCTCATTAGGTATGGTGTGGGCGTCAACTACGAGTGTCTGTGATGACTTCTTCATCTTACGATATGTCGGTTCAATCTCTCAAAGATGCTGATAGGGATAGTATTGCATGTGTGTCATAGAAATTAGTGTGAGTGCATATGATGAGTGTCCGTTTCTGTATTGTGTTTCTCTAAAGAAATAAGTAATGTGTATGCCCTAACACCTAACTACTCTCTGTCTCTCCCTCTCCCTCTCTTCAACAATTAGCCTCTCATGTCACGTGTTTGCGGATGCCCTAGGTGAACTAAAAAAATGACATTTTTAGGTCGGTGATTCTTCAAATTAATTGGGTAGTTCTGTACGGATTACAAGTTGTATGTGACATTATGTTATAAATGTCAAAATAAGAAGTAGAAAAATCCCAATTTTAGTTGACTTCCACACTTAAAAGACCAAGTGCAAGCATGGTTCCAATTTTTAATGAAATTTCGATGGCATTTCACTATCCACAAAAGGCTCATGTTGAGTGTGGTTTTTCTGCACCCAAGGACATTGCACCCTCGCTACACCCACTATCGAAAACATAGCAAAACAAATATAAAAAAAAATCTGAAACCTTGGTATAGAACAAAAGTTTGTGACCAAATGTTTTAGATGCTTGTAAAATTTGATGGCCAAATGACATCCGAGGAGCTCTGTACAAAAAATCCAAAGTTTGTGCTCAAACATATAATCTGAAACTTGGATGCAGGGCAAGAGTTGGTATTTCGTTTTGTATGGAGACCATTTGGTGATCAAACTTGCCAAGCTCATAAACCATTTGCTCATAATCAATACCACGAAGTTTCAGATTTTTTTGATTTTTCTACTATTCTTTCCCTTTGATCAAATGTCAGCTGGAAGTAGTCTATCGGCCCTGTTACCTTCATGACTCAAATGGACCCCTATTGTCCCCGCTTGAATTGAGTACTGAATTTTCGGTCCTTTCTATATGGAGTGGTATTATTAGCGAACAGATCCGAGGACTTAGCTTTTTTTTAGGGGGACTTAGCTGTTAGTAGCACTGCTACAATGGAACTAGATAGCCCTAAGCAAAGACGCACTTAGTGGTTAGTGCCTAAATATTGGTGCATGAAGTGCAGCATGTGATCTGATTAAGGTAAAAAAATGATCGTTCAACAAAGCATACATTTTAGTCATCTTAGTTTAGGATTTCTTTTTGGCATGGACCATAGATATTTTAATCTTTTGACATCTTCTTTAAAGCTACCACTGGCACATAGCGAATTAAGCATAATTCAGATGATTAGGTTCCTTCTGAATTATGGTGGATCAACCCACCCGAGTTCAAGTTCTACACTTAGCACGGATGCTCACATATTTTCCGAATTTATTTCCGGCATTCCGACACTATTCCTTCAGTGGTATGATGTGTCCGTCAACTACAAGGTACCCGTGACAAGTTCGCCAATCTTAGAATTTACCGGCTCAATCTCTCAAAGGTATTTATAATAATAAGGTATGAATGTGTGCGTTTATATGGATGAATGTGCATGCATATTATAAATATTAGAAGAACGCCCATGCGTTGCAACGGGGCCACATTAACTTTAAGAGTTCAATATTAATATTCTCATACATATCAAGTGACATTGGCGACCTTTTTACCATCAAATCTTCACACACACACACTCTCCCTTCCTCTTCCTCACTCTCCCTCCCTCTAACACACACACATCTCCATCTTATTGGGTACGGGATCATAATCCATCTATTTCACACACACACGCTAGTGGATAACAATATGGATCATGTGTATTATATTTGCCACCACAACTGAGGGAAATAATTTCATGTAAATCGGCCAGCCACAGCTCCAAGAATATGCGGAGAAGGTGGCCCGGGTCGGCGTTGGCGCCATCCGGCGCGGGCCACGGGTCCGCTTCCAAATGCGTCTGCAAGCCGGCCACCCACGCCGGGTCATTCAAGTGCCGCTTCCACCGCACCAACTCCCAGGGCCACGGCACGGCCAGGGCCAGGGAAGCCGCCCTTCACCGGTCGCGGCCAACGCGGTGCTGCGGCACCCGACCTCGCCGTCCTTGTCCTCCGGCATCGTCGCGACCTAGTGACGCAGCCCAAGCATCGGCCTCGAGAATCAAGAACGCTCGACAACGGAGAGGGAAGGGAAGATCATATACATGTCATAAGAAAGGGAGTTTATTTACTGCTCCCTCCATGTATTGTTTCCTTTGTTTGGAGATTGATTACCATCTGTGAGTTAAGATAAGGTTAATGTGATTGAGCAATTTTTCTGAAAATCAAATATTTGTTTTTTAATTAATGTGATCGAGTGATTTAAGATAAGGTTAATTAATTTAGATTTGATTTTTAGAGATTGTTCGTGATTGATTTTACATTACTAAATAACTTGCGCCAGTATGGAAAGTTCTGATCTGTTCAGATTTTTTTCGTTGTGTGAGAGGGTCACGCGAAAATAAACGGATGAAGTGGAGAAGGGGACAAAAAAAAATCTAAAAAAAACCCAGCGAAGATGGGAGGAGATACCAAAAAAAACCATGAGAGGTGGGATGAAAAAAAAAATCTGAAAGCAAGACTACCAACTGCTATATTAGAAACAGAGATTCAATATTGTGTTTCAAAACCCTCAAACACATAAAAAAGAGTTGACGCCAACCGCTCAATTAAGCATCTTGATGACAATCTCGTGATAATGTAATACTTTTCTCTCGAGGTACTCTTTTTATCAAATATGTCCAATTTTTTCGTAGTAAGTAAATATTACTGGGCTAGGAATTGTTATATATACAAAGTAACTCATCAAAGAAGAATCAGTGATTACACGTAATCAGTGTACGTAATCATTATATATACAAAGTAACTCCACTAAGAGGAAAAGATTCGTCGAACAAGTCCTCTAGTTATCAAGATTGGAAAAACATAATCACTGTAATCATTATATATACAAAGTAATCCGATCCCAAAGGAAATGCTTCGTCATGTAGTTATCAAAGTATTGGCAACACATCGCTCTCCGACGGGAAGGATGACCACAAAGTTGGTTTGTCCACCAAAGAGCATATATACCTTATCTGAAAAAAAGCTAGCATAAATTACATGATAAGATGTTCCCGCTGAATCGATTTTTTATAGACGAGGTGGGAGACACAGTTCGTTTTGATAAGAAAAAGGAAAACTATTCAGTTTTTTTAACGCAAGCCTAGCAACGGTTTAATTTTGGCCCTGAACAACAATTGTTTGTAATGTAATCTCGAATTAAAGTGGGACGGCGATGGGGTTTGCACCCCCCCCCCCCAGTTTTTTTAACGCAAGCCTAGCAACGGTTTAATTTTGGCCCTGAACAACAATTGTTTGTAATGTAATCTCGAATTAAAGTGGGACGGCGATGGGGTTTGCACCCCCCCCCCCCCAAAGCCTTCCTCGGCAGTGTCGACTGTAGGGTTGTTCCCTCCTCCCCACTTCTAACGTGAGCAGCAGGCAACTTAGAGCAACTCCAACGGGCTGACCTAAATGGACATCGATTTTGTCCGCTTTTTGTCCGTTTGGGTCGCCCGTCCGTGCGTCCGCGTCCGACTTTTCAATTGGGTCGGCCGGTGCACCCAATGAAAAGCTGATGCATTTTGTGCATGTCCGCCCTGACATTTTGTCGAACACATAGCAGGCAGCGATGCTGGTGCATGTCAGGACGAGCTACACCCACGCAAGCACGGCTCGGCACGGCGGGGCGGCACGCATGGCGGCTAGACGCGGAGGGGCGCCTGGCGGGCGCGACCACCTGCTCCAGCAGCACCGGACGGGCGCGAGGCGAGTCCAGCGGTCGAGCCACAACGCGGAGGCCGCCAGGCGTGCGAGCTCCAATGAGGAGACGCGCGAGCGGGGCGGCACAGCAGAGGCGCGGGACGAGGCACGGCGAGTGCGGCTTGGCGAGCACAGCAAGCATGGCAGCTCGGCACGGTGTCCATGGCGCAGCTGGGCGAGGCAAGCTCCAACGCGCGAGACGAGACATGCGAGCGCAGCTCGGCGAGCACATCAAGCATGGTGGCTCGGGACGGCTGGGCGCAGCGAGCTCCAACTTGTGCGACGAGGCAGGGCGGCGCCGCTTGGCATGGCGGATAGACGCAGCGACCATGGCTCCAACACGCGAGCGGCGAGGCGGCCAGGCACGCAAGCTAGTCTACTATCACCGGCCACCGGCCGGCTAGCACGCGCGCAGCTAGCAAGCACGCACGGCTAGCTAGCACGCATGTGGCGGGCAGCTAGCTAGCAAGGACGCGGCCACGGTGAGCACAGTTGGCGGCCCCACGCTGGGGAAGCAGGACCTCGGCGTTGGCCCAGCTACGGTCCTTCTTCGGCGCTGCTCCGGCTCTCGAATGGGGTGGGCGGGTGGGTGGGAGAGAGAGGAAAAGGAGGAGAGAGATGGGATGGGATGGGTGGGTGGATGGCAAGTGGGCCAAGTGGGCACATGCAGCGATCAGAGGCGGACGGAGATGACACAGAAAGCGTCCGCTTTGTGTCCGCCGCCGACCCAAATGTGTTCCAAATTTGGGATGAAAATGGGTCTGAGCGGATACGAAGCGGATAGCAGGCGGACGCTGTGAACGTTTGAGTCGCCCCGTTGAGCCAACATTTGTGTCTGAATGATCCAAACGGATAAAATGGGTCGCCCCATTGGAGTTGCTCTTAGCTCCCATTGAGAAGATGGGATCTCAGAGGAGGGGAGGTCATGGCGGCGTAGAGTCCAATCAATGCAGTGGATAAGAGCAACTCCAATGGGGCGACCCATTTCGTCTGCCCGCGTCCGTCCAGGTTGGCACGGACAAAAGTGAAGGTCCAACGCGCCGACCCAAACTCAAATCGTGTCCGTCTGGCGTCCGCGCCGACCCATTTCTAGCTCAAAATTGCGCTTGCAATGCGTTGGCGCGGACGCGAAGCGGACACGTCGCGCGTCTCCTCGCCTTCCGCCACGTCCCCACCTATAGGCCACCCAACCGCCATCGGTCGTCTTATTTATGACGACCACCGACAGCGGGCCCACGCGTCAGACAGTGGAAGCGTCCTTTTTTAACCACGCGTGCGGCGGGGGCCAGCCTCATCCTCCCATCCACATCTGGCCCCCACCACTCCCTTTTCTTCCTCGCCGGCGACCGCAAACCCTAGCGCGCCCATCGGCCTCTTCGGCAGCAGCAATGGCAAGGGCAAGGGCACCCCCGCTGCCTCGTCCTCCCGTGCTCCCCCTCCCCTCCTCCTCCGGCGTCGTCGCGTTTTCGCCCTGGTCGCCGGCGCCTACACATCCCGGTGCACCAAGCACAGTGGCACTGGGAGTACAGGCAGCCGCTGCCGTACCCCGATGTCACGCTGCCGCACCATTGGCATCTGGATCCGCAGCGGATCCCGGTGCCGGCGGTTCCACGAAGCCAGCGGGCGCACGACAACGAGGTGCGCAGGCGCCACGCACAACTCACGTCGGAGCAACGTCGGCTGCCAGAGTACACCGCCGACTCCTCCAAATGGGTGGCGTGGTTTGCCCTAGAACACGAGGAGCAACGACGCTCGGGTGTCGACGCCGTCCCGCCGCTGTTCCCACCGCCACCCTTGCAGGTAGAGCCGGAGGAAATGGAGTCGTAGGCGGAGTACCAAGCCGCCCTGGAGGAGGCCCTGCAGCACGCACTGGAGGCTAGCCGCCTCGAGGAGGACGCGCACTAGGATGGGTTGGAGCAAGCCATTGCCCTGTCCGCGGCGGGGGACTCTGTCCACACCCTGCTCTTCGTGCCGCCACCGCCACCATCGCCGCCCATCCATCCCAAGCCGGAGCCAGAGCCGACGCGGAAGCGCTCCCCGCCTCCACCCACTTGGCCAAAGGAGGCCTACTCGTGGACGGGCCAGTACCGCGAGTGGGTGAGAGCGCCTCCCGTCCACTTCGCCGCGATGCCGAAGCAGGATGCGGCCCACCTCGAGCGCTGGAAGGAGCACTGGCTCCGCCAGGATCAAGCCGACGGCGAGGAGCAGATGCGCTACGAGGCCATGCTCTAACATGACGCGGAGGCGCTCCGGCTCAAGGACGAGGAGGAGGAGCGTGCGCGGCTGGCCGCAATGCCGCCGCCCTAGCAGACGCCGGAGGAAGCTGCCCTGGCAGCGTACCAGGCGGCGTTCGGGTGGCCTCGCCCTGCTCCGGTCTTCATCGACCTCACCGACGACGGCGGCGTCGGCGGCAAGGGCAAGGGCAAGGCCGGCCATGTCTAGGGCAGTGTGTGGGGCGGCAGCAGACGGGGGCAGACTTTTTTAATGTTTTATTTAATGTTTAATTAGGTCTAAGTGGACTTTGGTTGGCGTTTTACCAGCCACTTATGTTTAATTATGTTTATTTCGTGTAACTTATTATTTATTTTCCACACCAACACATTTGGGTCGGCCTCCCCGATGGACGGTCAAACCGACCCATTTTAAAATGTGAACGCGCACGTCCGCCTGGCCGACCCAAACGAACAAAAAGCTGACAAAGCACGCGTCCATTTGGGTCGGCCCGTTGGAGTTGCTCTAAGGTAGTAGTGGTCGTCTCCATTGAGGACATGCGGACCTTCATGGAGGAGAAGACAAGACAGAGCACAAGGGCGTCACTGGGTGGTGCTAGCGCAGCAGGCAGATGTGCACGCTCGATGGTGGCACAAGGGGTATCTGTCTTGAGGTGTCGATAGTGGATGCACTGGCATGAAGCACTGGCCACGGTCATGTTGTTGACCGAGATCCAGGTGTGGCATGGGGCACAGCTGGTGGTCATCCCCGCAGCGGAGTACATGCACAAGCGGATGACCGTGGAGGCATACATGCATTGGTAGGCCCCACGAGATGTGGCGATAGTGGCAGTGGTAGTGGTCTCCGTTTGTCATAGATGCACAGACGATGATGGCAGATTCTTGTGTGGGTAGTGTTGCCGGCAGCGACCTTTGTCGGTCACTGCGACGGGGAAGGGGCCCCTCAACCCGTGACAAGGAGATTACAACGCGTGGTGGCGCATCTGCAGATGCATTGGTGTATATGCAGTCATGGTGACGGTGTCGCGTGTGGCGCGATGGGGCATTTTCGTCTACCGTGACATCACACATGGATGTTCGTGGCGCTAATGGCGGTGTACAATGTTGATTGGTAAGGGGCGCTGATACGTCTCCGTCGTATCTACTTTTCCAAACACTTTTGCCCTTGTTTTGGACTCTAACTTGCATGATTTGAATGAAACTAACCCGGAATGACGCTGTTTTCAGTAGAATTGCCATGGTGTTATTTATGTGCAGAAACAAAAGTTCTCGGAATGACCTGAAACTTCACGGAACATCTTTTCAGAAATAATAAAAATCCTTGCAAAAGATGAAGACCAGGGGGCCCACACCCTAACCACGAAGGTGGGGGCGTGCCTGCCCCCCTAGGGCGCGCCCCCTTACCTCGTGGGCCCCTTGGAGCTCCTCCGACCTCGACTCCAACTCTATATATTTTCTTTCGGGGAGAAAAAAAATAAAGAAGAAGGATTCATAGCGTTTTATGATACGGAGCCGCTGCCAAGCCCTAAAACCTCTCGGTAGGGCTGATCTGGAGTCCGTTCGGGGCTCCGGAGAGGGGAATCCGTCGCCATCGTAATCATCAACCTTCCTCCATCACCAATTTCATGATGCTCATCGCCGTGCGTGAGTAATTCCATCGTAGGCTTGCTGGACAGTGATGGGTTGGATGAGATTTATCATGTAATCGAGTTAGTTTTGTTAGGGTTTCATCCCTAGTATCCACTATGTTCTGAGATTGATGTTGTTATGACTTTGCTATGCTTAATGCTTGTCACTAGGGCCCGAGTGCCATGATTTCAGATCTGAACCTATTATGTTTTCATCAATATATGAGAGTTCTCGATCCTATCTTGCAAGTCTATAGTCACCTATTATGTGTTATGATCCGTTAACCCCGAAGTGACAATAATCGGGATACTTACCGGTGATGATGTAGTTTGAGGACTTCATGTATTCACTATGTGTTAATGCTTTGGTCCGGTACTCTATTAAAAGGAGGCCTTAATATCCATTAGTTTCCGCTAGGACCCCGCTTCCACGGGAGGGTAGGTCAAAAGATGTCATTCAAGTTCTTTTCCATAAGCACGTATGACTATATCGGAATACATGCCTACATTACATTGATGAATTGGAGCTAGTTCTGTGTCACCCTAGGTTATGACTGTTACATGATGAACTGCATCCGGCATAATTCTCCATCACTGATCCATTTCCTACGAGCTTTCCATATATTGTTCTTCGCTTATGTACTTTTCCGTTGCTATTGCTATCATCACTACGAAATACCAAAAACATTACTTTTACTACCGTTACCACTACTATCATATTACTTTGCTACTAAATACTTTGTTGCAGATATTAAGTTTCCAGGTGTGGTTGAATTGACAATTCAGCTGCTAATACTTGAGAATATTCTTTGGCTCATGATAACCCACAAGTATAGGGGATCGCAACAGCTTTCGAGGGTAGAGTATTCAACCCAAATTTATTGATTCGACACAAGGGGAGCCAAAGAATATTCTCAAGTATTAGCAGCTGAGTTGTCAATTCAACCACACCTGGAAACTTAGTATCTGCAGCAAAGTGTTTAGAAGCAAAGTAATATGATAGTGGTGGTAGCGGCAACAAAAGTAAAGACAGCAAAAGTAATGTTTTTGGTATTTTGTAGTGATTGTAACAGTAGCAACGGGAAAGTAAATAAGCGAGAACCAGTATATGGAAAACTCGTAGGCATCGGATCGGTGATGGATAATTCTGCCAGATGCGGTTCATCATGTAACAGTCATAACATAGGGTGACACAAAACTAGCTCCAATTCATCAATGTAATGTAGGCATGTATTTCGTATATAGTCATACGTACTTATGGAAAAGAACTTACATGACATCTTTTGTCCTACCCTCCCGTGGCAGCGGGGTCCTATTGGAAACTAAGGAATATTAAGGCCTCCTTTTAATAGAGAACCGGAACAAAGCATTAGCACAAAGTGAATACATGAACTCCTCAAACTATGGTCATCACCGGGAGTGGTCCCGATTATTGTCACTTCGGGGTTGCCGGATCATAACACATAGTAGGTGACTATAGACTTGCAAGATAGGATCAAGAACTCACATATACTCATGAAAACATAATAGGTTCAGATCTGAAATCATGGCACTCAGGCCCTAGTGACAAGCATTAAGCATAGCAAAGTCATAACAACATCAATCTCAGAACATAGTGGATACTAGGGATCAAACCCTAACAAAACTAACTCGATTACATGATAAATCTCATCCAACCCATCACCGTCCAGCAAGCCTATGATGGAATTACTCACGCACGGCGGTGAACATCATGAAATTGATGATGGAGGATGGTTGATGATAACAACTGCGACGAATCCCCCTCTCCGGATCCCCGAACGGACTCCAGATCAGCCCTCCCGAGAGGTTTTAGGGCTTGGTGGGGGCTACATATCGTAAAACGTGATGATATTCTTCTCTCTGATTGTTTTCTCTCCGAAAGCAAATATATAGAGTTGGAGTTGGCGTCGGAGGGCATCCAGGGGGCCCACGAGGTAGGGGCGCGCCCTAGAGGGGGGGCGCGCCCCCACCCTCGTGGACAGGGTGTGGGCCCCCTGGTCTTCATCTTTGGCGAGGATTTTTTATTATTTTTTCTAAGATGTTCCGTGGAGTTTCAGGTCATTCCGAGAATATTTGTTTTCTGCACATAAAACAACATCATGGCAATTCTGCTGAAAATAGCGTCAGTCCGGGTTAGTTCCATTCAAATCATACAAGTTAGAGTCCAAAACAAGGGCAAAAATGTTTGGACAAGTAGATACGACGGAGATGTATCAACTCCCCCAAGCTTAAACCCTTGCTTGTCCTCAAGCAATTCAGTTGACAAACTGAAAGAAAGAAATAAAAACTTTTACAAACTCTGTTTGCTCTTGTTGTTGTAAATATGTCAAGCTAGCATTCAGGTTTTCAGCAAAGATTATAACTAACCACATTTGCAATAATTGTCAGGTCTCATGATTACTCATATCAATGACATAATCAACTAGCAAGCCATAATAATAAATCTCGGATGACAACACTTTCTCAAAACAATCATAATATGATATAACAAGATCGTATCTCGCTAGCCCTTTCTGAGACCGCAAAACATAAATGCAGAGCACCTTTAAAGATCAAGGACTGACTAGACATTGTAATTCATGGTAAAAGAGATCCAATCATAGTCACACCCAACATAGATTAATAGTGATGAATGCAAATGACAGTTGTGCTCTCTAGCTAGTGCTTTTTAATAAGAGGGTGATGACTCAACATAAAAGTAAATGGATAGGCCCTTCGCAGAGGGAAGCAGGGATTTGTAGAGGTGCCAGAGCTCGGTTTTGAAATAGAGATAAATTGTATTTTGAGTGGTATACTTTCATTGTCAACGTAACAACTAAGAGATGGCAATATCTTGCATGCTAAACACATTATAGGCAGTTCCCAAACAGAATGGTAAAGTTTATACTCCCCCTCCACCAACAAGCATCAATCCATGACTTGCTCGAAACAACGAGTGTCTCCAACATACATCAGGTCCCAGGGGGAGTTTTGTTTGCAATTAATTTTGATTTAGTTTGCATAAAGCATGGGACTGGGCATCCCGGTGACCAGCCATTTTCTCGTGAGTGAGGAGAGGAGTCCACTCCTCTTGAGAATAACCCGCCTAACACGGAAGATAAGGACAGCCTTGGTTGATACCTGAGCTATTCGAGCATACAAAACAGAATGTTTATTTGAAGGTTTAGAGTTTGGCACATACAAATTTACTTGGAACGGCAGGTAGATACCGCATATAGGAAGGTATGGTGGACTCATCTGGAATAACTTTGGGGTTTAATGGATTGGATGCACAAGCAGTATTCCCGCTTACTACAAGTGGAGGCTAGCAAAAGACTGGGAAGCGATCAACTAGAGAGCGACAACAGCCCTGTACATGCATTAAAATTAAGAAACATTGGATGCAAGCATGAGTAGGATATAATCCACCATGAACATAAATATCGTGAAGGCTATGTTGATTTGTTTCAACTACATGCGTGAACATGTGCCAAGTCAAGTCACTTAAATCATTCAAAGGAGGATACCACCCCATCATACCACATCATAATCATCTCAATAGCATGTTGGCACACAAGGTAAACCATTATAACTCATAGCTAATCAAGCATGGCACAAGAAACTACGATCTTTAATTGTCATTGCAAACATGTTTATTCATAATAAGCTGAATCAAGAACGAGGGGCTCATCATATTTACAAAAACAAAAGAGGTCGAGTTCGTACCAGCTTTTCTCATCTCAGTCAGTCCATCATATATCATCATAATTGCCTTTCACTTGCACGACCGAATGGTGTGAATAATAATAAGAGTGTACGCGCATTGGACTAAGCTGGAATCTGCGAGCATTCAATAAACAGGAGAAGACAAGGCAATATGGGCTCTTGGTTAAATCAACAATAATGCATATAAGAGCCACTTCAACAGTTTAATTTTGGTCTTCTCCTACTGACCCCCAAAGAAAAGAAAAGAAATAAAACTATTTACACGGAAAAGCTCCCAACAAGCAAAAGAAGAACGGGAAATATTTTTGGGTTTTCTTTTTAATTATTATTACTACAGCAGAAAAATAAACTACTACTAATTTTTTTGGTTTTTCTTAAGGTTTAACAAACACACAAGAAGAAAGCAGGAAAAAGAAAATAAACTAGCATGGATATTATAGTGAAAGAGTATGAGCACCGACATCTAGTAATGAGTGTGTGTGAGCATAAATGTAATGTCGGTGAGAAATACGTACTCCCCCAAGCTTAGGCTTTTGGCCTAAGTTAGTCTATTGCCAGGGATAGCCTTGCGGATACCCGTAGGTGTAGCCGGGGTCGTATTGCGACGAGGAATAGTTGGGATCATACTGTGATGAAGAAGAAGACTCTGACTGCCACTTGCTGACAGTCATCTCTGGATCCCAAGAATAAACAGATTGTCGTGGAGGCTCATCTTGTGATTCCTGTTCCGGGGCTGGTGCAGGATTCTTGTAAGCTTGGACGGCAGCCCACGTAACGAGGTAGGGTCCTACAAAATTAAACAAAGAAGGAGCAGGCAACATAATAGTTTCAGGATAATGTTTATCAAAGTATAACTTATATTTGAGCTCTCCATTCCTGTCCTTAACAAGAAAATCTTGAGCTATCATGCTCTTATAGTCTAGGTAAGCATTAGGCAGCAATTTTTCTTCTTTCTCATAATGCCTAATAGCTATGTTAAAGTGTGCAGCAAGGCGAGAAGCATAAATGCCTCCAAAGATGGGGCCTTTAGTATGGTTCAGACTCAACCGCCTAGTAATAATTCCGCCCATACTGACAATGTTGTCGCTGTATAAACCATGGAACCGAATAATAATATTAGGAACACTAAGGTTCCCACAGTTCCCACGACCAATCAAGCATCGACTAGCATATAAAGCAAAATAGCGTAACACAGGAAAATGTATGCTAGTGATTCTTGCATCAGAAACCTTCCTAGTTTCTCCCACAAAGATAAGGTTAATAAATGGTTCCAACTCTTTACGAGGTGGTTTCTCTAAGATACCATCAGGAGGTATGTTGCAGACTGCGCAAAATTCAGACAATGGCATTTTCTTCACAACGTCATATAAATGAAACTCTACTGAAGGAGGTGACTCTTTAGGGAAAAAGTAGAAGTTTTGCACAAAAGTATTTGTGAGTAAGAGATACTGTGGACGTTGGTCGCGGACGAAGTCAGTGAGGCCAGCATTCTTAATCAATGAATAGAAATCCTCATAAATCCCGGCCTCTCTCAAGAAATTATCAGAAGGCCATTCACACGGCCGGATCTCCGCGGTACGAGGCAAATTATATTTAGGCCTCTGAGCTTCTTCATTTTGTTTATCCTTTGAGCTTCGGCTCGATGAACCCCTCAAAAGTCTCCTCATTATTTTTCTGAAATAATCTGAAATTTTTAGTAACTTCAAACAAAAGTGAACCAACTTCAATAAAACTGATAGCAACTACTCCTACAAGTGCCTAGAGCCTAAATCAAGCATTAGAACTACTTGGAACCATATAAATTTGACATGCAAGCTCAAGAACATGGTCACCTATGCAGCACATATTTGCAAAGAATAAAGCACTAGAACAAAAACTAATTGGACCAATGGAGGAGTCACATACCAAGGAACAATCTCCCCAAGCAGTTTTGCGAGAGGTGCTTTGAGCAAGGAGATCGAAAATCACAACAAAAGTGGCTGGAACTCGTGCTTGAGTTGGTTTTTCGGGTTTGTGTGAGACAGAGGAAGAAGATGTGTGCTGGGATAAGTGGAGGAGGGCCACCGTGGGCCCACAAGGCAGGGGGCGCGCCCTAGAGGGGGGCACCACCCTCGTGGCCAGGTGGCAGCTCCTCCCGCGGTAATTTTTGCACAATAAATCATCAAATATTCCCGAAAAAATCATATTAAATTGGCATGTCATTCTGAGGACTTTTATTTTCGGGATATTTTTATATTGCACGGATAAGTCAGGAAATAGACAGAAAAATACTATGTTTACTTTATTTCTACTAATTAACAGAAAGTATAGAGAGGGTACAGAAGTTTGTGCTTCTAGTTTCATCCATCTCATGCTCATCAAAAAGAATCCACTAACAAGGTTGATCAAGTCTTCTTAACAAACTCATTCCAATAATCATGCAACCGGAGAAATTTCGAATAAAACTAAGTTACCTCAACGGGGATATGCACATCCCCAATAATAAGTATATCATATTTCTTTTTGACAGTAGGAAGAGGAAATTCAAAACCTCCAATTATAATCGATGGAATCTTTATAATGGAGTTGATACTATGAACTTGAGGTTGTTTCCTCGGAAAGTGTACCATATGCTCATTACCATTAACATGAAAAGTGACATTGCCTTTATTGCAATCAATAACAGCTCCTGCAGTATTAAGAAAAGGCCTTCCAAGAATAATAGACATACTATCATCCTCGGGAATATCAAGAATAACAAAGTCCGTTGAAATAGTAACGTTTGCAACCACAACAGGCACAACCTCACAAATACCGACAGGTATAGCAGTTGATTTGTCAGCCATTTGCAAAGATATTTTGGTAGGTGTCAACTTATTCAAGTCAAGTCTATGATATAAAGAGAGAGGCATAACACTAACACCGGCTCCAAGATCACATAAAGCAGTTTTAATATAATTTCTTTTAATGGAGCAAGGTATAGTAGGTACTCCGGGGTCTCCAAGTTTCTTTGGTATTCCACCCTTAAAAGTATAATTAGCAAGCATGGTGGAAATCTCAGCTTCAGGTATCTTTCTTTTATTAGTAATGATATCCTTCATATATTTAGCATAAGGATTTGTTTTGAGCACATCAGTTAATCGCATACGCAAAAAGATAGGCCTAATCATTTCAGCAAAGCGCTCAAAATCCTCATCATCCTTTTTCTTGGATGGTTTTGGAGGAAAAGGCATGGGTTTCTGAACCCAAGGTTCCCTTTCTTTACCATGTTTCCTAGCAACAAAGTCTCTTTTATCATAACATTGATTCTTTGATTGGGGGTTATCAAGATCAACAGCAGGTTCAATTTCTACATCATTATCATTACTAGGTTGAGCATCATCATGAACATCATCATTAATATTTTCAGTAGGTTCATGTTCATTACCAGATTGTGTTTCATCATCAGACATAGATATATCATTTGGATTATCAGGTGGTTCAGCAATAGGTTCACTAGAAGTTTGCATAGTTATATCAGTTTTCTTCTTCTTCTTTTTAGAAGAACTAGGAACATCAATATTATTTCTCTGAGAATCTTGCTCGATTCTCTTAGGGTGGCCTTCAGGATACAAAGGTTCCTGAATCATTCTACCAGTTCTAGTAGCCACTCTAACAGCATAATCATTTTTCTTACTATTCATTTCATCAAGCACTTCTTTTTGAGCCTTAAGTACTTGTTCTACTTGAGTGGTAACCATAGAAGCATGTTTGCTAACAAGTTTAAGTTCACCTTTAATATTAGCCATATAATCACCCAAGCGTCTAATCATATAAGCATTTTCTTTTAATTGTCTCCCAAAGTAAGCATTGAAGTCGTCTTGCTTCAACATAAAATTATCAAACTCATCCAAGCACAAACTAGCAATTTTAGTAGGAGGAACTTCAGCTTTATCATATCTATAGAGAGAATTTACCTTTACTACCTATGTCGGGATATCAGGATCAGGAGGTTCTTTAATAAAAAAGAATTGAGATCATATGTTTCTTCAACAGGCGGTATATTAAGACCATGTATTTCTTCAATAGGAGGTAAATTCTTAACATCTTGAGCTTTAATACCTTTTTATTTCATAGATTTCTTTGCCTCTTGCATATCTTCAGGACTGAGGAATAGAACACCTCTCTTCTTCGGAGTTGGTTTAGGAATGGACTCAGTAATTGGAGCAGGAGCTGGCTCAGGAGGTGCCCAATTATTTTCATTTGTCAACATATTATTCCATAGAATTTCAGCTTCATCTGGTGTTCTTTCCCTGAAAAGAGAACCAGCACAACTATCCAGGTAATCTCTGGAAGCATCAGTTAGTCCATTATAAAAGATATCAAGTATTTCAGGTTTCTTAAGAGGATGATCATGCAAAGCATTAAGTAACTTGAGAAGCCTCCCCCAAGCTTGTGGGAGACTCTCTTCTTTAATTTGCACGAAGTTGTATATTTCCCTCAAAGCAGCTTGTTTCTTATGAGCAAGGAAATATTTAGCAGAGAAGTTATAAATCATATGCTGGGGACTACACACACAACCAGGATCAAGAGAGTTAAACCATATCTTAGCATCACCCTTTAATGAGAACGGAAATATTTTGAGTATATTGAAGTAACACGATCTCTCATCATTAGTGAATAGGGCAGCTATATCTTTTAACTTAGTAAGATGTTCCACAACAATTTCAGATTCATAGCCATTAAATGGATCAGATTCAACCAAAGTAATAATATCAGGATCAACAGAGAATTCATAGTCCTTATCAGGAACACAAATAGGTGAAGTAGCAAAATCAGGGTCGGTTTTCATTTTATCTCTAAGTGATTCTTTGTTCCATTTAACTAATAACCTCTTAAGCTCATATCTATCCCTGCAAGCTAAAATTGAAGGAAATATGCCCTAGAGGCAATAATAAAGTTATTATTTATTTCCTTATTTCATTATAAATGTTTATTATTCATGCTAGAATTGTATTAACCGGAAACATAATACATGTGTGAATACATAGACAAAATAAACGTCACTAGTATGCCTCTACTTGACTAGCTCGTTGATTGAAGATGGTTATGTTTCCTAACCATAGACATGTGTTGTCATTTGATTAACGGGATCACATCATTAGGAGAATGATGTGATTGACATGACCCATTCCATTAGCTTAGCACCCGATCGTTTAGTATGTTGCTATTGCTTTATTCATGACTTATACATGTTCCTATGACTATGAGATTATGCAACTCCCGTTTGCCTGAGGAACACTTTGTGTGCTACCAAACGTCACAACGTAACTGGGTGATTATAAAGGAGCTCTACAGGTGTCTCCAAAGGTACATGTTGGGTTGGCGTATTTCGAGATTAGGATTTGTCACTCCGATTGTCAGAGAGGTATCTCTGGGCCCTCTTGGTAATGCACATCACATAAGCCTTGCAAGCATTGCAACTAATGAGTTAGTTGTGAGGTGATGTATTACAAAACGAGTAAAGAGACTTGCCGGTAACGAGATTGAACTAGGTATTGAGATACCGACGATCGAATCTCGTGCAAGTAACATACTGATGACAAAGGGAACAACGTATGTTGTTATGCGGTCTGACCGATAAAAGATCTTCGTAGAATATGTGGGAGCCAATATGAGCATCCAGTTTCCGCTATTGGTTATTGACCGGAGACATGTCTCGGTCATGTCTACATTGTTCTCGAACCCATAGGGTCCGCACGCTTAAGGTTTCGATGACAGTTATATTATGAGTTTATGAGTTTTGATGTACCGAAGTTAGTTCGGAGTCCCCGATGTGATCAAGGACATAACGAGGAGTCTCGAAATGGTCGAGACATAAAGATTGATATATTGGACGGCTATATTCGGACACCGGAAGTGTTTCGGGTGATTTCGGAGAAAACTGGAGTACGGGAGGGTTACCGGAACCCCCCCGGGAGAAGTAATGGGCCATATGGGCCTTAGTGGAGAGAGAGAAGGGCAGCCAGGGTGGGCCGCGCGCCTCCTTCCCCTTGGTCCGAATTGGACTAGGAGAGGGGGGGCGGCGCCCCCCTTTCCTTCTCCCTCCCCACTTCCTTTCCCCCTCCTAGTAGGAGTCCTACTCCTACTAGGAGGAGGACTCCTCCTTGGCGCGCCAATAGGGCCGGCTGGCCTCCTCCCCTTGCTCCTTTATATACAGGGGTAGGGGGCACCCCTAGACACACAAGTTGATCCTCGTGATCATTTTCTTAGCCGTGTGCGGTGCCCCCTTCCACCAGACTCCTCGATAATATTGTAGTGGTGCTTAGGCGAAGCCCTGCGATAGTTGAACATCAAGATCGTCACCACGCCGTCGTGCTGACGGAACTCTTCCCCGACACTTTGCTAGATCGGAGTCCGGGGATCTTCATCGAGCTGAACGTGTGCTAGAACTCGGAGGTGCCGTAGTTTTGATGCTTGATCGATTGGGCCGTGAAGGCGTACGACTATATCAACCGCGTTGTCATAATGCTTCCGCTGTCAGTCTACGAGGGTACGTAGACAACACTCTCCCCTCTTGTTGCTATGCATCACCATGATCTTGCGTGTGCGTAGGAAAATTTTGAAATTACTACATTCCCCAATAGTGGTATCAGAGCCTAGGTTTTATGCGTTGATGTTGTGCACGAGTAGAACCCAAGTGAGTTGTGGGCGATATAAGTCATACTGCTTACCAGCATGTCATACTTTGGTTCGGCGGTATTGTTGGATGAAGCGGCCCGGACCGTCATTACGCGTACGCTTACGCGAGACTGGTTCTACCGACGTGCTTTGCACACAGGTGGCTGGCGGGTGTCAGTTTCTCCAACTTTAGTTGAACCGAGTGCGGCTACGCCCGGTCCTTGCGAAGGTTAAAACAGCAACAACTTGACAAACTATCGTTGTGGTTTTGATGCCTAGGTAAGAACGGTTCTTGCTAAGCCCAATAGCAGCCACGTAAAACTTGCAACAATAAAGTAGAGGACGTCTAACTTGTTTTTGCAGGGCATGTTGTGGTGTGATATGGTCAAGATGTGATGAGATATAAGTTGTTGTATGAGATGATCATGTTTTGTTGAAGTTATCGGCAATTGGCAAAATCCTTATGGTTGTCTCTCTATTGTATAAGATGCAAGTGCCCAATAATTGCTTTACTTTATCGCTATGCGATAGCAATTGTTGCAAGAGCAATTGTTGGTGAGACGACCATGTGACGACACATTGATATAGATCAAGATGATGGAGATCATGGTGTCATGCCGGTGACAATATAGATCATGACAGTACTTTGGAGATGGAGATCATAGGCGCAAGATTATTATGGCCATATCATGTCACATATTTTGATTGCATATGATGTTTATCTTTTATACATCTTATTTTTGCTTAGTTTGACGGTAGCATTTTTAAGATGATCTCTCGCTAATTATCAAGAAGTGTTCTTCCTGAGTATGCATCGTTGCGAAAGTTCTTCGTGCTGAGACACTACGTGATGATCGGGTGTCATAGGCTCTATGTTCAAATACAACGGGTGCAAAACAGTTGCACACGCGGAATACTCAGGTTATACTTGATGAGCCAAGCATATACAGATATGGCCTCGGAACACGGAGACCGAAAGGTCGAGCGTGAATCATATAGTAGATATGATCAACATAGTGATGTTCACCATTGAAACTACTCCATCTCACGTGATGATCGGACATGGTTAAGTTGATTTGGATCACGTGATCACTTAGAGGATTAGATGGATGTCTATCTAAGTGGGAGTTCTTAAGTAATATGATTAATTGAACTTTAATTTATCATGAACTTAGTCCTGGTAGTATTAGAATATCTATGTTGTAGATCAATAGCTCGCGTTGTTGTTTTCATATGTTTATTTTGATATGTTCCTAGAGAAAATTGTGTTGGAAGATGTTAGTAGCAATGATGCGGATTGGATCCGTGATCTGAGGTTTATCCTCATTGCTGCACAGAAGAATTATGTCCTTGATGCACCGCTAGGTGACAGACCTATTGCAGGAGCATATGCAGACGTTATGAACGTTTGGCTAGCTTAATATGATGACTACTTGATAGTTTAGTGCATCATACTTAACGGCTTAGAATCGGGACTTCAAAGACGTTTTGAATGTCATGGACCATATGATATGTTCCAGGAGTTGAAGTTAATATTTCAAGCAAATACCCGAGTTGAGAGATATGAAGTCTCCAACAAAGTTCTATAGCTAAAAGATGGAGGAGAATCGCTCAACTAGTGAGCATGTGCTCAGATTGTCTGGGTACTACAATCGCTTGAATCAAGTGGGAGTTAATCTTCCAGATAAAATAGTGATTAACAGAATTCTCTACTCACCATCACCAAGTTAGTAGAACTTCGTGATGAACTATAATATGCAAGGGATAATGGAAATGATTCCCAAGCTCTTTGTGATGCTAAAATCGACGAAGGTAGAAATCAAGAAAAACATCAAGTGTTGATGGTAGACAAGACCACTAGTTTCAAGAAAAGGGCAAAAGGAAGAAGGGGAACTTCAAGAAGAACGGCAAGCAAGTTGCTGCTCAAGTGAAGAAGCCCAAGTCTGGTCCTAAGCCTGAGACTAAGTGCTTCTACTGCAAAGGGACTGATCACTGGAAGCAGAACTACCCCAAGTGATTGGCGGATAAGAAGGATGGCAAAGTGAACATAAGTATATTCGATATACATGTTATTGATGTGTGCTTTACTAGTGTTTAATAGCAACCCCTCAGTATTTTGATACTAGTTCAGTTACTAAGATTAGTAACTCGAAACGGGAGTTGCAGAATAAACAAAGACTAGTTAAGGGTGAAGTGATGATGTGTGTTGGAAGTGGTTCCAAGATTGATATGATCATCATCGCACACTCCCTATACTTTCGGGATTAATGTTGAACCTAAATAAGTGTTATTTGGTGTTTACGTTGAGCATGAATATGATTGGATCATGTTTATTGTAATACGGTTATTCATTTAAGTAAGAGAATAAATTGTTTTTCTATTTACATGAGTAAAACCTTATATGGTTACACACCCAATGAAAATGGTTCGTTGGATCTCGATCGTAGTTATACACACATTCATAATATTGAAACCAAAAGATGTAAAGTTAATAATGATGGTGCAATTTATTTGTGGCACTACTGTTTAAGTCATATTGGTGTAAAGCGCATGAAGAAAATCCATGCTGATGGGCTTTTGGAATCACTTGATTATGAATCACTTGATGCTTGCGAACCATACCTCATGGGCAAGATGACTAAGACTCCGTTCTCCGGAACAATGGAGCGAGCAACTAACTTATTGGAAATAATACATACCTATGTATGCGATCCGATGAGTGTTGGAGCTCGCGGCGGGTATCATTATTTTCTGACCTTCACAGATGATTTGAGCAGATATGGGTATATCTACTTGATGAAACATAAGTCTGAAACATTTGAAAAGTTCAAAGAATTTCAGAGTGAAGTGGAAAATCATCGTAACAAGAAAAATAAAGTTTCTATGATATGATCGCAGAAGTAAAATATTTGAGTTACGAGTTTGGCCTTCAGTTAAAAACAATGTGAAATAGTTTCACTACTCACGCCACCTGGAACACCACAGCATAATGGTGTGTCCGAACGTCATAACCGTACTTTATTTGATATGGTGCGATCTATGATGTCTCTTACCGATCTACCACTATCGTTTTGGGGTTATGCATTAGGGACAGTTGCATTCCCGTTAAAAAAAGGGCACCATCTAAATCCGTTGAGGTGACACCGTATGAACTATGGTTTGGCAAGAAACCTCAGCTGTCGTTTCTTAAAGTTTGAGGTTGCAATGCTTATGTGAAAAAGTTTCAACCTGATAAGCTCTAACCCAAATCAGAGAAGTGCGTCTTCATAGGATACCCAAAAGAAAATGTTGGGTACACCTTCTATCACAGATCCGAAGGCAAGATATTCGTTGCTGAGAATGGATCCTTTCCAGAGAAGGAGTTTCTCTCGAAAGAAGTGAGTGGGAGGAAAGTAGAACTTAATGAGGTAACTATACTTGCTCCCTTATTGGAAAGTAGTTCATCACAGAAATCTGTTCCTGCGACTACTACAGCGATTAGTGAGGAAGCTAATGATGATGATCATGTAACTTCAGATCAAGTTACTACTGAACCTCGTAGGTAAACCAGAGTGAGATCCGCACTAGAGTGGTACGGTAATCCTGTTCTGTAGGTCATGTTACTTGATCATGACGAGCCTACGAACTATGAGGAAGTGATGATGAGCCCAGATTCCGTGAAATGGTTTGAGGCCATGAAATCTGAGATATGATCCATGTATGAGAACAAAGTATGGACTTTGATGGATTTGCCCGATGATCGGCAAGCCATAGAAAATAAATGGATCTTCAAGAGGAAGACGGATGCTGATAGTAGTGTTACTATCTACAAAGCTAGAATTGTCGCAAAAGGTTTTCGACAAGTTCAAGGTGTTGACTACGATGAGAGTTTCTCACTCGTATCTATGCTTAAGTCTATCCGAATCATGTTAGCAATTGCCGCATTTTATGAAATCTGACAAATGGATAAACAAAACTGCATTCCTTAATGGATTTATTAAAGAAGAGTTGTATACGATGCAACTAGAAGGTTTTGTCGATCCTAAAGGTGTTAACTAAATATGCAAGCTCCAGCGATCCATATATGGACTGGTGCAAGCATCTCGGAGTTGGAATATATGCTTTGATAAGTTGATCAAAGCATATAGTTTTATACAGACTTACGATGAAGCCTGTATTTACAAGAAAGTGAGTGGGAGTACTATAGCATTCCTGATAAGCATATGTGAATGATATATTGTTGATCGGAAATAATGTAGAATTATTCTGCAAAGCATAAAGGAGTGTTTGAAAGGGTTTTTTCAAAGAAAACCTCGGTGAAGCTGCTTACATATTGAGCATCAAGATCTATAGAGATAGATTAAGACGCTTGATAAGTTTTTTCAATGAGTACATACCTTGACAAGATTTTGAAGTAGTTCAAAATGGAACAGTCAAAGAAAGAGTTCTTGCCTGTGTTACAAGGTGTGAAATTGAGTAAGACTCAAAACCCGACCACGACAGAAGATAGAAAGAGAATAAAAGTCATTCCCTATGCCTCAGCCATAGGTTCTATAAAGTATGCCATGCTGTGTACCAGATCTATTGTATACCCTACATTGAGTTTGGCAAGGGAGTACAATAGTGATCTAGGAGTAGATCACTGGAAAGAGGTTAAAATTATCCTTAGTGGAATAAGGATATATTTCTCGATTATGGAGGTGACAAAAAGGTTCGTCGTAAAGGGTTACGTCGATGCAAATTTTGACACTGATCCAGATGATTCTAAATCTCAATCTGGATACATATTGAAAGTGGGAGCAATTAGGTAGAGTAGCTCCGTGCAGAGCATTGTTGACATAGAAATTTGCAAAATACTTACGGATCTGAATATAACAGACCCGTTGACTAAAATTATCTCACAAGCAAAACATAATCACACCTTAGTACTCTTTGGGTGTTAATCAGATAGCGATGTGAACTAGATTACTGACTCTAGTAAACCCTTTGGGTGTTGGTCACATATCGATGTGAACTATGGGTGTTAACCACATAAAGATGTGAACTATTGATGTTAGATCACATGGCAATGTGAACTAGATTATTGACTCTAGTGCGAGTGGGAGACTGAAGGAAATATGCCCTAGAGGCAATAATAAAGTTATTATTTATTTCCTTATTTCATTATAAATGTTTATTATTCATGCTAGAATTGTATTAACCGGAAACATAATACATGTGTGAATACATAGACAAAATAAACGTCACTAGTATGCCTCTACTTGACTAGCTCATTGATCGAAGATGGTTATGTTTCCTAACCATAGACATGTGTTGTAATTTGATTAACGGGATCACATCATTAGGAGAATGATGTGATTGACATGACCCATTCCATTAGCTTAGCACCCGATCGTTTAGTATGTTGCTATTGCTTTATTCATGACTTATACATGTTCCTATGACTATGAGATTATGCAACTCCCGTTTGCTTGAGGAACACTTTGTGTGCTACCAAACGTCACAACGTAACTGGGTGATTATAAAGGAGCTCTACAGGTGTCTCCAAAGGTACATGTTGGGTTGGCGTATTTCGAGATTAGGATTTGTCACTCCGATTGTCAGAGAGGTATCTCTGGGCCCTCTTGGTAATGCACATCACATAAGCCTTGCAAGCATTGCAACTAATGAGTTAGTTGCGAGATGATGTATTACGAAACGAGTAAAGAGACTTGCTGGTAACGAGATTGAACTAGGTATTGAGATACCAACGATCGAATCTCGGGCAAGTAACATACCGATGACAAAGGGAACAACGTATGTTGTTATGCGGTCTGACCGATAAAAGATCTTCGTAGAATATGTGGGACCAATATGAGCATCCAGTTTCCGCTATTGGTTATTGACCGGAGACATGTCTCGGTCATGTCTACATTGTTCTCGAACCCGTAGGGTCCGCACGCTTAAGGTTTTGATGACAGTTATATTATGAGTTTATGAGTTTTGATGTACCGAAGTTAGTTTGGAGTCCCCGATGTGATCAAGGACATAACGAGGAGTCTCGAAATGGTCGAGACATAAAGATTGATATATTGGACGGCTATATTCGGACACCGGAAGTGTTTCGGGTGATTTCGGAGAAAACTGGAGTACCGGAGGTTTACCGGAACCCCCCCCCCGGGAGAAGTAATGGGCCATATGGGCCTTAGTGGAGAGAGAGAAGGGCAGCCAGGGTGGGCCGCGCGCCTCCTTCCCCTTGGTCCGAATTGGACTAGGAGAGGGGGGGCGGCGCCCCCCTTTCCTTCTCCCTCCCCACTTCCTTTCCCCCTCCTAGTAGGAGTCCTACTCCTACTAGGAGGAGGACTCCTCCTTGGCGCGCCAATAGGGCCGTCCGGCCTCCTCCCCTTGCTCCTTTATATACGGGGGCAGGGGGCACCCCTAGACACACAAGTTGATCCTCGTGATCGTTTTCTTAGCCGTGTGCGGTGCCCCCTTCCACCATACTCCTCGATAATATTGTAGTGGTGCTTAGGCGAAGCCCTGCGACAGTTGAACATCAAGATCGTCACCACGCCATCATGCTGACGGAACTCTTCCCCGACACTTTGCTGGATCGGAGTCCGGGGATCGTCATCGAGCTGAACGTGTGCTAGAACTCGGAGGTGCCGTAGTTTCGGTGCTTGATCGATCGGGCCGTGAAGACGTACGACTACATCAACCGCGTTGTCATAACGCTTCCGCTGTTAGTCTACGAGGGTACATAGACAACACTCTCCCCTCTCGTTGCTATGCATCACCATGATCTTGCATGTGCGTAGGAAAATTTTGAAATTACTACATTCCCAACAAAAATAGCGGCAGAAGATTCCATATAAAAAAGATAGCCCTCAGGAATAACAGGCATATTTTCATCATCACTATCATCATCGTATTCAGATTCAATAATTTCTTTTTCTCTAGCCCTAGCAATTTGTTCATCAAGAAATTCACCAAGGGGCAAAGTAGTATTAGGCATAGAAGCAGTTTCATCATAAGTATCATGCATAACAGAAGTGGCATCATCAATAATATGCGACATATTGGAACAAATAGCAGAAGCAGGTTTAGGTGTCGCTAGCTTACTCATAACAAAAGGTGAATCAAGTGCAGAGCTAGATGGCAGTTCCTTACCTCCCCTCGTAGTTGAGGGATAAATCGTTGTCTTAGCGACTTTCAAGTTCTTCATAGTGTCCAGCAGATATAAATCCCAAGTGACTCAAAGAATAGAGCTATGCTCCCCGGCAATGGCGCCAGAAATTGGTCTTGATAACCTACAAGTATAGGCGATCGCAACAGCTTTCGAGGGTAGAGTATTCAACCCAAATTTATTGATTCGACACAAGGGGAGCCAAAGAATATTCTCAAGTATTAGCAGCTGAGTTGTCGATTCAACCACACCTGGAAACTTAGTATCTGCAGCAAAGTGTTTAGTAGCAAAGTAATATGATAGTGGTGGTAGCGGCAACAAAAGCAAAGACAACAGAAGTAATGTTTTTGGTATTTTGTAGTGATTGTAACCGTAGCAACGAGAAATTAAATAAGCGAGAACCAGTTTATGGAAAACTCGTAGGCACCGGATCAATGATGGATAATTATGCCGGATGCGGTTCATCATGTAACAGTCATAACATAGGGTGACACAGAACTAGCTCCAATTCATCAATGTAATGTAGGCATGTATTCCGTATATAGTCATACGTGCTTATGGAAAAGAACTTGCATGACATCTTTTATCCTACCCTCCCGTGGCAGCGGGGGCCTATTGGAAACTAAGGGATATTAAGGCCTCCTTTTAATAGCGAACCGGAACAAAGCATTAGCACACAGTGAATACATGAACTCCTCAAACTATGGTCATCACCGGGAGTGGTCCCGATTATTGTCACTTCAGTGTTGCCGGATCATAACACATAGTAGGTGACGATAGACTTGCAAGATAGGATCAAGAACTCACATATATTCATGAAAACATAATAGGTTTAGATATGAAATCATGGCACTCGGGCCCTAGTGACAAGCATTAAGCATAGCAAAGTCATAGCAACATCAATCTCAGAACATAGTGGATACTAGGGACCAAACCCTAACAAAACTAACTCGATTACATGATAAATCTCATCCAACCCATCATCGTCCAGCAAGCCTATGATGGAATTACTCACGCACGGTGGTGAGCATCATGAAATTGGTGATGGAGGATGGTTGATGATGATGACGGCGTTGAATCCCCCTCTCCGGAGCCCCGAACGGACTCCAGATCAGCCCTCCCGAGAGGTTTAGGGCTTGGCGGCGACTCCGTATCGTAAAACAGGATGACTTCTTCTCTCTGATTTTTTTCTCTCCGAAAGCAAATATATAGAGTTGGAGTTGGCGTCGGAGGGCATCCAGGGGGCCCACGAGGTAGGGGGCGTGCCCTAGAGGGGTGGGGGCGCCCCCACCCTCGTGGACAGGGTGTGGGCCCCCTGGTCTTCATCTTTGGCGAGGATTTTTTATTAATTGTTCTAAGATGTTCCGTGGAGTTTCAGGTCATTCCGAGAATATTTGTTTTCTGCATATAAAACAACATCATGGCAATTCTGCTAAAAACAGCGTCAGTCCGGGTTAGTTCCATTCAAATCATACAAGTTAGAGTCCAAAACAAGGGTAAAAGTATTTGGAAAAGTAGATACGACGGAGACATATCATGCTCCCCTTGTGTCGAATCAATAAATTTGGGTTGAATACTCTACCCTCAAAAACTGTTGCGATCCCCTATAGTTGTGGGTTATCAAGACTATTTTCTGGCGCCGTTGCCGGGGAGCATAGCTCTATTGTTTGAGTCACTTGGGATTTATATCTGCTTATCATTATGAAGAACTTGAGAGATCCAAAAACCAAGATTTATCCCTCAACTACGAGGGGAGGTAAGGAACTACCATCTAGCTCTGCACTTGATTCACCTTCTGTTTTGAGTAAGCTTGCGACACCTAAACCTGCTTCTACTATTCGTTCTGATATGTCGCATGTTATTGATGATGCCACTTCTGCTATGCATGATACTTATGATGAAACTACTTCTATGCTTGATACTACTGTGCCACTTGGTGAATTTCTTGATGAACAACTTGCTAGGGTTAGAGACAGTGAAAATATTGAATTTGATAATATTGACGAAAGTTATGATGAAGACTCTCCCTCTAATGAATATGAATCACCTATTATTCCTGAGGGTTATGTTTTTGAAAAAGAAGCTACTTTAGCTATTTTAGCTTGCAAAGATAGATACGAACTCAAGAGGTTATTAGCTAAATGGAAGCAACAATATCTTAATGCTAGAATGAAACCTAGCCCTGCTTTTGCTACTTCACCTTTCTGTGTTACCGATAAGGATAATGAATTCTCTGTTGATCCTGATATAATTACTTTGGTTGAATCTGATCCTTTTCATGGCTATGAATCTGAAATTGTTGTGGCACATCTTACTAAATTAAATGATATTGCCACCCTGTTCACTAAAGATGAGAGAACTCGCTACTTTTATATCCTTAAAATATTTCCGTTCTCATTAAAGGGTGATGCTAAGATATGGTTTAATTCTCTTGATCCTGGTTGTGTGCGTAGTCCCCAGGATATGATTTATTAATTCTCTGCTAAATATTTCCCTGCTCATAAGAAACAAGATGCTTTGAGGGATATATATAATTTTGTGCAAATTGAAGAAGAGAGTCTCCCACAAGCTTGTGGGAGGCTTCTCCAATTACTTAATGCTTTGCCTAATCACCCTCTTAAGAAAAATGAAATACTTGATATATTTTATAATGGACTGACCGATGCTTCCAAAGATTACCTGGATAGTTGTGCTGGTTCTGTTTTCAGGGAAAGAACACCGGATGAAGCTGAAATTCTATTGAATAATATGTTGACAGATGAAAATAATTGGACACTTCCTAAGCCTATTCCTAAACCAACTCCGAAGAAAAGAGGTGTTCTATTTCTCAGTCCTGAAGATATGCAAGAGGCAAAGAAATCTATGAAAGAAGAAGGTATTGAAGCCGAAGATGTTAAGAATTTACCTCCTATTGAAGAAATACACGGTCTTAATTTACCCCCTGTTGAGGAAACATGTGATCTTAATCCATTACCTATTGAAGAAACTCATGGTCTTGATAACCCGACACAGGTAGTAAAGGTAAATTCTCTCTATAGATATGATAAAGCTGAAATCCCATTTACTAAGTTTGCTAGCCCATGCTTAGATGAGTTTGATAAATTTATGGTAAGCAAGAAGACTTCAATGCTTATTTTGGTAGACAATTGAAATACAATTCAAATATGCTTGAACACTTGGGTGATTATATGGCTAATGTCAAAGGTGAACTTAAACTTATTAGTAAACATGCTTCTATGGTTACCACTCAAGTAGAACAAGTACTTAAAGCTCAAAATGATTTGCTCAATGAATTGAATATTAAGAATAATGATTATGCTGTTAGAGTGGCTACTAGAACTAGTAAAATGAATCAGGAACCTCTGTATCCTGAAGGTCATCCTAAGAGAATTGAGCAAGATTCTCAGATAAATAATATAGATGCATCTAGTCCTTATAAAAGGAAGAAAAATAAAAATGATAGGACTTTGCATGCTTCTAGTGAACCTATTGTTGATACAATTGAGAATCCAAATGATATTTTTATTTCTGATGCTGAAACACAATCTGGTAATGAACCTGAAACTAGTGATAATGCTAATGATAATGTTCATGATGATGCTCAACCTAGCAATGTTAATGATATAGAAATTGAACCTGCTGTTGATCTTGATAACCCACAATCAAAGAATCAACGTTATGATAAGAAAGACTTTGTTGCTAGGAAACATGGTAAAGAAAGAGAACCATGGGTTCAGAAACCCATGCCTTTTCCTCCCAAACCATCCAAGAAAAAGGATGATGAGGATTTTGAGCGCTTTGCTGAAATGATTAGACCTATCTTTTTGCGTATGCGATTAACTGATATGCTTAAAATGAATCCTTATGCTAAGTATATGAAAGAAATTGTTACAAATAAGAGAAAGATATCGGAAGCTAAAATTTCCACCATGCTTGCTAATTACACTTTTAAGGGTGGAATACCAAAGAAACTTGGAGATCCAGGAGTATCCACTATACCATGCTCCATTAAAAGAAATTATGTTAAAACTGCTTTATGTGATCTTGGAGCCGGTGTTAGTGTTATGCCTCTCTCTTTATATCGTATACTTGATTTGAATAAGTTTACACCTACTGAAATATCTTTGCAAATGGCTGATAAATCAACTGCTATACCTATTGGTATTTGTGAGGATGTGCTTGTTGTAGTTGCAAACGTTACTATTTTAACATACTTTGTTATTCTTGATATTCCCGAGGACGATAGTATGTCTATTATTCTTGGAAGACCCTTTTTGAATACTGCAGGGGCTGTTATATATTGCACTAAAGGCAATGTCACTTTTCATGTTAATGGTAATGAGCATACGATACACTTTCTGAGGAAACAACCTCAAGTTCATAGTATCAACTCTATTCGAAAAATTCCATCGATTATATTTGGAGGTTTTGAATTTCCTCTTCCTACTGTGAAGAAGAAATATGATATTCTTATTATTGGGGATGTGCATATCCCCATTGAGGTAACATAGTGTTATTCGAAATTTCTCCGGTTCCATGTTATTCGGAATGAGTTCGTTAACAAGACTTGATCAACCTTGTTAGTGGATTCCTTTTGATGATCATGAGATGGATGAATTTAGAAAGCACAACTCTCTGTACCCTCCTTTTACCTTCTGTTATTTATATTATATTAAATAAAAATAAGTATTTTCCGTCTGTTATCCGAATTATCCATGCAATATAAAAATACCTCGAAAATAAAAGTTCTCCAAATGCCCTGGAATTTAAATATGATTTTTTTCTGGAATATTTGAATATATTTGGCACCAAGAACACAGCACGGGGGGCATCCACTTGGCCACAAGGGTGGAGGGCGCGCCCTACCCCCTTGGGCACGCCCCCTGCCTTGTGGGACCATAGTGGCCCTCCTCCACTTATTCCTGCACCCACACACTTCTTCCTCCCACAAACACGAATATCTAGCTCAAGCACGAGTTCTAGCTCATTTTGCTGCGATTTTCGATCTCCTTGCTCAAAGCACCTCTCATAAAACTGCTTGGGGAGATTGTTCCTTGGTATGTGACTCCTCCATTGTTCCAATTAGTTTTTGTGCTGCTTAGGTGACCCTGTTCTTGAGCTAGCATGTCAAATTTATATGGTCAAAAGTAGTTATAATGCATGATATAGGCTCTAGGCACTTGTAGGAGTTGTTGCTATAAATTTTGTTGAGCTTGGCTCACTTCTATTTGAAGTTACTAAAAATTTCAGAATTTTTCAGAGAATAATGAAGATATTTTTGAGGGGCTCATCGAGCTGAAGCTCGAAGGAAAAGCAAAATGAAGAAGCAGAGAAGCCCAAATATAATCTGCCTCGCACCGCGGAGGTTAGGCCGTGTGAATGTCCCTCCGATGATTTCTTGAGAGCATCCGGGATTTATGATGATTTTTATGAATTGGCTGAGAATGCATGCCTCACCGCCTTCCTCCACGACCAACGCGACCAGTATCTCTTACTCACCAATATCTTTGTGCAAAACTTTCATTTCCATTCTAGGAGCTCACCACCTACGGTGGAGTTTTATTTATATGATGAGCATAAGGAGATGTCACTTTATGATTTTTGTCGGGTTTGTTTGGTCCCTTTTAAGGGCACGACAAAGGAACCACATCGTGACGATGTGGATGGGTTTATTGATACCATCGCTGTAGGGGAAACGAGGAAGGTTTCCGATGCACGAATCACTAGCATACATTTTCCTGTTTTATGCTACTTTTCAGTATTTGCTAGTCATTGCTTAATTGGTCGTGGAAACTGTGGAAACCTTAGTGTTCCTGATATTATTATTTTGTTCCATGGTTTATTCAGTGATAACTCTGTTAGTATGGGCGGTATTATTGCTAAACGGTTAAGTCTGAACCGTACAAAGGGCCCCATCTTTGGAGGCATCTATGCTTCACGCCTAGCTGCACATTTTAACATACCTATTAGGCATTATGAGAAGGAATAAAAATTGATGCCTCGTGTTTATTTAGATTATAAGAGTATGGTGGCACACGATTTTATTGTTAAGAATAGGGAAGGGGAGCTTAAATACAAATTGTTCTTGCATAAACATCATCCTGAGACTATTACCCTACCTGCTCCTTCCTTGTTTGATTTATCTTCAGGCCAGTACCTTGTTCCGTTAGAGGCTATTCACGCCTACCGGAACCCTACATCAGCCACAGAGCCAGAGTTGGAACCACAAATTGGTCCTCCACGACAGTCTAATTACCATTGGGATCCGGAGATGATTGCCAACCAGTGGCAATCAGAGTCTTCTTCATCACAATGCGACCCCAACTATTATTATGGATATCCACCAGGCCAGCCGTGGATATAGACCAACTTAGGCCAAAAGCCTAAGCTTGGGGGAGTATGTATTTCCCACCGACACTACATTCATGTTCACACACTCATTGCTAGATGTCGGTGCTTATACTTTTTCATTGTATCATCCATGCTAGTTTATTTTCCTTTTTATGCCTTCTTCTTGTGTGTTTAATAAACCTTAAAAAAACAAAAAAAAAATTAGTTGTAGCTTTTAATTAGTTTACTTTCCATGCTTGTAGTAGTAATTAAAAAGAAAACCCAAAAATATTTCTTGTTCTTCTTTTGCTTGTTGGGAGCTTTCCCGTGTAAATAGTTTTATTTCTTTTCTTTTCTTTGGGGGTCGATAGGAGAAGACCATAATTAAATTGTTGAAGTGGCTCTTGTATGCATTATTGTTGATCTGACAAAAGAGCCCACATTGCCTTTTCTTCTCCTATTTATTGAATGCTTGCAGATTCCAGCTTAGTCCAATGCACATGCACTCTTAATATTATTCACATCATTCGGTCGTGCAAGTGAAAGGCAATTATGACGATATATGATGGACTGACTGAGATGAGAAAAGCTGGTATGAACTCGACCTCTCTTGTTTTTGTAAATATGATGTAGCGACCCGACCCGAATGGATCAAGTGCTCTGTGCTCAGGTGTCATCCCTGGATCAGTAATGCTGACACCACACAGTATATCGAAGGATTTATAGCAGAGTGGCAATCACACACTTATTACATCGTTGTCTCAAAGAGAACTTATTACAATAAACATGGCTTAAGGCCATCTAGTGTCGATAACAGCGGAAGACTCGGAAGATAAATGGGTCCATCAACTCCAACGGCATCACTGAGTATAGGGCCACGACCTAAAAACACCTTAGTCGTCGTCTGAAAAGTCTGCAACATGAGAAGTTGCAGCCCGAAAACGGGTCAACACATGGAATATGCTGGCAATGTAACACATAGAGAGTAATGGAATGAAGCAGCTATACTATATGCATATATGGCTGGTGGAAAGCTCTATGGTTATAGTTTTGCGTAAAGCCAGTTTTTCCCTACTACAAAGGAATAAATTTGTTTAACTATCATGGTGGTTGTGAAACATTGAGAATGGTTGACAGCATTCTCAATCCCAATTAGGGTAATTAAAACCCAGCAACATTAGTTAGAAGTAACGTGATGAGATTCACATGATATTCAAGTACTAGATACTCAAGTTGTCCATAACCGGGGACACGGCCAATCATGATTAGTTTATACACTCTGCAGAGGTTTGCGCACTTTTCCCCACAAGACTCGATCGCCTCCGTTGGTTTTCTCGCACTACATGGTGTTTGAGAAACGGATGACCGAGACATAGTCTTTCAGAAGCGCTAGCACCTTACATGTGGGGTAGACCGTACCACCTACAACCCCTACATCTGCTAGTCCACCCCGTAAGAGTTCGCACAACTTAGTCAACTATGCCAGAGCCCATAGTAGCATGTGGCTGCACACGGAAGTTTCTAGCATGAAAGATCTTATGATCCCTTTGAGCCTGGGTGGCGGTCCAAAATAAAACAGGCAAGTCCTGATAGACATCAGGTGCCTCAATCCACCCAGATGTGTGTTCAAGTTGCCACCTTAGATAAACCATTAGAATTAATAAACTCACATCTGTCATGGATATCACTCACCCAATCCACGTCTACTAGCATAGCATGGCATAATAAGCAAACGTAGAAGTAACTCCCAAGGGTTTCATAATAATACAGGTAATAGGTACTACCTCATCTAATTCCCATCCCACAATTTAATTAGATCCTAATCATGCAATGTGAGAGGATTGATCTAATGCAATAAAACATGGGTTGTAGAAAAGGTATGATCAAAGTGTTACTTGCCTTGCTGATGATCCGCGAGACCTAGGGTTTCGAAGTAACAAGCGGTGCAATCCGGGTGATCTATCACAGACAAACAAGAAGCATACAATAAGAACTCATCTAATGCACAGGTAAAACTCGAACAAGAGAACGAACCAGAAAGTTCAATTTAAGAACTCCGGTTGCAAAGAGAGAAAGAACCGAACAGACGACGGAAAAACAAACGACGGAAGAAAACAACTCGGTTCTAGCAAGTTGAAACCAGGTTAAATTTTACCGGGGCAAAAACTTGTTTAAGTTGATTAGACGGAACGGCGGTTTCGAAACGAAACTCCAGGCACTTGAATCACCTGATTCTTATAAATGAGCGAGAAGAAAGACTAGAACGAAGATCGGATCTGAGATCGCGATCGCCGAATAAATCCGATGAAAAGAAAGAGACGAACGATTAAATGAACAGGCGTCGTTAACTGGGGAATAATCGGTGATCACGTTCGTTGAGACGAACGGTCCGAAAGAAGAACGAAAACCGATCTAGGGTTTTCAGAAAAGAAACCGAAAAAGAACACGGAAAACCGATCTAGAAATCGGAACGGTTTAGAAAAGAACCGGAAAGAAAACGAATCGGAAGAGAAGAAAAGAATCAGAACGGTTTATAAGAAAAACCGAACCGAGGGGATAGGAGAGACGCGGCTACCTCAACGAGGCTCCGGCGAGGGGCTCCGGCGAACGGCGGCGTTGGGCAAGGTGCGGCGGCGGCGATGGTGAGGGGCGGCGGCGTGGGGCGCGGGGCGGCGCGACTATGGCGGCGGCGGCGCGGCGCGGCGCGGGCTAAGGCGCGGGGTGGGGAGGAGAGGGGTTTGGGGTTTTGATTTGATGTTTTGGAGGGGGGTGTCGGGGTATTTATATAGGTGAGGGGAGAGGAGACTTGGGGTAGGGGACAAGAAATAGAGTAGGAAAAGGAAAACGAAACAAAGGAAAGAGGACTAGCCTAGAGTCCTTCTAGGACTCGGCCTAGAGGCGAGGCGGCGGCCTGGCGCCTGGCACACGCGCGCAGGGAGGCTGGGGAGGCGGCCGGCTGGCTGGGCCTTTGGCTCGGCTGGCCTGGCTCTTTTTTTAAATGGTTACGCGCGCAAAAAAACAAAGAAAAGAAAATCTAAACGAACTCCAAAAATTCTAAAGTAAATTTTCCCCGACTCCTAAAAATGAGCCGAACAAAATGAACTTTACTCCGGACCTAGAATGCAATTTTTGAAAACACGCATTTTTCCCTATCCAAATAAAAAGCAAACAAAACTCCGGCAAAACCAAAATTTGATTTATTCATTAAATCTTCATTTTTCCTAAATTTGGGAAAGTCATATTATTCCCTCTCTCATTATTGTGATATTGGAAAAATAATTGAAGATGAAATAAAATAAATCAAATGATCCTCTTTTTTTCAAAATTTGAGAAAACTCAAATATGAAAATAACGAAATCTCCAACTCTCTCCGAGGGTCCTTGAGTTGCGTGAAATTTCTAGGATCGGGCAAAATGCAAGAAAATATGACATGCATGATGATCTAATGTATAACATTCCAAATTGAAAATTTGGGATGTTACAAACCTACCCCCCTTAAGATGAATCTCTCCCTTGAGATTCGGGTTGGCTAGAAAATAGGTGAGGGTGGTCCTTGAGCAAATCTTCTTCTCTCTCCCAGGTGGCTTCATCCTCTGAGTGGTGGTTCCACTGAACTTTGCAAAACTTGATAACCTTGATGCGAGTAACTCTGCTGGCATAATCGAGAATCTTGACTAGCTTCTCCTTATATGTTAAGTCATCCTTTAACTGAATCGCTTCGAGTGGCACGGTGTCTCTTAGCGGTACCTCCGCCATCTCGGCATGACATTTCTTCAGCTGAGAAACATGGAATACATCATGAACTCCTGACAGTCCCTCTGGTAATTCCAACTTATAGGCGACTTCTCCCATACGTTGCAAGATCTTATACGGTCCAACGAAACGCGGTGCTAACTTTCCCTTAACTCCAAAGCGCTTAACTCCTAGAAGTGGGGATACTCGAAGATAAACTCTGTCTCTGGTTTCGTAAACCGTCTCCTTGCATTTAGAATTTGCGTAGCTCTTCTGCCTGGACTGGGCTACCTTGAGCCTATCGCGAATCAACTTAACCTTCCGTTCAGACTCCTTAATCAAATTTGGTCCAAAGAATTGACGGTCTCCAACTTCGTCCCATGACAACGGTGTCCTGCACCTCCTTCCGTATAAAGCTTCGAAAGGTGCCATCTTCAAACTGGTTTGGTAACTGTTGTTATAAGAAAACTCCGCATACGGCAAGTTATCGTCCCATCTAGATCCATAATCTAGTGCACAAGCTCTCAACATATCCTCCAAAATTTGATTGACCCTCTCGGTCTGTCCATCCGTCTGTGGGTGAAAGGCTGTGCTGAACTCTAGTCTGGTTCCTAAAGTTTCATGCAACTGATTCCAAAACTTTGAAGTAAATTGGGTTCCTCTATCTGATACGATACCCCTCGGAACTCCATGCAAACAAATGATCCTAGTCACGTATATCTTCGCCAACTTAGCACTGGTGTAAGTGGTCTTAACTGGGATAAAATGTGCTACCTTTGTCAAACGATCAACTACTACCCATATCGAATCGTAGCCTGCCTTTGTCCTGGGTAGTCCCATGAAAAAATCCATGCCTATCTTATCCCACTTCCATTCGGGTATCGGCAATGGTTGTAAAAATCCTGCTGGCTTCTGATGCTCTGCCTTTACTCTCTGACATACGTCACAAACTGCTACATATGCTGCAATATCCTTCTTCATTCCGGTCCACCAGAATGTTTCCTTCAAATCCAAATACATCTTGGTATTCCCTGGGTGAATCGAATACGGTGAATCATGTGCCTCTTGCAAAATCAACTTCCTGATCTCTGGGTCATTGGGCACATAAACACGGTCCTCAAACCATAAGGTATCGTGCTCATCCTCACGAAATCCCTTTGCTTTTCCTTCGCTCAGTTTCTCCTTTATAGAAACAATCTCCTTGTCAGATTTCTGAGCTTCTCTGATTTTATCCATCAATGTTGACTGAATCTCCAATGCTGCTACATAGCCTCTCGGAACTATTTCCAGACATAGCTCACGAAGGTTTTCTGCTAACTCCTTGGGTATTTTCCCCGTCACTAGGGTGTTGACATGGCTCTTGCGGCTTAATGCGTCAGCTACTACATTAGCTTTTCCGGGATGATAATGCAATCTCATGTCATAATCCTTGATAAGCTCCAACCATCTCCTTTGTCGGAGGTTCAACTCCTTCTGAGTGAAAATGTACTTCAAACTCTTGTGATCCGTGTACACCGCACAATGATTTCCAATGAGGAAATGTCTCCACGTCTTCAATGCATGCACTACGGCTGCTAACTCCAAATCATGCGTGGCATAATTCAACTCATGAGGCTTCAATTGCCGTGAAGCATACGAAACAACTCTCCCTTCCTGCATAAGCACTGCTCCAAGTCCTCGATGTGAAGCGTCGCAATACACCTCATAATCTTTGGTCTGATCTGGCAAAATCAATACTGGTGAGGTGACCAAACGTTTCTTCAACTCCTGGAAACTAGCCTCACACTCCTCAGTCCATTTGAACTTAGTATCCTTCTTCAACAACTCCGTCATAGGCTTTGCAATCTTTGAAAAGTTCTCAATGAATCTCCGGTAGTATCCTGCGAGTCCAAGAAAACTCCGGATCTCTCCAACTGTTGTTGGTGCTTCCATTCGGTTACGGTCTCAACCTTAGTGGGGTCAACTACTATACCTTCTCCGGATATAACGTGTCCGAGGAATCCAACTTCCTTCAACCAAAACTCACATTTGCTGAATTTGGCATATAACTGATGTTCCCTTAGTTTCTCCAAAACCAAACGCAAATGTTCCTTATGCTCCTCTTCATTCTTCGAATATACCAGGATATCATCTATGAACACTACGACGAACTTATCCAAAAACTCCATAAACACTTTGTTCATCAGGTTCATAAAATAGGCAGGTGCGTTAGTCAATCCAAATGACATAACGGTATACTCATACAGTCCATATCTTGTGGTGAATGTTGTCTTAGGTATGTCCTGCTCTCGAATCTTCAATTGATGGTACCCTGATCGCAAATCGATCTTGGAAAACACTTTAGCTCCTTGCAACCGATCAAACAGATCGTTGATCATTGGCAGTGGGTACTTATTCTTGATGGTTACTTCATTCAATCCCCGATAATCTACAACCATCCTTAATGATCCATCCTTCTTTTCCACTAGAAGTACGGGTGATCCCCAAGGCGAAGAACTTGGGCGAATGTAACCTTTATCCAATAACTCCTTAATCTGATTCTTAATTTCCACCAAATCCTTTGCTGGCATCCTATATGGTCTCTTCGGTATTGGGCCTGTACCTGGCAATAACTCAATCAAAAACTCAATGTCTCTATCCGGTGGAATGCCTGGTAATTCCTCAGGAAATACATCAGGAAAATCCTTTACCACTGGTACTTCTTCTTGCACAACTCCTGTTAGGCAGTTTACTTGTGTCCTGTTTGGCACATGCCGGGATACATACTTGATCCTTCCTCCTTCTGGTGTGGTAAGCAAAATTGTCTTACTGGCGCAATCGATGGTTCCTCCATACATTGACAGCCAATCCATACCAAGAATCACATCCATACCTTGGGACTCCAGAATAATTAAATCCATTGGGAAAACATGCCTTCCTATACTTAATGGCACTTGAAAACATCCTTGTCTGGCCATGTACTCTGCTCCTGGCGAGCTTACTAGCATTGGTTTCCTAAGAGCTTGGGTTGGAGGCATCTGAGGGTTTAGAAGAGACGAGATTTAAGAATAGAGGGAGGGCCTAAAGAGAAAACACTACCCCAATGCACATGAGCAAATGCACACAAAATCACTTCATTCAATCAAACAAGGGCTTACAATCGGTCTAAAACTATCGCAAAAGTGCTCGAACTATAATGTTTACAGGGGAAAATGCTACTACTATCTGGTGGTCATCTAGAAATTTGAACTGGTGGAAGACTCCATGATATCTGCTCCAGCTTCGTCTTCAAAGTCGGGTTCACTTGGATCCGAATCAGTGCCGTCGATGATGATGTAGTTGTCCGGACATGCGACATGCTCGTCTTCCTCCGTGGATGCTAACTTCCTCTTGAGTTCTTCAATCTCCTGCTTAAGATCGCCATTGTGCCTTGCTAGAGCTACGATCTCATCCATGTAGTCCTTGCGTGTAGACTTCAGTTCTCCTTCTAGCTTGATGGTCCTTGCCTTTGCATTCTTCAACTCTATCATATCATTGCACATCTGTTTCTCGTGGCGTCGAATGTGCTGGTTTAACTCCTGGATGAAAGATGCAATGGGTCTATCCTTCTTGGTGCTGACTAACTCCCATTGTTCATCTCGGCGTCCGCAAATCTGGTAGATAGTGTCCTTGAGGTCTTCTTGATAAACTTCTCCAATGCGTCCTATGGTGATATGAGCTGCCATGCTCCTTCCCAGACTCCAGGTTGGTGCATTGAAAACACTATCTATGGGCTTCGTGATTGGCGCGAATGTCCTTCCCGGAACATGAGCTTGAATCTTCTAGCGCTCCTCTTCAGGCAGAGTGGCGTTGAAGGTTCCCGTGAAGCTTGGTAATCCAATATTCAGGTACTTGGTAACTTCCTTCAGGTGAAATCTAAATGGTGTGCCTTAATCCGGTTGGGCGTACTTAATCTTCGTGTTCGTCATCCTAAAAGAGTAGAAAAGATGAGGAGTTTAGAAAATGAGAAGAGAATGGTGATCTATGGCTTTAACTTAGTGGTCGTGTCCTACAGTCAGCGTGTGCTCTGATACCATTCTCTATAGCGACCCGACCCGAATGGATCAAGTGCTCTGTGCTCAGGTGTCATCCCTGGATCAATAATGCTGACACCACACAGTACATCGAAGGATTTATAGCAGAGTGGCAATCACACACTTATTACATCGTTGTCTCAAAGAGAACTTATTACAATAAACATGGCTTAAGGCCATCTAGTGTCGATAACAGCGGAATACTCGGAAGATAAATGGGTCCATCAACTCCAACGGCATCACTGAGTATAGGGCCACGACCTAAAAACACCTTACTCGTCGTCTGAAAAGTCTGCAACATGAGAAGTTGCAGCCCGAAAACGGGTCAACACATGGAATATGCTGGCAATGTAACACATAGAGAGTAATGGAATGAAGCAGCTATACTATATGCATATATGGCTGGTGGAAAGCTCTATGGTTATAGTTTTGCGTAAAGCCAGTTTTTCCCTACTACAAAGGAATAAATTTGTTTAACTATCATGGTGGTTGTGAAACATTGAGAATGGTTGACAGCATTCTCAATCCCAATTAGGGTAATTAAAACCCAGCAACATTAGTTAGAAGTAACGTGATGAGATTCACATGATATTCAAGTACTAGATACTCAAGTTGTCCATAACCAGGGACATGGCTAATCATGATTAGTTTATACACTCTGCAGAGGTTTGCGCACTTTTCCCCACAAGACTCGATCGCCTCCGTTGGTTTTCTCGCACTACATGGTGTTTGAGAAACGGATGACCGAGACATAGTCTTTCAGAAGCGCTAGCACCTTACATGTGGGGTAGACCATACCACCTACACCCCCTACATCTGCTAGTCCATCCCGTAAGAGTTCGCACAACTTAGTCAACTATGCCAGAGCCCATAGTAGCATGTGGCTGCACATGGAAGTTTCTAGCATGAAAGATCTTATGATCCCTTTGAGCCTGGGTGGCGGTCCAAAATAAAACAGGCAAGTCCTGATAGACATCAGGTGCCTCAATCCACCCAGATGTGTGTTCAAGTTGCCACCTTAGATAAACCATTAGAATTAATAAACTCACATCTGTCATGGATATCACTCACCCAATCCACGTCTACTAGCATAGCATGGCATAATAAGCAAACGTAGAAGTAACTCCCAAGGGTTTCATAATAATACAGGTAATAGGTACTACCTCATCTACTTCCCATCCCACAATTTAATTAGATCCTAATCATGCAATGTGAGAGGATTGATCTAATGCAATAAAACATGGATTGTAGAAAAGGTATGATCAAAGTGTTACTTGCCTTTCTGATGATCCGCGAGACCTAGGGTTTCGAAGTAACAAGCGGCGCAATCCGGGTGATCTATCGCAGACAAACAACAAGCATACAATAAGAACTCATCTAATGCACAGGTAAAACTCGAACAAGAGAACGAACGAGAAAGTTCAATTTTAGAACTCCGGTTGCAAAGAGAGAAAGAACCGAACAGACGACGGAAAAACAAACGGCGGAAGAAAACAACTCAGTTCTAGCAAGTTGAACCTAGCTCAAATTTACCAGGGCAAAAACTTGTTTAAGTTGATTAGACGGAACGGCGGTTTTGAAACGAAACTCCAGGCGCTTGAATCACCTGATTCCGATAAACGAGCGAGAAGAAAGACTAGAACGAAGATCGGATCTGAGATCGCGATCGCGGAATAAATCCGACGAAAAGAAAGAGACGAACGGTTAAATGAACGGGCATCGTTAACCGAGGAATAATCGGTGATCACGTTCGTTGAGACGAACGGTCCAAAAGAAGAACGAAAACTGATCTAGGGTTTTCGGAAAAGAAACCGAAAAAGAACACAGAAAATCGATCTAGAAACCGGAACGGTTTAGAAAAGAACCGGAAAGAAAATGAATCGGAAGAGAAGAAAAGAATCGGAACGGTTTATAAGAAAAACCGAACCGAGGGGACAGGAGAGACGCGGCTACCTCGACGAGGCTCCGGCGAGGGGCGGCGTTGGGCAAGGTGCGGTGGCGGTGGTGGTGAGGGGCGGCGGCGTGGGGCGCGGGGCGGCGCGGCTATGGCGGCGGTGGCGCGGCACGGCGCGGGCTAAGGCGCGGGTTGGGGAGGAGAGGGGCTTGGGGTTTTGATTTGATGTTTTGGAGGGGGGTGTGGGGTATTTATATAGGTGAGGGGAGAGGAGACTTGGGGTAGGGGACAAGAAATAGAGTAGGAAAAGGAAAACGAAACAAAGGAAAGAGGGCTAGCCTAGAGTCCTTCCAGGACTCGGCCTAGAGGCGAGGCGGCAGCCTGGCGCTTGGCGCACGTGCGCAGGGAGGCTGGGGAGGCGGCCGGCTGGCTGGGCCTTTGGCCCGGCTGGCCTGGCTCTTTTTTTTAAACGGTTACGCGCACAGAAAAACAAAGAAAAGAAAATCTAAACGAACTCCAAAAATTCTAAAGTAAATTTTCCCCGACTCCTAAAAATGAGCCGAACAAAATGAACTTTACTCCGGACCTAGAATGCAATTTTTGAAAACACGCATTTTTTCCTATCCAAATAAAAAGCAAACAAAACTCCGGCAAAACCAAAATTTGATTTATTCATTAAATCTTCATTTTTCCTAAATTTGGGAAAGTCATATTATTCCCTCTCTCATTATTGTGATATTGGAAAAATAATTGAAGATGAAATAAAATAAATCAAATGATCCTCTTTTTTTCAAAATTTGAGAAAACTCAAATATGAAAATAACGAAATCTCCAACTCTCTCCGAGGGTCCTTGAGTTGCGTGAAATTTCTAGGATCGGGCAAAATGCAAGAAAATATGACATGCATGATGATCTAATGTATAACATTCCAAATTGAAAATTTGGGATGTTACATATGATTAGTTCATCGTTCCTGATTCAGCCTATTATGAATAAACATGTTTGCAATGACAACTAGAGATCATAGTTTCTTGTGCCATGCTTGATTAGCTAAGTGCTTATAATGGTTTACCTTGCGTGCCAACATGCTATTAAAATGGTTGTGATATGGTATGATAGGGTGGTATCCTCGTCTGAATGATTTAAGTGACTTGACTTGGCGCATGTTCACGCATGTAGTTGAAACAAAATCAACATAGCCTTCATGATATTTATGTTCATGGTGGATTATATCCTACTCATGCTTGCATTCGGTGTTGATTAATTTTAATGCATGTTCATGACTGTTGTCGCTCTCTAGCTGATCGCTTCCCAGTCTTTTGCTAGCCTTCACCTGTACGAAGCGGGAATACTGCTTGTGCATCTAACTCCATAAACCCCAAAGTTGTTCCATATGAGTCCACCATACCTACCTATATACGGTATCTACCTGCCGTTCCAAGTAAATTTGTATGTGGCAAACGCTAAACCTTCAAATAAATATCCTGTGTTGGATACTCGAATAGCTCATGTATCAACTAGGGCTGTCCGTATCTTCCATGTTAGGCGGGTTATTCTCAAGAGGAGTGGACTCCGCTCCTCACTCATGAGAAAATGGCTGGTCACCGGGATGCCCAGTCCCATGCTTTATACAAACTAAATCAAAATAATTGCAAACAAAACTCCCCCTGGGACTCTTGTTAGTTGGAGGCACTCGTTGTTTCGAGCAAGCCATGGATTGATGCTTGTTGGTGGAGGGGGAGTATAAACTTTACCATTCTGTTTGGGAACCGCCTATAATGTGTGTAGCATGGAAGATATCGCCATCTCTTGGTTGTTATGTTGACAATGAAAGTATACCACTCAAAATATTATTCACCTTTATTTCAAAACCGAGATGTGGCACCTCTACAAATCCATGCTTCCCTCTGCGAAGGGCCTATCTATTTACTTTTTTGTTGAGTCATCATCCTCTTATTAAAAAGCACCAGTTGGAGAGCACCGCTGCCATTTGCATTCATTACTGTTAGTTTACGTTGAGTATGACTTGACTGGATCTCTTTTACCATGAATTACAATGTCTAGTCAGTCCTTGATCTTTAAAGGTGCTCTGCATTTATGTTTTGCGGTCTCAGAAAGGGCTAGCGAGATACCATCTTGTTATATCATATTATGATTGTTTTGAGAAAGTGTTGTCATCCAAGATTTATTATTATTGCTCACTGGTTGATTATGCCATTGATATGAGTAAACATGAGACCTAAATGTTATTGTGAATATGGGTAGTTCATAATCTTTGCTGAAAACTTGAATGCTGGCTTTACATATTTACAACAACAAGAGCAAAAAGAATTTGTAATAGTTTTTCTTTATGACTTTCAGTTTGTCAACCGAATTGCTTGAGGACGAGCAACGGTTGAAGCTTCGGGGAGTTGATACGTCTCCGTCGTATCTACTTTTCCAAACAGTTTTGCCCTTGTTTTGGACTCTAACTTGCATGATTTGAATGGAACTAACCTGGACTGACGCTATTTTCAGCAGAATTGCCATGATGTTATTTATGTGCAGAAACAAAAGTTCTCGGAATGACCTGAAACTTCATGGAACATCTTTTCGGAAATAATAAAAAATCCTTGCAAAAGATGAAGACCAGGGGGCCCACACCCTAGCCACGAGGGTGGGGGCGCGCCTGCCCCCCTAGGACGCGCCCCCTACCTCGTGGGCCCCCTGGAGCTCCTCCGACCTCGACTCCAACTCTATATATTTGCTTTCGGAGAGGAAAAAATAAAGAAGAAGGATTCATCGCGTTTTACGATACGGAGCCGCCGCCAAGCCCTAAAACCTCTCGGGAGGGCTGATTTGGAGTTCGTTCGGGGCTCTGGAGAGGGGAGTCCGTCGCCATCTTCATGATCAACCTTCCTCCATCTCCAATTTCATGATGCTCACCGCCGTGCGTGAGTAATTCCATCGTACGCTTGCTGGACGGTGATGGGTTGGATGAGATTTATCATGTAATCGAGTTAGTTTTGTTAGGGTTTGATCCCTAGTCTCCACTATGTTTCGAGATTGATGTTGCTATGATTTTGCTATGCTTAATGCTTGTCACTAGGGCCCGAGTGCCATGATTTCAGATCTGAACCTATTATGTTTTCATCAATATATGAGAGTTCTTGATCCTATCTTGCAAGTCTATACTCAACTATTATGTGTTATGATCCATTAACCCTGAAGTGACAATAATCGGGATACTTACCGGTGATGACCGTAGTTTGAGGACTTCATGTATTCACTATGTGTTAATGCTTTGGTCCGGTACTCTATTAAAAGGAGGCCTTAATATCCCTTAGTTTCCGCTAGGACCCCGCTACCACGGGAGGGTAGGACAAAAGATGTCATGCAAGTTCTTTTCCATAAGCACGTATGATATATTCGGAATACATGCCTACATTACATTGATGAATTGGAGCTAGTTCTATGTCACCCTAAGTTATGACTGTTACACGATGAACCGCATCTGGCATAATTCTCCATCACTGATCCATTGCCCACGAGCTTTCCATATATTGTTCTTCACTTATTTACTTTTCCGTTGCTATTGCTATCATCACTACAAAATACCAAAAACATTACTTTTGCTACCGTTACCACTACTATCATATTACTTTGCTACTAAATACTTTGCTGCAGATATTAAGTTTGCAGGTGTGGTTGAATTGACAACGCAGCTACTAATACTTGAGAATATTCTTTGGCTCCCCTTGTGTCGAATCAATAAATTTGGGTTGAATACTCTACCCTCGAAAACTGTTGCGATCTGCTATACTTGTGGGTTATCAGGCGCACCAACGGTTCCTCAACAATGTCTATCACCAGGGCAACAACGTCTTCGATGGTATGGACGATGCTACATCATGACTCGTCCGGTCTAGGCTGGCAACAACCAGATCCACGCCGAGCACCCTCACCGTTGTGGTAATGGTTTAAGGTGGGAAGGTGTCATATCAATCACTAGTGCCTTTTTTGGACTGGCATGGAGTAGTGGAGGCGACTATCCAACATTCCGTGTTCAAGATGTTGATTATTATCCCGTTTCACGTTTGAGAAAAACTACTTGTCCTATATTGGTCGGGCTGAGCAATGACAAACTTGCATCATTACCTTGTTGAGAGTTCTATCTACTTGTTGTTGGGTTGGTCTTAATTGGTTGGTTTCGGCAGACATGGCAACGGTGATGCGAGGACGTTCCCATTAGGAAACGTAGCATGCAATTTCAAAAAAAAAATCCTATGCTCACGCAAGATCTATCTAGGAGATGCATAGCAACAAGAGGGGGAGAGTGTGTCCACGTACCCTCGTAGACCGAAAGAGGAAGCATTTGACAACGCGGTTGACGTAGTTGAACTTCTTCTCATTCCGACCGATCAAGCACCGAACGTACGACACCTTCGATTTCTGCACGCGTTCAGCTCGATAACGTCCCTCAAACTCTTGATCCAGCAAAGTGTCGAGGAAGAGTTTCACCTAAGCACTACAACAATATGACCGGAGGAGTAAACTGTGGAGGGGGGCGCCGCACACGGCTAACAATTGTTGGAGGGGAGGGGGGCTGCCTTGGGGCGCCCCAAGTAGGAGGAATCCGACTTGGGGCCCTAGTCCAATTTGCCTCCCCCCTACTTGCCCAAGATTCGATCATCGGTATCATCATGCTAGTTCAATCTCGTTACCGGCAAGTCTCTTTACTCGTTCCATAATGCATCATCCCGTAACTAACTCATTAGTCACATTGCTTGCAAGGCTCATAGTAATGTGCATTATCGAGAGGGCCTAGAGATACCTCTCCGATACACGGAGTGAAAAATCCTAATCTCGACCTATGCAAACTCTACAAACACCATCGAAGACACCACTACTAGGAAAAGGGCTATACACTACAAAAAAAGACACATCCGTGACATTTTGGGCCGAACGAATTTTTTTTCTGTCATACATATGACACTTCTATGACGATAATTGTGACAAAACCCGGTATCATCATAGATGTGGTGGGCTCCTACTTCTATGACAAAAAATCATGACAGAAAATGGGCTTTTCGTCCTGGGCGGGCCGGAGACGCAGTTGCATGACATTCTTTGGGCCGTCCATGATAGAAAAAACCGTGGTAGAAGAGAGGGGGAGGAAAATTTCGGGGAGTTCCCGGTTATGGTGGGAGGTCGGGGGCCGAGCGATGCACGTTTCTCTCGTACATGTACGCGCGTGTGTGCGAGGCGTTGGCTCTAACTGAACCCGAGCAAGGCGTTGGGCTCTAACTGAACCCGAGCGATTGCACTGCAGGCTGCGCGTTACTAAACCTGAGCGATCAAATCGATGGCTGTTAACTAAACCCGATCGAGCGATTCCTTCGCTACTGCTGCTAACTGAAGCCGATCGATTGGATGAACAATGAGTGTTGCAGGGGGGGTGGATGAACAGTGAGTGGTGGCGTTGCCTCTGGATGAACAGGACCCCGTGGTGTGGAGGGCTGGATGAACAGTAGACGGTGGAGGGGTGCCCGTGGAGGGGTGGTTGAACAGGACCCCGTGGTGTGGCGGGCTGGATGAACAGTAGACGGTGGAGGGGTGCCCGTGGAGGGGTGGTTGAACAGTAGCCGGTGGAGTAGCGCGCGGTGGAGGCTGGATGAATAGGAGCCCATTGAAAGGATCGAGAAGAGGTGTCTAGAGGGGGGGGGTGATTAGACACTAAGTACCAAAAGTTGCAGTTTTTAATTTCTTTAAGTTCAAGTGGAGTTTTGGCACAAGTTTAACAAACACAATACATATCAAGCAAGCATGCAAAGAGTATATGAGCAGCGGAAAGTAAAGCATGCAACTTGCAAGAATGTAAGGGGAAGGGTTTGGAGAATTCAAACGCAATTGGAGACACGGATGTTTTTGTCATGGTTCCGATAGGTGGTGCTATCATACATCCACGTTGATGGAGACTTCAACCCACGAAGGGTAACGGTTGCGTGAGTCCACAGAGGGCTCCACCCACGAAGGGTCCACGAAGAAGCAACCTTGTCTATCCCATCATGGCTATCAGCCACGAAGGACTTGCCTCACTAGCGGTAGATCTTCACGAAGTAGGCGATCTCCTTGCCCTTACAAACTCCATGATTCAACTCCACAATCTTGTCGGAGGCTCCCAAGTGACACCTAGCCAATCTAGGAGACACCATTCTCCAAGAAGTAACAAATGGTGTGTTCATGATGAACTCCTTGCTCTTGTGCTTCAAATGATAGTCTCCCCAACACTCAACTCTCTCTCACAGGATTTGGATTTGGTGGAAAGAAGATTTGAGTGGAAAGCAACTTGGGGAAGGCTAGAGATCAAGATTCATATGGTGGGAATGGAATATCTTGGCCTCAACACATGAGTAGGTGGTTCTCTCTCAGAAAATGTGTATTGGAAGTGTAGGTATGTTCTGATGGCTCTCTCCACGAATGAAGAGTGGGTGGAGGGGTATATATAGCCTCCACACAAAAACTAACCGTTACACACAATTTACCAATCTCGGTGAGACCGAATTGAGAAACTCGGTCGGACCGATTTAGCAAACCTAGTGACCGTTAGGATTTTCGGTGGGACTGAGATGCAACTCGGTAGGACCGATATGGTTAGGGTTAGGGCATAACGTAATCTCGGTGAGACCGATTACACAAACTCGGTGGGACCGATTTTGGTAATAAGCTAACCAGAGAGTTGGTCAGGCAAACTTGGTGAGACCGATTACACAAACTCGGTGGGACCGATTTTGGTAATAAGCTAACCAGAAAGTTTGCATTGTAATCTCGGTAGTACCGATTGCTCAATCTCGGTGGGACCGATTTTGGTAATGGACATACACAGAGAGATTACAATCCCATCTCGGTGAGACCGAGATCCCTATCGGTGAAACCGATTTGCCTAGGGTTTGTGGCAGTGGCTATGACATCTGAACTCGGTGGCGCCGGATAGAAGAATCGGTGGGGCCGAGTTTGACTTTTGGTTTAGGTCATATGTGGATGTGGGTAAGGTAGTTGAGGGTTTTGGAGCATATCACTAAGCACTTTGAGCAAGCAAGCCATTACGCAACACCTCATCCCCTCTTGATAGTATTGGCTTTTCCTATAGACTCAATGTGATCTTGGATCACTAAAATAGAAAATGTAGAGTCTTGATCTTGAAGCTTGAGCTAATCCTTTGTCCTTAGCATCTTGAAGGGGTTCCACATCCTTTAGTCCATGCCACTTAATTTGTTGAACTTGTCTGAAACATACTAGGTAAAAGTATTAGTCCAACAAGAGATATGTTGTCATTAATTATCAAAATCACCCAGGGAGCACTTGTGCTTTCAATCTCCCCCTTTTTGGTAATTGATGGCAACATACATCAAAGCTTTAGATAAAGATATAGAGAATAGCAAGTAAAGCTTTGGAAAGACATGTAACAAGCATAGGCTCCCCCTACATGTATGCAATCATGTGAATATGGAATATAGAAGCATGTGAGAGCATAACCATGACAGAGTAGCAATGTGTTACATGTATCTTGGCTATATGCATCAGGGCAAAAGATATGAATATGGGAAATGTACCTTCATGCCCATGAGTCCTTCTTGCAAACAGTATGTACATCAGCAAGAATTTCTCATACACATGACTATGATGCATATACTTACCTTGTGGTCTTGAGTTGGCTAGGATGGGATGAGCCTGCGTAAACAAGGTTAGATAACACAGATGCACCCACTAGCTAGAGCAAACAAAAGAAACCACAAGAGTACCAAGACTGGGATGACATGTAGAGTGAGTACAGAGTACCACGATAGATATTGACATGTCCCCAAAGAGAAAGATATGCAATGAATTTAATAAATTTCTTTCCCTTGGATGTCTTGCTCCCCCTGAATCTAGCATGGGATACTGGGAGAAGATAGGGAACAGAAAAACAGAGCTCAAAGAAACAAATGAACAGAGCTAATGCAAATAAGCACATATGAACATGTCTTTCCCCCAAGAAGACATGTGGCATCTCTCCTCTTGAACATCAAGCATCTGGGATCCTTGAAGATTACTCTTTCCTGGAGTATTCCCTCCCCCTAGAGATCTCTCCCCCTAGAGATATGATTAAGCTTTGATGTGATCTCTCTCTCCCCCTTTGACATCAATTTCCAAGAAGGGTCTTCTGGAATTTGTTGTGAATGGGTTCGGTCCTTGAATCACAGTACAAAGCATTAAGGTAAATGTGATGCTTGCAGAGGACAAGATTCATTGAGTGGAGCTGGATCAAGAATAAAGCAGGAATAAATGGCAAAATGTTTTTCCTGTAGTGAAATCGGTGTCACCGAGTTGTATGCTTCGGTTGCTCCGAAAATCTTCGGCTAGACCGGAGACATGAAACCGGTGGAACCGAGTTCATCACAGAGAAAAACACTTGTCACCTCAGCTCACTGGACAAATAAGATCTCACAAAGATTTGCAATGAATTGGATGCAGAAAATGCAGAACAAAAAGCAAAGAAAAGAAACTAAAAGATCTAGATGAAGTTTTTTTGAAAGGGGAAACAAATATGCATGAGACAAATGCAAGAACACAGAAAAGAACACAAGAGAACTTCATCTAGAGTTGGGCGGTGACAAAGTCACCTATGTTAGAGTATATTGACTTAGGAGTCAAGTGAGATCACTTGATCATAGGTCGTACTCATCGTTTAAGCTCAAAATGGGGTTACCATTTTTCGTTTAAGTATCTTGATGTATTCACATCTTGTCGAGTTGCTTTGACTCATGACTTGGAGTAAAGCTACTCTAAGATGGAATAACATACCTTGGGTGGCGGTGTTGATCTTGATCATGTAGTTGAACTTGTGTGGGTTGCTCAAGGTTGATGTAGCCCATCAAGAGTTGGGAGCACCCTTTGGATTTTGAGTTCATCTACCTACATGGGTTAGTTTTCGCAAGGAAGAGCACTTGTGTATCCAACATGACAATCATGAAACTCAACATAGAATTTGTCAAAGGATATGTTTGAAAGGTTTCGTGCTTCCTTGTCATCAACCACCATTGTGTAGAGACTTGGTGATGTAGAGATTGCTCAAGATGTGAGTGAGTTGCAATCTCATAGAATTAGATTCATCCAAGTACCTACAAGGGTTAGATAACATGCAAGATGCAAATTTTCAAGACATAAGATAATCATCATAGGAGAAATATCAAGTGATTAGTCGTAAGCTCAAGTCTTGCATGTATCCAATGGAGTTCCTACTCCAAGTTTGAAGCATCAATGATGTTCAATTCACCTCTTAACCTGCAAAACACTTTCTCATCAAGTGGTTTAGTGAATATATCCGCTAATTGCTTATTGGTGCGAACATGCTTAAGGTTTATGTCACCCTTAGCAACGTGATCTCGAATGAAATGATGACGAACTTCAATATGCTTAGTTCGAGAGTGTTGCACGGGATTGTGAGCAATCTTGATAGCACTTTCATTGTCACAAAGTAATGGAACATGTTTCACATATATCCCATAATCTTTAAGAGTTTGGGTCATCCAAAGTAATTGAGCACAACATGAACCAGCGGCAATGTATTCCGCTTCGGCGGTGGATAAGGATACCGAGTTTTGTTTCTTGGAAGACCAAGACACAAGAGATCTACCAAGGAATTGACAAGTACCCGAAGTGGACTTTCTATCAACCTTGTCACCGGCATAGTCCGAGTTGGAGTAGCCAACAAGATCAAAGGAAGCCCTCTTTGGATACCAAATGCCAAAATTTGGTGTATGTATTAAGTATCTCACTATCCTCTTCACGGCCTTAAGATGACATTCCTTAGGAGCAGCTTGATATCGTGCACACATGCACACACTTAGCATGATATCGGGACGTGAAGCACATAGATATAACAATGAACCAATCATAGAGCGGTAAACTTTTTGATCAACCGGTTCACCATCTTTGGTCAAATCAAGATGTCCACTAGTAGGCATGGGTGTAGTCATACCTTTGCATTCTTGCATATTGAACTTCTTGAATAAGTCCTTGGTGTACTTCGTTTGAGAGACAAAGGTGCCTTCCTTAGTTTGCTTGATTTGCAAACCAAGAAAGAATTTGAGTTCACTCATCATAGACATCTCAAACTTCTCCGACATTAGCTTCCCAAACTTTTCACTAAAATGAGGGTTAGTTGATCCAAATATAATATCATCGACATAAATTTGGCATACAAATAGTTCTCCATTAACCCTTTTAGTAAAAAGAGTAGAATCTATTTTTCCAATTTCAAAGCCTTTTTCAATAAGGAACTTGGTCAAGCATTTATACCATGCTCTAGGAGCTTGTTTAAGACCATAAAGGGCTTTGTGAAGTTTGTAGACATGATTAGGTTTCTTAGGATTGACAAAGCCGGGAGGTTGCTTAACATAAACTTCCTCCTCAATTTCACCATTTAGAAAAGCACTTTTAATGTCCATTTGGTACAAAGTGATATCATGGTGATTAGCATAAGCAAGTAAGATGCGAATGGACTCAAGTCTAGCAACGGGAGCATATGTCTCACCATAGTCCATACCTTCGACTTGTGTGTAGCCTTGGGCGACAAGACGTGCTTTGTTGCGAACCACTTGTCCATCTTCATCTTGCTTGTTGTGAAACACCCATTTGGTACCGATGATGTTGTGGTTGTTGTCGGGCTTCTCGACCAATGTCCACACTTGATTTCTCTCAAAGTTGTGTAGCTCTTCATGCATAGCATTTATCCAGTCCGGATCCTCCAATGCTTCTTCAACCTTCATAGGTTCAATGCTAGAGATGAATGAGTAATGTTCACAAAAGTTAGCCAAACGAGTTTTAGAGCGAGTGATTCTCCCGGTTTGGATATCATTGTAGATTTGCTCCACGGGATGATCTTTAGCAATTCTTGCTCGAACTCGTGAAAGCTTTTGCTTGGGTCTTGGTTGAACATCTTCTTCATCTTGTTCTTCTTCTTGGCCTTCTTCATTGTTAGCATTGTCGTTCTCTTGTCATGGTGGAGAAGGAGGTTGTTGACGTTCGTCTTGGTGCACTTCCTCGTTTTCTTCATCTTGGTGTGTCCCACTCGTGGATGCTTCCGTATCAACTCTTGGTTCACCTTGTCATGAGGTAGAAGCTTCCACTTGGACGGACGAGGTACTCTCCTTTATCTCCGTTGGACGAATCTTGCCAATAGACAAGTCTTGGATTGCTTCCGAGGGATCTTTGTCTCCTACATCAATTGGCAATTGCTCTACTTGCGAGCCGTTAGATTCATCAAACTTCACATCTACCGTTTCTTCAACCTTTCGGGTGAAATTGTTGTAGACACGGTATGTGTGAGAGTTTGAGCCATAACCAAGTAGGAAACCTTCATGAGACTTAGGAGCAAATTTAGAACGACGATGCTTATCAAGAATGTAGCACTTTGAGCCGAATACTCGAAAGTATCCAACTTGGGGTTTGTTACCGGTGAGGAGCTTGTATGCCGTCTTGCCGAGTAGCTTGTGAAGATACAAGCGATTTGTTGCATGACAAGCTGTCTCAACCGCTTCCGCCCAAAAGTGTTTTGGCGTCTTGTACTCATCAAGCATCGTTCTTGCCATCTCGATAAGAGTCCGGTTCTTCCTCTCAACGACTCCATTTTGTTGAGGTGTGTACGTAGCCGAGAACTCATGTGCAATCCCTTCTTCGTCAAGAAACGTGTCTACATTTGCGTTCTTAAACTCTGTTCCGTTGTCGCTCCGAACCTTCTTGATCTTCACGTCAAATTGATTTTGGGCCTTCCTAGCAAAGTTTTTGAAGATCTTTTGGACCTGCGATTTGTCATCAAGAAAGAACACCCACATAAATCTTGAAAAATCATCAACTATGACTAGACCAAATGAGTTACCACCGAGACTCTTGTAGGCATTTGGACCAAAGAGATCCATGTGAAGTAGCTCGAGTGGTCTTCTTGTGGTCATGATGTTCTTAGCGCGATGACTTCCTCCAACTTGTTTCCCTGCTTGACAAGCACTACAAAGTCTATCATTGTCAAATATGACATCGTTAACGCCAAGGATATGATTTCCTTTAATGAGTTTGTCAAGGTTTCGCATGCCCACATGGCCTAGCCTTCTATGCCACAACCAGCCTTTAGAAGATTTAGCAATTAAGCAAGTTCTAGGTTGAGCCTTTTTAGTGAAATCAACAATGTAAAGATCTCCTCTACGTATACCCGTAAAGACCATTTTATGATTATCTCTATGAAACACTTGGCAGTCTACTTCGGTAAATAGCACATTGAAACCGAAATCAGCAAGTCTAGATACTGAAAGTAAGTTGTAGCCAAGAGATTCAACGAGCATGACATTTTGTATAGAGCTATCATGTGCGATGGCCACCTTACCAAGGCCAACCACCTTACCCTTTGCATTATCACCAAAAGTGACATACTTTTGAGGGTCGTCGTTTCTAGCAAGCTCACGGAACATGTCTTTATCTCCGGTCATATGATCAGTACATCCACTATCAAGGACCCATTCCTTTCCTCCAGCCATCTAGTCACGAAGATTTGCCATAAGACCAAAGTGTCTCATCGCATCATCGAGATCATAGTCACTATCATCATCCACATCATAGTATCCATGTTCAACATCATTTTGTGATTGATCATTTCGTAGAGAGGGTAATTCATTAGATAAATGATCATCACAATGGTCACCTTTATGAATTCTAATAGCTTCGGATATGATATCTCTAATGATCCCAACATTTCCTATGGCACGCATGAGATTGGTAAGCTCAAATAGACAATCACCAAAGCTAGGATCACTAGAATTCATCTTACTCAAAGCAATAGACTTATGGAGAATTTCGTCTAAGTTTTTCAAGGAATAATCTGGAAATTGTTCCTCAAGAAATTTCCATATAGTATAGGCACAATCAAGAGTAGGCAAACTAGCAATCAAATTTTTGGGCAATCCTCTTATGATAAGATTGATGGTTCTAAGATTGCGAATCATGTCAAGATCCTCTTCGGGTGTGGGATGCAAGGGATCAATATGAGGTGCACAAGGGCTAGCAATGTACTTGTTCAAGTGATATTCATTGAAAATCTCAAGCATTTCATTTTTCCACTCATTAAAATATTCTCCGTCAAGAATAGGCACTCTATGTCTAAGACTCCCCAAAGTAGACACATCCATCTTCCTCCAAAGATGTTTAAACCAAGGCAATAGAGACCAAGGCTCTGATACCAATTGAAAGGATCGAGAAGAGGTGTCTAGAGGGGGGGGGTGATTAGACACTAAGTACCAAAAGTTGCAGTTTTTATTTTCTTTAAGTTCAAGTGGAGTTTTGGCACAAGTTTAACAAACACAATACATATCAAGCAAGCATGCAAAGAGTATATGAGCAGCGGAAAGTAAAGCATGCAACTTGCAAGAATGTAAGGGGAAGGGTTTGGAGAATTCAAACGCAATTGGAGACACGGATGTTTTTGTCGTGGTTCTGATAGGTGGTGCTATCGTACATCCATGTTGATGGAGACTTCAACCCACGAAGGATAATAGTTGCGCGAGTCCACGGAGGGCTCCACCCACGAAGGGTCCACGAAGAAGCAACCTTGTCTATCCCATCATGGCCATCGCCTAAGAAGGACTTGCCTCACTAGCGGTAGATCTTCACGAAGTAGGCGATCTCCTTGCCCTTACAAACTCCTTGGTTCAACTCGACAATCTTGTCAGAGGCTCCCAAGTGACACCTAGCCAATCTAGGAGACACCACTCTCCAAGAAGTAACAAATGGTGTGTTGATGATGAACTCCTTGCTCTTGTGCTTCAAATGATAGTCTCCCCAACACTCAACTATCTCTCATAGGATTTGGATTTGGTGGAAAGAAGATTTGAGTGGAAAGCAACTTGGGGAAGGCTAGAGATCAAGATTCATATGGTGGGAATGGAATATCTTGGCCTCAACACATGAGTAGGTGGTTCTCTCTCAGAAAATGTGTATTGGAAGTGTAGGTATGTTTTGATGGCTCTCTCCACAAATGAAGAGTGGGTGGAGGGGTATATATAGCCTCCACACAAAAACTAACCGTTACACACAATTTACCAATCTCGGTGAGACCGAATTGAGAAACTCGGTCGGACCGATTTAGCAAACCTAGTGATCGTTAGGATTTTCAGTGGGACTGAGATGTAACTCGGTAGGACCGATATGGTTAGGGTTAGGGCATAACGCAATCTTGGTGTGACCGATTACACAAACTCGGTGGGACGGATTTTGGTAATAAGCTAACCAGAGAGTTGGTCAGGCAAACTTGGTGAGACCGATTACACAAACTCGGTGGGACCGATTTTGGTAATAAGCTAACCAGAAAGTTTGCATTGTAATCTCGGTAGTACCGATTGCTCAATCTCGGTGGGACCGATTTTGGTAATGGACATACACAAAGAGATTACAATCCCATCTCAGTGCGACCGATATCCCTATCGGTGAAACCGATTTGCCTAGGGTTTTTGGCAGTGGCTATGACATCTGAACTCGGTGACGCCGTATAGAAGAATCGGTGGGGCCGAGTTTGACTTTTGGTTTAGGTCATATGTGGATGTGGGTAAGGTAGTTGAGGGTTTTGGAGCATATCACTAAGCACTTTGAGCAAGCAAGCCATTACGCAACACCTCATCCCCTCTTGATAGTATTGGCTTTTCCTATAGACTCAATGTGATCTTGGATCACTAAAATAGAAAATGCAGAGTCTTGATCTTGAAGCTTAAGCTAATCCTTTGTCCTTAGCATCTTGAAGGGGTTCCACATCCTTTAGTCCATGCCACTTAATTTGTTGAACTTGTCTGAAACATACTAGGTAAAAGTATTAGTCCAACAAGAGATATGTTGTCATTAATTATCAAAATCACACAGGGAGCACTTGTGCTTTCACCCGTGGAGGCTGGAGGAGATCGACGGTAGCCCGTGAGGCTGGAGGAGGTCGATGGTGGAGATGAACAGTATCCCCTGGAGTCCCATTTTGCGGTATGCCACACCCCTCCCGATGAACAGGACCCCCGTTTCGACCATAGGAGGTCTGTTTCGTCCGTTTTGCGGTACGCCACACCCCTTCCCGATCAACAGGACTCCCAGTTCGACCGTAGGAGGTCCGTTTCGTCCGTTTTGCGATACGCCACACCCCTCCCGATCAACAGGACCCCTATTTCGGCTGTAGGAGGTCTGTTTCCTCCATTTTGTGGTATGCCACACCCCTCCCGATCAATAGGACCCTGTTCTGAACGTAGTAGGTCCGTTTCTTCCGTTTTGTGGTACGCCAGGCCTCATTTCCATCGTCTGTTCCGTTCAAGTCTTCCCGATGAACACTGACGGTGTCCTGGACTAGGGGGTACTCACCACGTCGTCTCCCGATCTATTAGATTGGGCCGAGGCCCCCCATGGACGTATACTCATGGGCCAGTTTGGACAGCTGCCGCATACAAGGAAGATTCCACAAAGACTTGGCGATCAAGACAAGGACTTCTCCCCACCGGCGTATTCGGCTAAGACTCTTGTTAACCTAGGCCTCTGGTGCATTATATAAACCAGGGCCAGGCTAGTCGATACAACATACAATCATACCATAGGCTAGCTTCTAGGGTTTAGCCTCCCCGATCTCGTGGTAGATCTACTCTTGTACTACCCATATCAACAATATTAATCAAGCAGGACGTAGGGTTTTACCTCCATCAAGAGGGCCCGAACCTGGGTAAAACTTCGTGTCCCCTGCCTCCTGTTACCATCCGCCTAGACGCATAGTTCGAGACCCCCTACCCGAGATCCGCCGGTTTTGACACTGACATTGGTGCTTTCATTGAGAGTTCCGCTGTGTGATCGACAAAAGGATCGATGGCTCGCTTGCAGATCAACTGTGACTTCGGCGTCTTCGTCACCAGTTCGACTGGTCACCTTGGTTCGACCAAGAATTGCGCCCCGTGTTCGGATCACCATGTTCGGACGAGGGCCTTCATCAAACATCAACTCTGATATTTATCAAGATCACGGAGGAATCATCTATGGAATTCGGGGGCTCAACGTCAACATTGCCCTCAAGCGACCGTGCTATTTTTTTGGACAGCGAACTCGTATCTGCCGCCACCACCTCCTTGAGTATCGCTTTGATGATCGCTTTGGTGGAATTGTGCGGAATTGAGTCTATAACAACCCTGGAATCTTTTGTCGAGTTCCGATGGAGGAATCTCTGGCAATCCACGATATACCGGAGCACTGTCAAATCTGGATGGGAACTTGGATGAGTTTAGGGCGTGGTGTCCAGATTCTAGCTCGGACGTCCTTTGGAAGATCCAACCGTTGATCGGCTGCGTAATTCCTGTATCTACCACCTCTCAAAATTTCAGCTCGATCCGACCGTCCAAACTCCGGGAACCTTCCGATTAGTGCATCACTTTTCGGATCTGTTTTCTGCGCGAAAACGAATCCGACCCGAGTTCATCTTTTTTATGAACGGGATTTCGGACATCCCTTTTGAAGGAAGTTTTGTATGCGGTATTGTGTTTTGTTCCCGAACACATCCCACTAACTTTAAGATTTTTTGAACATGATCTTCAACATCATGCTGATGTCAAACCAGTCCGGCAATATTACTCCACAGCTGCCGACCTACGCTAGACACGTCGTCACTTTAGGCGAGCTCAACTTCTTCGGATCATCATCTCGGCAAGCCGAACAAGAGTCCGGCATCGCGAAGGATAAATCATCATCAACATCGCCGCCCTACGGATTACACGGAGCGGGCATACCGGCATCGCCGCACGGTCGCTTCATCAAGCCGGCATCGACCACGTCACGACCTGCATCGACAGGGCCGCACTATTGCTTCTTCAAGCTGGTGTCCATCACGCCGACCTACTTTGACTCATCGGCTGACATCGAGGCTTCAACATCTCAGCTGGACCGGGGGCTTCGCCATCTCTTCATCAACCTACTCCGGACACTTCGGCGTTACTAGCCGACCAGCTCCGTCACGTTAGCTGGGCCGAGGGCTTTGCCTCAGCGAGTCAACCTTTACCATCATTGCCATGCCGTCGTTTTATCGCCCATCAGGCAATGGGTGTGCGGAGCGAGTCCCAATTTTGGGAATCACCTTCCTTCGTATTGCTACAACAAATAAACCAGGTGCTATTAATCCCAGTATTTTTTTGCTTGTTTGGGTTCATTTTTTCCAAGGAATTATTACTCTGGTTTGTCCATGATATGTACACAGGTCTATCAAATGGTGACCGCATTAACGAGGGTCGCGTGGTGGTTCGATCAGTTTCCGTACACAGTCCGGCGAACGCCGCATCCGGAGCTCGGACCGACCTATGAATTCAGGCTTTGCCACGCCTTTACTACATCACGCCGACGCCCTGCATCGACATTGACTTCGGCGCCAGGCCATATTTCTTCTATTCCTCACTTTGCATAAATTATTTATTATGCAACATTTTTTAATTATCATTATTACTATTGTCTCCGGTTTGCATTATTTTTTGTGCACAGGAAAATGATCCGGGGACTTCGGCATCACTCTGCCGGTCTGCATTAACCGTGCTATGTCACCACTTCGGTGTGTTGAGCTCTCCACTCCGCCACCTCGGGACCAGCTTGGGGGATGGAACCTTGCCCCGCATCAAGCTCGGACCGCGTCATCAATACCAAACACATTAACCAGCTAAGTCGCTTTCATGCTCAAAGCTTTAATTTCTAACTTGTGTTCGGTTCGACCAAGCATTATACTTTTTTGGAAAAAAGTTGCTTGTAAAAAATTTCCTTGTCCAAACTTTGTTTGTGACGCATAAATTCAAATACCCAATTCATTTGGGGGCTTCCTTCATGAAGCTTTTCCACTTGCATATGATTATACTTGTACGGCTTCGTTCCTTATTCATGTATTACGCCACAATATGCACCATATTGACTTAAGCGATTTGCAAGCTAGGTTGCCTCGCTCATGTGTTTACCCCTACGTTCCCGATTGTTTGGCTAGGGAGTAAAGGGAGCACCTCTGCGATTATCACGATCGGGTCGCCCGAGCCGGACCTCAGACTGGGTGAAGCTGAAAGCTAGTGCTCTTATAGTTTTCAATGATGGTCGGCACACAACGGAACTCATGAGTACAAAAAATCTATTGCACAAGTCTCATAATAACAATGAGCACCGAAGAAAGGTATCGGTGGGGGTACTATTTTCTTCGAAGATGCTTCTTACACTTCACGGTAATATAGCATAAGTTCCCTGAGCGTGCTTTGTCTGTTATAGCCTTATGGCCTGATTGTCTGGTTATTGAAAACACCATCGATATTCTTGACCGATGGAGTACATAACACTTTTCGGTCCTTGACCGAAGAGGGAGAAGCTGACGGTCGGTTAAGACGCGTTTAAAGTTCGGCTGAACATAGATATGATATAAGTACTTCGGTACATGCAATCATTCTTCTACCCAAGTCACTTGGGGGCTCTTAAGTTTATTTGAGCCATTTTATAATAAGTGTTCTTCTTCTTAGTCGTTGCAAAGTTTTATTATTATTATTTATCACTCCTTTTTTCGACATGAGTGTGCGGTCACTAGCCGGGGAGCCTAATTTCTCTCTCAAAGCCGCTAGAGTTTAGTTTGCTAAACTGGCCTGATGAGAAGTACTCCGCCCTCGGGGTAGGAGGTTGAAGCCGTAGCCTGACCCGCTCGAAGTCTTGAGATAGGACGTATCATGTTAAAGCATGATAGAAGCACTTCTTTTTTTCTAAGACCAACTTTCGGATTGGCACCGAACACTTGATATTGTTCGGACGTCACATTTTTACTGACGTTTCTTGGTTTTCCAAGCTTTTTGGCACTTTTAAACTATTTGTGCTTTTCCAGCATTAGTCTCGCAGTGCAACGCCGGAAACATTTAGGGATTCGGCAAAAACATTCTCAGATATTGCTATATATGCATCGGTTTCGAATTGTGTCTTCGGTCAATAGTTGGGTTGCCCGGCTCCTGCACTTGCTTCCTACGTTCCGTTTTGTTCGGCTAGGTGTGCAAAGGGAGAACCACTGCGATTGTGCTTCCAGCTCACATGGTTAAGCACCTCAGTGGAGAAAGCCGAAAACTGACTTTCACAATAAGCTTAAACTTGTCAGCGATCCGATGACTATGTTAAATGATGGGCCGTTCATAACATTGGCCGAAGTGTTTACGGCTTGACCGCGACTATCGCCGAACACTATCGGGGGCTATTAACTGGCCTCCCAAACTAAATCCTCAATATTTTTCACTTACATTAGAGCTAAGGTTTAATGATCATGCTTAGCATGACAACCCAAAGAAAGGAACTGATAGCGGGACTATTTTCTTTGGAAGACATTTCTTCTGTTAAACAGTATTATAACTCTCTGCGTACCTTTGTTTATAAAACCGTATGGCCAGATTGCCTTGTTTGTTGTAAATCTTTGCCCTCATAAAGGCTTTATAAAGTAGGATAAAAACTCCTCGGCTACTGGCCGAGGAGGTGGAAGCCGATGGTCGGTCAACAAAGTTTTGTACAATGCGGATCCGAGCATTAATGACGTAAAGTACTTGGATACATAGAGTCATTACACATAATTTGTGATTTTACTATGGATATTGATCCTTAATTCGGCCACCCATGCCCGCATTAAGGCTCGAGGGCTACTGGGCTTCGGGCTTATTATTTACAAATATTAAAGGGGGCACATCGATCCCCTGATCTGGTGTTGCCACCCGACCAGTGTCTCGGGGGCTACTGCATTGCTTGTCCAATGCAGAAAATTTTATGTGCAATATAGTTCCCGAGGAGATTTTGATCCTCAGGTTGGTCGGCCGCACCCAACCTGAGTCTCGAGGACTGAGCGCGCCGCTTTTAGTGTCCCGAAGTATTCTGCCGAGCTTGGACTTGATCCTCAGGCCGATTTTGCAAATCAACCTGAGTCTCAGCGGCTACTGGGATCAGCGGTCTTGAGTCATCCTTCAGGTGCATCTCGGGTTTTAGACCGATACACACCTTGAGGGCTACTGGCTATATATCTCGGCAGAGAATATATTGCACCAATAAAAAATATCCACAAAAATCGGCCCACAATTCGGGGTGGTGCGCCACCTCAGAAGCAGCCCGACATAAAGCTCGGGCGCTAGTGGCTGGCTCCATAGAGGGCATTTCCGGCATTAAGCTCGGCTAAACTCCTTCAAACTTCTTTGAACCACGGTGATTTACGACACCTCGGATATAGTCCGGCGTTGGAGCTCGGATATACAGTCCAGCGTTGGAGCTCGGATACCTAGTCCGGCGTTGGAGCTCGAATACATTCCGGCGTTAGAGCTGGGAAGCGGTCCGACGTTGGTGCTCGGTTGCAAAAGATACCTCGAATACAGTCCGGCGTTGGAGCTCGGATGCAAGAGGACGCTGCCGCCCGGGAACAACTTCAAACCCGAGGTGTGGCATAAAAATAACAAGGCATTGGTAAAGGCAGGAAACTTAAAGGGGCTCCTCAGATACCCGACGTGTAAACTCGTCGAATGCATTTTGGCGATCCTCAAGATCGAAGATAAAGAAGATTTGTTGAACCAGTTTTCAAGACCGATGACCAAAGATGAAGAACAGTTTGGAAGAATCGAGGAGCGTCCCTAACTTGAAGACCGGTTCAGGGGGCTATTGACGGTGTCCTGGACTAGGGGGTACTCACCACGTCGTCTCCCGATCTATTAGATTGGGCCGAGGCCCCCCATGGCCGTATACTCATGGGCCAGTTCGGACAGCTGCCGCATACAAGGAAGATTCCACAAAGACTTGGCGATCAAGACAAGGACTTCTCCCCACCGGCGTATTCGGCTAGGACTCTTGTTAACCTAGGCCTCTGGTGCATTATATAAACCAGGGTCAGGCTAGTCGATACAACATACAATCATACCATAGGCTAGCATCTAGGGTTTAGCCTCCCCGATCTCGTGGTAGATCTACTCTTGTACTACCCATATCATCAATATTAATCAAGCAGGACGTAGGATTTTACCTCCATCAAGAGGGCCCGAACCTGGGTAAAACTTCGTGTCCCCTGCCTCCTATTACCATCCGCCTAGACGCACAGTTCGGGATCCCCTACCCGAGATCCGCCGGTTTTGACATCGACAAACACGACCACACATTCCGTTTCGACCCAGCCGGTTGGCTCCCATGCGTTCCGTTGCCTCTCGATGAACACGACGCATTCCGTTGCCTCCCCATGAACACGACACATTCCATTGCCTCCCCATGAACACGACGCATTCCGTTGCCTCCCCATGAACATGACGACGACACTGTACATGCTACCACTATATATGTACGTGTGCGCCTCTACTACGACACGTGCGCGCCTCTACATCCACCAGTATATATGTACGTACATGTTCGCGACCAGAATGACAACGCTACATACGCTTCGATCAGGTGGGTCCCGACTGCCAGGCACTTCCTTGCATGCGAAGATGTAGCTGGTGGGTCCCAACAGTCAGGGCGGAAACCGTTTTGTCGCGAAATACGGTGGCCCATCCGGTGGGTCCCCGCTGTCAGGTGGAGGAATAATTAATTTGCACGTAATAAGGAGGCACTTCCTTGCTGCAGCCGTGGACCCAGCTGTCAGCCTCTCCAGGTACAGTCCATGTCCGATGGAGGCTGTTCCTTGACCACGTTGACCACGCCGCGCCAACAGCACCAGGGCTGTGGATGACGGCGAGGCCTAGGAAGGGGACGACGCGGAGCCGGGGAAGATGCGGCAGTGGATGCCCACGCGTAGAGGAGTATGAGGGTTCACTGGTTCGCTGCGGTGTGAGGCTGCCGTCTGATACGTCTCCAACGTATCTACTTTTCCAAAAACGTTTGCCCGTGTTTTGGACTCTAACTTGCATGATTTGAATGGAACTAACCCGGACTGACGCTGTTTTCAGCAGAATTACCATGGTGTTATTTATGTGCAGGAACAAACGTTCTCGGAATGACCTGAAACTTCACGGAGCAACTTTTCAGAAAATATGACAAATACCTGCAAAAGATGAAGGCTAGGGGGCCCAATACCTCTACACGAGGGTGGGGGGCGCGCCCCCTACCTCGTGGGCCCCATGTTGCGTCTCCGACTCCAACTCCACCTCCATATATTGAGTTTCGATTAGAAAAAAAATCAAAGAGAAGAAATCATCGTGTTTTACGATACGGAGCCGCCGCCAAGCCCTAAAACCTCTCGGGAGGGCTGATCTGGAGTCCGTTCGGGGCTCCAAAGAGGGGAATCCGTCGCCATCATCATCATCAACCATCCTCCATCACCAATTTCATGATGCTCACCGCCGTGCGTAAGTAATTCCATCGTAGGCTTGCTGGACGGTGATGGGTTGGATGGGATCTATCATGTAATCGAGTTAGTTTCGTTAGGGTTTGATCCCTATTGTCCACTATGTTCTGAGATTGATGTTGCTATGACTTTGCTATGCTTAATGCTTGTCACTAGGGCCCGAGTGCCATGATTTCAGATCTGAACCTATTATGTTTTCATCAATATATCAGTGTTCTTGATCTTATCTTGCAAGTCTATAGTCACCTATTATGTGTTATGATCCGTTAACCCCGAAGTGACAATAATTGGGATACTTACCGGTGATGACCGTAGTTTGAGGAGTTCATGTATTCACTATGTGTTAATGCTTTGTTCCGGTTCTCTATTAAAAGGAGACCTTAATATCCCTTAGTTTCCGCTAGGACCCCGCTGCCACGGGAGGGTAGGACAAAAGATGTCATGCAGGTTCTTTTCCATAAGCACGTATGACTATGTTTGGAATACATGCCTATATTATATCAATGAACTGGAGCTAGTTCTGTGTCACCCTAGGTTATGACTGTTTCATGATGAACCGCATCCGGCATAATTCTCCATCACCGATCCATTGCCTACGATCTTTCCATATATTGTGCTTTGCTTATTTACTTTTCCGTTGATATTGCTATCATCACTACAAAATACCAAAAACATTGCTTTTACTATTGTTACCTTTTGCTACCGTTATCACCACTATCATATTACTTTGCTACTAAACATTTTGCTGCAGATATTAAGTTTCCAGGTGTGGTTGAATTGAGAACTTAGCTGCTAATACTTGAGAATATTCTTTGGCTCCCCTAGTGTCGAATCAATAAATTTGGGTTGAATACTATGCCCTCGAAAACTGTTGCGATCCCCTATACTTGTGGGTTATCAAGACCATTTTCTGGCACCGTTGCCGGGGAGCATAGCTCTCTTTTTTGAGTCACTTGGGATATATATCTGCTTATCATTACGAAGAACTTGAGAGATCCAAAAACCAAGATCTATCCCTCAACTACGTGGGGAGGTAAGGAACTGCCATCTAGCTCTCCACTTGATTCACCTTCTGTTTTGAGTAAGCTTGCGACACCTACACCTGCTTCTGCTATTCGTTCTGCTATGTCGCATGTTATTGATGATGCCACTTCTGCTATGCATGATACTTATGATGAAACTACCTCTATGTCTGATACTACTGTGCCACTTAGTGCTTTTCTTGATGAACAACTTGCTAGGGCCAGAGAGGTTGAAAATATTGAATTTGATGATACTGATGAAAGTGATGATGAAGAACCACTTGCCATTCCTAAGGGTTATGTTTTTGATCAAGATGCTTCTTTAGCTATTTTAGCTTGCAGAAATAGAACTGAACTTAAAAGATTATTAGCTAAATGGAGTAAGCAATCTTTAAATGCTAGAATGAAACCTGACCCTGCTTTTGCTACTTCACCTATCTTTGTTACTGATAAGGATTATGAATTCTCTGTTAATCCTGATATAATTACTTTGGTTGAATCTAATCCTTTTCATGGTTATGAATCTGAAACTGTTGTGGCACATCTTACTAAATTGAAGGATATAGCTACCCTATTCACTAAAGATGAGAAAACTCACTACTTTTACATCCTTCAAATATTTCCGTTCTCATTAAAGGGTGATGCTAAGATATGGTTTAATTCTCTTCATCCTGGTTGTGTGCGTAGTCCCCAGGATATGATTTATTACTTGTCTGCTAAATATTTCCCTGCTCATAAGAAACAAGCTGCTTTAAGGGATATATATAATTTTTTGCAAATTGAAGAAGAGAGTCTCCCACAAGCTTGGGGGAGGCTTCTCCAATTACTTAATGCTTTGCCTGATCATCCTCTTAAGAAAAATGAAATACTTGATATCTTTTATAATGGACTAACTGATGCCTCCAGAGATTACCTAGATAGTTGTGATTGTTCTGTTTTCAGGGAAAGAACACCGGATGAAGCTGAAATTCTATTGAATAATATGTTGACAAATGAAAATAATTGGACACCTCCGGAGCCAATTCCTGAGGCTATTCCTAAACCAACTCTAAAGAAGAGGGGTATTCTATTTCTCATTCCTGAAGATATGCAAGAGGCAAAGAAATCTATGAAAGAAAAATGTATTAAAGCTGAGATGTTAAGAATTTACCTCCTATTGAAGAAATACATGGTCTTAATTTACCGCCTGTTGAAGAAACATATAATCCAAATCCTTTACCTATTGAAGAAACTCATGGTCTTGATAACCCGACACAGGTAGTAAAGGTAAATTCTCTCTATAGATATGATAAAGCTGTAATCCCATTTACTAAAATTGCTAGCCCATGCTTAGATGAGTTTGATAAATTTATGGCTAAGCAAGAAGACTTTAATGCTTATTTTGGTAGACAACTGAAATATAATTCAAATATGCTTGGACACTTGGGTGATTATATGGCTAATGTCAAAGGTGAACTTAAACTTATTAGTAAACATGCTTCTATGGTTACCACTCAAGTAGAACAAGTACTTAAAGCTCAAAATGATTTGCTCAATGAATTGAACAGTAAGAATAATGATAATGATGTTAGAGTTATGACTAGAGGTGGTAGAATGACTCAGGAACCTTTGTATCCTGAAGGACATCCTAAGAGAATTCAGCAACATTCTCAGAGAAATAATATAGATGCACCTAGTTCTTCTAAAAAGAAGAAAAAGAAAAATGATAGGACTTTGCATGCTTCTAGTGATCCTATTGTTGAAACACCTGAGAATCCAAATGATATTTCTATTTCTGATGCTGAAACACAATCTGGTAATGAACCTGAAACTAGTGATAATGTTAATGATAATGTTCATGATGATGCTCAACCTAGTAATGATAATGATGTAGAAATTGAACTTGCTGTTGATCTTGATAACCCACAATCATAGAATCAACGTTATTATAAGAAAGACTTCGTTGCTAGGAAACACGGTAAAGAAAGAGAGCCTTGGGTTCAGAAACCCATGCCCTTTCCTCCCAAACCATCGAAGAAAAAGGATGATGAGGATTTTGAGTGCTTTGCTGAAATGATTAGACCTATCTTTTTGCGTATGTGATTAACTGATATGCTCAAAACCAATCCTTATGCTAAGTATATGAAAGAAATTGTTACAAATAAGAGAAAGATACCGGAAGCTGAAATTTCCACCATGCTTGCTAATTACACTTTTAAGGGTGGAATACCAAAGAAACTTGGAGATCCAAGAGTACCCACTATACCATGCTCTATTAAAAGAAACTATGTTAAAACTTCTTTATGTGATCTTGGAGCCGGTGTTAGTGTTATGCCTCTCTCTTTATATTGTAGACTTGATTTGAATAAGTTGACACCTACTGAAATATCTTTGCAAATGGCTGATAAATCAACTGCTATACCTGTCGGTATTTGTGAGGATGCGCATGTTGTAGTTGCAAATGTTACTATTTTAACGGACTTTTTTATTCTTGATATTCCCGAGGACGATAGTATGTCTATTATTCTTGGAAGACCCTTTTTGAATACTGCAGGGGTTGTTATTGATTGCACTAAAGGCAATGTCACTTTTCATGTTAATGGTAATGAGCATACGGTACACTTTCCGGGGAAACAACCTCAAGTTTATAGTATCAACTCTATTGGAAAAATTCCATCGATTATATTTGGAGGTTTTGAATTTCCTCTTCCTACTATCAAGAAGAAATATGATATTCTTATTATTGGGGATGTGCATATCCCCGTTGAGGTAACATAGTGTTATTCGAAATTTCTCCGGTTCCATGTTATTTGGAATGAGTTCGTTAACAAGACTTGATCAACCTTGTTAGTGGATTCCTTTTGATGATCATGAGATGGATGAAACTAGAAGGCACAACCTTCTGTACCCCACTTTTACTTTCTGTTATTTATATTAAATAAAATAAAAATAAATATTTTTCTATCTATCATCTGATTATCCATGCAATATAAAAATACCTCGAAAATAAAAGTTCTCCAAATGCCCTGAAATTTAAATATGATTTTTTTCTAGAATATTTGAGGATTTATGGAACTGAGAACACACCAGGGGGGTCAACCACCTGCCCACGAGGGTGGAGGGCGCTCCACCACTCTAGGGCGCGCCCCCTGCCTCGTGGGCCCACGGTGGCCCTCCTCCACTTATTCCTGCACCCACACACTTCATCTTCCTCCCCCAAACATGAATAACTAACTCAAACCCGAGTCCAAGCTCGTTTTGCTGCCATTTTCGATCTCCTTGCTCAAAGCACCTCTCACAAAACTGCTTGGGGAGATTGTTCCTTGCTATGTGACTCCTCCATTGGTCCAATTAGTTTTTGTTCTAGTGCTTTATTCATTGCAAATTTGTGTTGCTTAGGTGACCCTATTCTTGAGCTTGCATGTCAAATTTATATGGTCAAAAGTAGTTTTGATGCATGATATAGGCCCTAGGCACTTGTAGGAGTAGTTGCTATCAATATTATTGAGTTTGGTTTACTTTTATTTTGAAGTTACTAAAAAATTTCAGAATTTTTCAGAGGAAGAAAAATGCTTAGGAAAATGTTCCAAGGTGGTTCTTCAAAGAAGCAAGGACCCAGGCTTGCAATGCATGATGCTGACGAAGAGCCACCAACAGACGCTCCAGTGCGTCCTTGTGAGTGGCCTTCTGAAAATTTTATATATCGAGCGGGAATAAAAGAAGAATTCAATGCATATTTGCATAACGCTGATCTCATGAGTTTCGAGGAAGAGAAGTGCAGTCATTATCATAATCTCACTAGTTCCTTTGCGAGGAGGTTTGAATTTTCTACTTCACGTAATTCTCCAACTGCCCTTTTTGATCTTTGTATATAATAAATCTTATACCATGGACTTCCACAATGGGGTAGTATAAGGGATCCTCACAAATCTGAATTTAGAGATTTTCTTGCTAGCATAACTGTGGGAGAATCTAGAGATATTACACAAGCTACCATAGGGAGCATTCACTTTCCTGTTATACATTATTTTGCTCTCTTCATAGGTAGATGCATAAATGGTAAAGATGAGGCATGTCACATGTGTGTCCCTGACCTCAGTATTCTTAGGAGTGTTGTGATAGGAGACAAATCTTATAATTTGGGAGCCATTGTTGCACGTATGTTGCATCTTAATAGATTTAATGGAGATTTCTTTGGTGGAATTTATGCAAAACGTGTACCTAATTTTCTTGGTATAGATGTACATGAAGATGATATTGAATTACCTCCTGCCTATCTAGATTTTAATGCTATGGTTCACCACCAGTTTGTCGAGAGGAACGAATCACCTCTCCAGTATCGACTAATCTTTGACAGACATCGTGCTGCCCGTATTACTCTCCCTGCTCCTGCTTTCTTTGATTATCAGGCAAGAGGAGGATATACTATTACCAGAGAGGAGGCAGATGAGTACGAGAGGAGAGAGGAGGCCGCTCGTTGCCATGCTGCAGCTCAGCAGGCCATAGCTGCTACATCACAGTATGACCCGGCTACTATTATGGATATCAGCCAGGCCAGCCGTGGCCATAGACCAACTTAGGCCAAAAGCCTAAGCTTGGGGGAGTACGTATTTCTCACCGACATTACATTTATGCTCACACACTCATTGCTAGATGTCAGTGCTCATACTTTTTCATATTATCATCCATTCTAGTTTATTTTCCTTTTTATGCTTTCTTCTTGTGTGTTTAATAAACCTTAAGAAAAACCAAAAAAATTAGTTGTAGCTTTTAATTAGTTTACTTTCCATGCTTGTAGTAATAATTAAAAAGAAAACCCAAAAAGATTTCCTGTTCTTCTTTTGCTTGTTGGGAGCTTTCCCATGTAAATAGTTTTATTTCTTTTCTTTTCTTTGGGGGTCGATAGGAGAAGACCATGATTAAATTGTTAAAGAGGCTCTTATATGCATTATTGTTGACCTTGCAAAAGAGCCCATATTGCCTTGTCTTCTCCTGTTTATTGAATGCCTGCAGATTCCAGCTTAGTCCAATGCACGTGCACTACTATTATTATTCACATCGTTCGGTCGTGCAAGTGAAAGGCAATTATGATGATATATGATGGACTGGCTGAGATGAGAAAAGCTGGTATGAACTCGACCTATTTTGTTTTTGTAAATATGATTAGTTCATCGTTCCTGATTCAGCCTATTATGAATAAACATGTTTGGAATGACAACTAGAGATCATAGTTTCTCGTGTCATGCTTGATTAGCTATGAGTTATAATGGTTTACCTTGTGTGCCAACATGCTATTGAGATGGTTATGATGTGGTACGATAGGGTGGTATCCTCTTGAGAATGATTTAAGTGACTTGACTTGGCACATGTTCACGCATGTAGTTGAAACAAAATCAACATAGCCTTCACGATATTTATGTTCATGGTGGATTATATCCTACTCATGCTTGAATTCGGTGTTGATTAATTTTAATGCATGTTCATGACTGTTGTCGCTCTCTAGCTGGTCGCTTCCCAGTCTTTTGCTAGCCTTCATCTGTACTCAGCGGGAATACTGCTTGTGCATCCAAACTCCTTAAACCCCAAAGTTATTCCACATGAGTCCACTATATCTACCTATATACGGTATATACCTGCCGTTCCAAGTAAATTTTATGTGCCAAACTCTAAACCTTCAAATAAATATCATGTTTTGTATGCTCGAATAGCTCATGTATCAACTAGGGATGTATGTATCTTCCATGTTAGGCAGGTTATTCTCAAGAGGAGTGGACTCCGCTCCTCACTCACGAGATAAATGGATCGTTACCGGGATGCCCAGTCCCATGGTTTATGCAAACTAAATCAAAATAATTGCAAACAAAACTCCCCCTGGGACTCTTGTTAGTTGGAGGCACTTGTTGTTTCGAGCAAGCCATGGATTGATGCTTGTTGGTGGAAGGGGATGTATAAACTTTACCATTCTGTTTGGGAACCACCTATAATGTGTGTAGCATGGAAGATATCGCCATCTCATGGTTGTTATGTTGACAATGAAAGTATACCGCTCAAAATATTATTCACCTCTTTTTGAAAACCGAGCTCTGGCACCCCTACAAATCCCTCCTTCCCTCTGCGAATGGCCTATCTATTTACTTTTATGCTGAGTCATCATCCTCTTATTAAAAAGCACTAGTTGGAGAGCACCGCTGTCATTTGTATTCATTACTGTTAGTTTACATTGAGTATGACTTGACTGGATCTCTTTTATCATGAATTACAATGTCTAGTCAGTCCTTGGTCTTTAAAGGTGCTCTGCATTTATGTTTTGCGGTCTCAGAAAGGGCTAGCGAGATACCATCTTGTTATATCATATTTTGATTGTTTTGAGAAAGTGTTGTCATCCGAGATTTATTATTATGGCTCGCTAGTTGATTATGCTATTGATATGAGTTAACTTGAGACCTATGCATTATTGCAAACGTGGTTAGTTATAATCTTTGCTGAAATTTGAATGCTGGCTTTACATATTTACAACAACAAGAGAAAACAGAGTTTGTAAAAGTTTTTCTTTATCACTTTCAGTTTGTCAACTGAATTGCTTGAGGACAAGCAAAGGTTTAAGCTTGGGGAGTTGATACGTCTCCAACGTATCTACTTTTCCAAACATTTTTGCCCTTGTTTTGGACTCTAACTTGCATGATTTGAATGGAACTAACCCGGACTGACGCTGTTTTTAGCAGAGTTACCATGGTGTTATTTATGTGCAGGAACAAACGTTCTTGGAATGACCTGAAACTTCACGGAGCAACTTTTCAGAAAATATGAAAAATACCTGCAAAAGATGAAGGCCTGGGGGCCCAACACCTCTCCACGAGGGTGGGGGCGCGCCTGCCCCCCTAGGGCACGCCCCCTACCTCGTGGGCCCCCTGTTGCGTCTCCGACTCCTACTCCACCTCCATATATTGAGTTTCGATGAGAAAAAAATCAAAGAGAAGAAATCATCGCGTTTTAAGATACGGAGCCGCCGCCAAGCCCTAAAACCTCTCGGGAGGGCTGATCTGGAGTCCGTTCGGGGATCCGAAGAGGGGAATCCATCGCCATCGTCATCATCAACCATCCTCCATCAACAATTTCATGATGCTCACCGCCGTGCGTGAGTAATTCCATCATAGGCTTGCTGGACGGTGATGGGTTGGATGGGATCTATCATGTAATCTAGTTAGTTTAGTTAGGGTTTGATCCCTAGTGTCCACTATGTTCTGAGATTGATGTTGCTATGACTTTGCTATGCTTAATGCTTGTCACTAGGGCCCGAGTGCCATGATTTCAGATCTGAACCTATTATGTTTTCATCAATATATGAGTGTTCTTGATCCTATCTTGCAAGTCTATAGTCACCTATTATGTGTTATGATCCGTTAACCTCGAAGTGACAATAATCGGGATACTTACCGGTGATGACCATAGTTTGAGGAGTTCATGTATTCACTATGTGTTAATGCTTTGTTCCGGTTCTCTATTAAAAGGAGACCTTAATATCCCTTAGGTTCCGTAAGGACCCCGCTGCCATGGGAGGCTAGGACAAAAGATGTCATGCAAGTTCTTTTCCATAAGCACGTATGACTATGTTTGGAATACATGCCTACATTATATCACTGAACTGGAGCTAGTTCTATGTCACCCTAGGTTATGACTGTTACATGATGAACCGCATCTAGCGTAATTCTCCATCATCGATCCATTGCCTACGAGCTTTCCATATATTGTGCTTTGCTTATTTACTTTTCCGTTGCTATTGCTATCATCACTACAAAATACCAAAAACATTGCTTTTACTATTGTTACCTTTTGCTACCGTTATCACCACTATCATATTACTTTGCTACTAAACATTTTGTTGCAGATATTAAGTTTCCAGGTGTGGTTGAATTAACAACTCAGCTGCTAATACTTGAGAATATTCTTTGGCTCCCCTTGTGTCGAATCAATAAATTTGGGTTGAATACTCTACCCTCGAGAACTGTTGCGATCCCCTATACTTGTGGGTTATCACCGTCGCCGCAGAATAACAGGGGGTGTGGGTGAGTAGAGGGATGGCCTGAACAGCTATGGGAGTAGTAGGGGGCGGTGTGGCCTCCGCTGCATCGCAGCCGGCCACGGGAGGCAGGAGCACGAGGCACGACCGGCGCTGGTTTGGGCGGCTGGAGCAAGAAGACCAGAGGTTGAAGAAGCACTATAGCCGTTGGATGGACATCGTACGGTCACTGGAGCTAGAATCGTGCATATTGACTAAGTTGACAAAGCCCTCCGCCCCCGTCAACTTAGTAGGCCCACAAGTCAGCCTGCTACTATACTGGGTCCCGGCTAATAGGGGGAGTATTCATTTTTTTGTGCGTAATAAGGAGGCATTCCTTGCGTGTGAAGGTATAGCTGGTGGGTCCGAGCTGTCAGCGGCGGTAACGTTTTTTTTCACGAAATACAGAGGCCCTTTCGGTGGGTCCCTGATGTCAGGTGGAGGAATCATTATTTTGCGCGTAATAAGGAGGCATTTCCTTGCGTGCGGCAGTGGACCCAGCTGTCGGCCTCTCCACGTACAGTCCACTTCAGATGCATGTCGGTCGTTGACCACGTTTACTAGGCCGCGCCGAGAGCATCAGGGCGGTGGACGACAGCGAGGCCTAGGAAGGGAATGACACGGAGGCAGGGAAGACTTGGCAGTTGTTTCCCACGCGGAGGGGAGTACGACTGTATGATGGTTTACTGGTTCGTCTGCCGTCTTCGGAGAATAACAGCAGGTGTGGGTGAGTAGAGGGATGGCTAGGCCAGCGATGGGAGTATGGTGGGGCGGTGAGGCCTGTGCGGCAGCAGAGCCGACCGGGGGGAGGAGGGAGTAGGCAGTCCCGCCGGCGCTTGTTTGAGCGGCCGGAGCAAGAAGAGCAGAGATTGAAGAAGCACGACGGCCTTTGGATGGCCATCGAACAGTCACTGCTTGTGCGTCAACCTTTTTTTGGGAAAGCCTCAAATCTGTGGAAAACAGCATACAACCCATCTTCCATTATTTCTAATAATTTACAGCCCATTTGCTAATTATGAAGGTTTTTTTGGAGCCCATATTCTTTTTGTTAGCATTACAGCCCATATTGTGGCCACGATTAAAAAACTATACGAAAATTTGCATATTTCGGTGCGGTCCGAACTGTTTTTAATCTTGAAATTTCGACTCACATTCAAACTGATTTTAAAAATAAATGTATATCAATATAAAATCCAACAAATTCTCCATGCATAAAAATTAATGTAATTTAAAATCTCGAAGTGAAAAAAAGATATTTGAAACTAATTGCCGGTTTGATGTGTTTTAAAATTGTACAGCCCATTTCTCATTACTGATGGGCCATTTTCTCGGCTAGCCGAATGAAAACTCTCCTCGTCGTGAAAGATTTGCAGCCCAACAGGCCTGACAAAGCGACTTAATTGGAAAATCACAAAAAAACTGGGATGTGGCCGTGGACCCAGTTGTCAGCCTCTCCATGTATAGTACTCTTCCGATGGAATGTCGTTGACCACATTGACCACGCCGCGCCGAGAGCACCAAGGCGGTGGATGACAGCGAGGCCTAGGAAGGGGACGACGCGGAGCCGGGGAAGACGCGACAATGGATGCCCACGCGGAGAGGAGTACGAGGGTTCACTGGTTCGGCTGCGGTGTGAGGCTGCCATAGCCGCAGGGCCAGGCTAGCAGTGGGAGTAGTAGGGGCGATGAGGCCTCAACGGCAGCACAGCCGGCCACTAGAGGCAGGAGCAGGCGGTCTCCTCAGTGCTGGTTTGGGCGGCTGGTGCAAGAAGAGCAGCGATTGAAGAAGCAGCAGGACCGTTCGATTCAAATCCAATGGTTACTGCTGCTAGAATCGTTTGTTGACTAAGTTGACAAGCCCTGCGTACGCGTCAACTTAGTAGGCCCACAGGTTAGCCTCCCAACCGGTGTGCCCCAGATGTCAGTGGGAGGAATCATTTTTCTTCGCGTAATAAGGAGGCAGTTGATTGCGTGCGGCCAGGCCAGCGGAGGGAGTAGGGTGGGTCGGGGAAGCCTGCACGGCATCACAGCGGGCCACAAGAGGAGGGAGCAGGCAGTCCCACCGGTGCTAGTTTAGGCGGCTGGAGCAGGAAGATCATAGATTGAAGAAGCACCTCGGTCGTTGGATGGACATCCAACAGTCACTGCTGCCAGAATCGTGTGTTCACTGACAAAGCCTTGCGTAAACAAGTCAGCCTCGAAATCTTTGGCGTGTACAACCCATTTGCTATTATTTTTATAATTTTTACTCATTTTATAATTCATATGTACTTTCTGCAGCCCGTTTTCCATTTTTAGAATTGCTGGCCATTTTCTGGTCAGTACCAAGGTCAAAAAATTAACTAAATATGTGGGAAATTTTGAAAATTCGTAAATTTTTGGTGGGGAACGAAATATTCTTTATCCAAAAATTAATAGCCATACTAAAACAAATTTAAAAATAAATTAGTACTATGTCGTGTTAAATCCAATGAAATACGTATAAGATATCAGTGAAGAACACAAACAAAAAAAGAAACTTATATCCCATTTGCTATAATTTTTTTGGAATTTTCAACCCCTTTTGATATTACTTTTAACAGACATTGACCATACTCTTAAGCCAGGCCGGAATGCATCCCTCCTCATCTTGAAAGATTTGCAGCTCAGTAATTTGAAGAAAACAAATAGGCCTAGCTTGGGTATTCTTCAAAAAGAAATACTGGGCTACCTATTTTCCCAAAGAACTGGTGCATGAGCATTTAGCTTTATTTATTTATTTACTTATTTATGTTTAGGGGACCATGAGCATGTACCTGGGACGGATTCATGTGAGAGCCTCCCTTCCAGTTAATTATGGGCTTCTCTATTGGGCCTTCATCAGTGGGTTGCATGTTATCAACAAGTGGAAAATGTGTTCCGTATGAAAAATAGTATGCGCTACGTATGGTACGGGGCACTAAAGGATCGAACCGTGCAAAGACTTCCAAAACATTGTGTTTGTCGTTCTAACAACACATTTATTCAACCAACAGACGAAATATACTACTGATTGTACATTGAAAACAACAGCAACAACCAGGGCTGGGGGTGCAACAGAAGCAGTAAGCAGGCCAGAAGAGTGAAGACGCAGCTCTCTCTTCCAAACCAAACATTAGCCATCATTACAAAAGGGCTGCCAAAAAAGAACAAGTGTATGCATCAAACTAAATAAAGATCCTACTACACCAAGTGTACGCATCTAACTAACTGGCTCAGTTAGACATTACTATTTATTAAGCTGTGGAGATTGGCTGACGGCTTGAACCATATGGGTGCTTGACGAGGGATACTCTAGCGAGCAGGTCGAAGTCTGATACTTGCGACCCTCTCTCCTACTTTAGGATGTAGAGCGTGGTGGCACATATCAGGGTATGGTGCATGCAGAGACGCATGGTACGCTGTGTACACATAGTTTTGCCTGATGAACGAAACCGCGCTTCCATCATGATCCTTTCCATCGGTTATCTCCTGTTTAATCAGATAATTCAGTCCGACAAACAGAGATCGTGTACCAAGGCTACTTACCAGCCTCCAGTCAAAAATTCCTGAAGGCCCAGAGAAGCCGGGATCCTGCTCAAAGACCTTGCAGTGACTATGATTGTATTTCGCAAAACAACATGTCCGGTACGTGCGAACGATCATCAATCTTTCACCGTCGTCTGATCAAGCTAGGAACCACCTGCAACTGCCATGCCACTTTTCTTTGAAAGGTTCTGGGATTAGGAAGGGTAGGGACACCAGGCGGCCTACAACATCATATCAAGTTGGAGTCAAATAAAAACGGCCTCTTGATTTAGTCAATCTTAAGAACAACAGGTTATGAGCATGAATGTTTTTTCAGCAAATGTTGACAGTAATATAAGCAAGTCATCATGATATCATAGGAAAGTAACATACTGCTATAACAACTATTTGTAGCGATGACTGGAGTAGGCCAGCAATACGTCCATCCATAGAAGGAGTCGACAACATAAATGAAGCCCTTGTGTTCAATGGCATCAGAGAACCATGGAGGATGTATGATCCTATGATGGACGTGCAGATTTATCCACTTACCGCACTGACCTATCAGATAGGCGAGACCGCAGTTGAAGAACACAATTAGCCTGAAGTCTTTATAATTCGCAGATCTTGTGGGCACTTGGCAGATTACAACCTTGAGCAAATCAAACTTGGTATCATGTTGGCTACTGTAAGATTCCAAGTATTCTGGGCCGCGGTGCCAAAGCAGTGTAGTGTTACTCGAAGGAAGGGGGATCAATCACCGGGTGTAGACCTCCATGAGCATCCAGCTGCCGCAACCGTCGACGAGCACCATCCAAGACGTGTTCATGCCGACCCAGTACATACCGTTAATGTAGTTGAGGCTGACGGGGATTGGATGGCAGTCAAGGGGGTTGATGCTCGCCACCCTATGATCGTTATGCTGCGTGACATGCCGTTTCTAAAGATTAGGCGGCATCAGCAAGCAAGGAGCTGGCTTAAAAAGCTCCAGCCTGAAGGCTGAGGAAAAGGTACAGCCCTGACGAGCACGCGGCGAGCGGCATGGTACTGAGATTGTCCACACGTGAAACAATGAGCTTGATTACCTCTGTGGGGAGTGAATTCCAACCACTCTTTCGGCGGACGCTGCTCGGTTCTGCCATTGTTAGTGCTTGGGTTTCGGACGAGGGGGGAGGCGCCTTAGCTGGGATGGAAGATTGGATGAGATTATGTGCGGACAAAGATGGAGAAGCGAATATGTGCTGCGGGAAGTGGACACGTGATGATGACTACAGCATGCCGCTTGACTTATGAGACACATACCAGCAGCATAGGGTCATGTCGATGCCAGACAACTTGCTTGAGTGATCACAGTACTGGTACTCCCTATAGTGCTATGCCCTAACTTGCTTGAGTAGAGTAGTAGAGTAGGACTCTGCTCTACTACTAGCACCGGAGCAGTAGTATATTCTAATCTAAAATAGTTACAAACTTCAATGCCAGAGCGTGGAACGACTACGAACCGTGCTCAAAGACCGTGTCTACGTGGTGTTTGGACATGGGCGACAACCTCAACGCCAACGGTGCTACTCCCGTTGCACTATATGTGTTACTGTCCTTCCTGTTCGAAATCATGGTAGAATTCATGATTTATTTTGTGCTTATTCGGATTAAATCTCGTAGTAACTGTCGGCGTTCTGGGACGGGGGTCCCCAGACTTGCCTGCCTGTGGCCTGCGGCGTGGCTCAAGTGGGGACCCAGCGCGGCCCATCTTCATCAGCTCAAGCTCAAGACCCTCGCGAGGGGCCAATCCTCGCGGGGCGGACGACCGGAAGCTTCCCCAGAGGCAGCCTCATCAGGCAGGCCCGCGAGGAGGTGGAGAGATCAAGGCGGGGGCACCTCGCGAGGAACCCGTGACGCAAGCCATGACGATCGAGACCAGGCGGGCGCCGGCCTGCGCAGTGTCCTTGTTTCCACTTTGGTGCAAAGGGGGCAAGCACAGGCCAAGGCACCGGGCAAAGGTTACCATTCCGGTGCAACGAGACCAAGACCAAAAGAGCGGCAGGACAGAGGTCACCGTGGAGCCCAAGACGGCGTCATCACCAGTACTTTTGGTAGCCGAAGACCACCTTTGGTCAGGATAACTTGTACTAGATGTTCCCCTTCAAAATGGCCAATTGTTGGCGCCCTTTCCGCTCATTATTTAGGGAGAGGCCCAGGGCCTCTATAAATAGAGCTAGCCACCATAGAGTAGAGAGACATCTAGAGATCTGATAGAACCCTAGCAGAGGGAGAGAGATCAGATAGAACCCTAGCAGAGAGAGAGAGAGGCGACTGAACTCACCCTAGCAGTTCATCGCACCAGCTCAAGAACAACTCTCGCGAGGCTGTTCTTCCCTTGTACTATTCTTCATCAGCCCTGAGGCAATCCACCACACCACACACTGGAGTAGGGTATTACACCACAATGGTGGCCCGAACCAGTATAAACCTCATGTCCCTTGTGTTGTTCATTGTTTCCAGCTTAGATCACGCGAGGAGATTGGACGTAGATCGGTAGGGGAGAGATCTTCGCATGCACCCCAGTGTTTGAACCTCAAGGGTCTGTCGAAACCCGAAATCCGACAGTTGGCGCGCTAGGTAGGGGTGCGCCGAAATCTTTCTTCCGCTGTTCGCGTGTGATATTTCGTCGTGTCCATGGCTGACGCTCATCGGGCTCGCACCAAACGCCGGGCTGCTCTCGCCACCCGCGTCGCCTAGATGGCGCCCGTCGGTGGACGCCCTCATCGTTCCCCGTCGCCTGCCGCCAACGCCGCCACCGTCCCGGCGGGGAACGAGAAGCAGGCCTCGTCCCAGAATCCTTCGGTGCGGCAGGAGGGCCGGACCGCCACACCGTCGCTAACTCCAGCCGCTTCGTCGTCCCACGCCCGTCGTGCCCCCACGGACACGGACGCCGCGCTGCTCCTGGCAAGAGAGCTCCTGCACTACCGCCCCATCGATGACCTCTACGAGGATTGGCTCGCCCGCATCACCGAGCTCGTCAGCACCACAGGGGGCTCCCCCTTGCCATCCTTTTCGCTGCTTCGCCCTCCATTCCGCACAGGAGGCGAGGATCAGGAGGTGCCTCCACCACCTCCTCCCCAAGAAGGCGTCTTGGCTCCAAGGCGCACAGCCCCAGGGCGAGACCCTCCGTGTCCGGCGCCTGCGCAGCAAGAAGGAGCTGCCAAGAGATCCCTCGTCCCCAAGAAGGTGCTCGTGCGCTCCCAGCGCTGGCGCGCCAAGATCGCGTCCCTGCACCTCCACACCAAGACCCCGCGCTGCTCCAAGCGGCGGCACGCGGTGATCCCCAGGAACAAGCCCAGCACTAGCAAAAGGCACCGATGGTGACAGCAGGCTGCCGCGCCCTCACCCCCGAGTTACGCGGTGTCGCATGGCCAGGCAAGTTCAAGCCTGACCTGCCCCCTCGCTATGATGGCACGGCGGACCCCGCGGAGTTCCTACAGCTCTACGAGCTATGCATCGAAGCCACCAACAGAGACGAAAGGGTCATGGCGAACTGGTTTCCCATGGCGCTCAAGGACGGGGCCCACACCTAGCTCCTTAACCTGGCTCCTGGCACAATCTCCTCCTAGGAAGAGATGCGCACTCACTTCATCGCCAACTTCTAGGGCACTCGCGACCGGCCCCCGGCCATGAGAGATCTGCGCCGCATCAAGCAGCAGCAAGGGGAAACCCTGCAGAAATACATCCAGCGCTTCAACAACGCTCGCCTCAAGATCCCCAAGGTGACTAAATAAGCCATCATCTCGGCCTTCTCCGATGGCGTACACGACATCAAATGAAGGAGGATCTAGCAATCCATGAAGACCTGTGCACATCCCTGGAGCTGTTCAACTTGGCGACCAAACTGCGCCAGGGCTGAGGAAGGGCGCCTTTCCCTCCTCGAACTCCCGGCTGCCGACCCAGAAGAGAAGAAGTCCAAGGACAAGGACGTGAAGCGCAAGGGGGTTGCTGTGCTTGCAGCGGAACCAGACACCAAGCGAGGCAGGGATCGGCCCGAGTCATCCAAGGGCAGTCGACACTGCGTGTACCACGACCTTCACACCCACAACACCAACGAATGTCAAGATCTCAGGACCATGAGAGCTGGACATGTCAGTCGATGCCCCGAGCGCAACGACAGGGGCTATGGCTGAGGAGGAGGAAGAGGTGGTGTACGATGGGAAGACCGTGGCCCTCGCCAAGGGTGGCGTGACCGACCTCACGAGGATCGCTGGCAGGACCAGCCTCGCGAGGGAGGCTGGAGAGATCAGCCTCGTGAGGATCGCCCGCACGGCAATGCATGCCTTCCTCCTCTGCCGCCACCGCCAAGGAGGAACGAAGGCCAACAACAAGATGAGGGGCCCGAGGGCTTCCAGGAGCCGTGCGCAATCGCTTGCATCTTGGGTGGAGCGCAGGCCCCAGCCTCACAGCGCATCTTCAAGCAGTTTGCTCTCGAGGTGAATGCAGTCCTTCCCAGGCTTGAGGCCGCGCGCCCTCTCAGGTGGTCTGCGTGCACCATCACGTTCAGCTCAGCGGATCAGCTCAAGTGTGCAGCAACGACTGGAGTCCTCCCGATGCTTTGCTCCCCGGTCATCAGCAACGTGCAGGTCACCAGGACGCTCATTGACGGCGGAGCAGGACTCAACGTCCTGTCCGTCGAGACGTTTGACAATCTCCAAGTGCCGTACGATCAGCTTCAGCCAGCCAAGCCATTCTCAGGAGTCACTGATGGTTCCACTGTTCCAATAGGGCAGGTTCGCCTTCCAGTCACCTTCGGGCAGCGCAACAACTACCGCACTGAGCTCATCGACTTCGACATCGCCCACATCCGTCTGCCATACAACGCCATCCTCGGGTACCCAGCCCTCGCCAAGTTCATGGCAGTGACTCACCATGGATACAATGTCCTCAAGATGCCAGGAAGCGGTGGAGTCATCACCGTACCCTATGAAGAAAGGGACGTAGTGTGTTCACTTGAGCACGCGTTCCAAGCCGCAACAATCGAAGACCCGGACCACAGGAACAGAAGACTTCTGGAGGCGACCCTTAAGAAGAAGAAGGTTTCGCCTGGCCCAAGACACAAGGAGGTAGGCGCCTCCGGAGGTGTTGTGTTAGGATCTGCGCCCAATCAGGGAGCGCCACCCTATCTCGCATAGGAAGGCGCGCCCGGCGCGCTCCTTAGGCAGGGCTCGGGGGCTCTTTCTTGGAGAGCCACCGACTTTGCCAAGGTCGCGAGGGAGGCGCTCGGGCACCACTTGGAGGGGTGCTTCCAGGCACGTTTCCCTCAGGAAGGTACAAGGCAAGGAAGACCAAACCCACAGGAGTTCATCGCAAGAAACACCCAGGAGCTATAGGAGTCGAGAGTCATGCGCGGAAGCCGCCGCTTGCCCACCGTGGCCCACATCCAGGCGAGGATGGTGGGATGCACGTCTGCATCAACGTCCCAGGGCTCAACCGAGCCGCGTCTCAGGAGTGCCTCTGGCCTTCGCGCGTGGGGCGTTGCGAGGGTCCGACTCACAGCTACGTTCGCATGCCTTTCGGCCTGCCGAACGCGGTCGCCGCTCATCAGCGCCTGCTGAGGAGCATTCTGGAGGCTCAGGAGATCAGGCACTGCGCGGTCCTGGCGAAGATGGAGATGGCCCTTGGAGACCCACCTGTGCCCCCGGAGCCTCCCGAGGCTCCTGGGTCTGGGGGCTCGTGAGGGTCAACGTCTTCGTCGCGCATCGCCCACTTCTTCAACATCGCTTCATCTTCAACGGCACCAGGTGTCATCTTTCTAAGTTCCGCTTTTAGCTGGGAGCGCCCACAGGGCCGCATCATTCCCAGGTCGCGTGGGTCCGTCCCTGCGGCATGTATCCGTTTTGCTTATGCTTTTTACTTACCTTGACGGGGCGCCCCTCGGGCTGCATCATCCCCGAGCCGCTCGGGCCTGGCCCAGCGGCGTTTGCTTTTCCCGCATCTACTTAAAATGAATTTGCTCTTTCGCGCTTAATCGTCACCTGCTGCTTATCGCGGACTTCTCCGCTTTCATGCAAAGCGCTTGCACGTTAAAAGGGGGGGGTACCTGAGCATCGCGACTCATGGGCTCCTACTAGCTCTCTAGCCCTCACTCCTGGCCTTGACCCACGGCATCACGACCTTTCATACCAGCGGCGGCTGAGCTCGCTCGAGGGCTGGGACCTGAGGACGTAGAGCATTTGCATTCTAACCACCCTGCAGGAACACATCATTGATAAAGGCCAAGAGCCAGGCGCAACCCGCCTTGAGGTAGGGCCTCGTGAGTCCCGCGCTGGCTCATGAGTGTCCAGATACACCTCTCCTAGCCCTACCGTGCCGGCCACGTGTCAGGGCGGGGATGTACACGCCCCGGGGGCTCCTCCCGGAGGGGAGCCACCTCCCACGTACCAGTGGAAGCACCATGCTCCGTGCTGGCTGACGACACTTCCGAGGAGCGGCTATGCCCGTACACATACGGAAGTGCTATGCTCCGCGCTGGTGATAAACAACTGAGGGCGGCCTACGGCCGTACCAACCTCAGGGAGCCCAGAGCTCAGTGTCCGGCACCATTGCAATGCCTCCCCTCGGGAGCACCGCGCGCAGGGGCTGGGCCTTTCACGGCCTCAGCGACAGTGACGTCAAGGTCGCCGCTCACGGGTTCCAGCAGGCTATTGAAGTCGATGTCGGGGTCGTGCAGGTAGACGTGGCTGAGGACATGTGTCAGCGCCTCAGAAGACAGGGCACACGCCTCGGCCTCAGCCATGGGGCCAAGGTCGTCTATGACATCTTCAAGTGCACGGACCAGGAAGGGAAGCAGCTCGGCGGGGCCGTCCTCCGCACCGGCCAACGACCCCTCCAAGCCGCTCTCGTAAAGCGTCTTCAGCGCGGCATGAGCCCTCTTCTCCATCTTTGCGAAGGCCGCTCGATCCTCCGCCAGGACCTTCGCCTTGGCGTCCAGCTCAGTCCTCTCCGCCTTCAGCGATCGTTCCAGTGTCTCCAACCGGCCGTGGCGGTCATCAAGCTTGATGCCTCGGTCCTTGACGGCAGCCTCATGAGCCTTCATCTCTTTCTCTTTCTCCTGGCGGCCGTGGACCTCCTTGGCGAGCTCATCGCGCAGGCCTTGCAGCTCGGTCTCTCCAGCGCCTCGCAGCGAGCCTTGGCAGCCGCAGCATCGCCCAGGGTAGCATCGCGAGCGGCCTTGGCTTGGTTGGCGGCCTGCTTCTCCCCATCGGAGGCCGACACGGCCTGGCTCAGCGCTGCTCTGATGGAGGCAGCGGAACGGGCCCAGCCAGAAGCTAGCTCCTGGCGCCCGGCCGCTAGGCGAAGGTCCACGCTCAGATGATCCTCCCGTAGCTGGCTCATTTCACTGGCGACCTGGTCCAGGACGGCGGCAAAGGGAACAAAAGAAGCGAGAACCGGTGGAGAGGGCGAAGAAGACGGCAACGTGATCACGGCTTGGCAGGAAGGAACCCCCTGGGCCTTGCTTGCCTCGGCTGCAGCATCGAGCGCAGTCGACTCAAGGGTCAGCGGGGCCACGGGGGCTGACTCCTCGGCAAGGCGTCCCGGTCGGCCTCGCAAACACGACCAGACTGGGGAGACGCGAACCTCGCCGTCTGCCTCCCTAGTGGACGAAGACGCCGCCCCGGCAGATGGACTCGCCCCAAGCAGGGCCGCAGAAGCCCCTTTCAATCTCTTCGCCGCACACGCCGGCCTGACAAAAGAATATGGACGTCAAGCCTCGGTGGCAGAAACCAAGCAAAGCACGAATCGAGCACTTACTGGTCGTTGCTCGTGGACCCAAGCAATCTCCGGCCAAACTTGAAGCCCGAGAGCCTGCAGCTGGGGTTAGCCTCGGGAGGCCCGGAAGAAGAGGGCATGTCAGGAGGGCTGGAGCTGGCCTCAGACCGCCCAGGGACCAAAGCAGACCCTGGGGGAACCAGCCCCGACCTGCCCTTCCTTGTGACAAAGGGGGAGTCCTCCCCTCCTCGCCTGGCGCTGGCCTCGTCGTCGTCTGGCATGGAGCGGAGGGCCTGGGACCTGCGCCGAGGGAAAGACTCCCTCGACTCCTCGCCAGTCGCCTCAGAGTCAGACTCTTCCTCCTCCGCCTCTTCTTCTCCCTCGCTCCCGCTGGAGTTGTCGAAGGACACCTTCACCATCGCCAGTTCCACAAGACCCTCGGGATCTTCCACGGATACCAGCCCCTCACCATTGAAGGTGGGCATGTCGTCCACCACCTTCTCCCAGTCGTCACGAAGGAACAGGGGGACGAGGGCGCCCACCGGCTTCGCCACGTCTCCCCCAACCAAGGAATGGAGGGCCGCGACCAGATTCTTGTTGGTCAGGGCCTCCGAGCTTAGGCGCAAGGCGGCGTCTACTTCCCCAAGCCTCCAGAACGGGAGAGAGTGCTCCTGGAGTGGAGCCACCCGGTGCTCCAAGAACTCCCTCAGGAGCGTGGCCCCGGTCAGCTTTGCCGCCGCCAAGTTGCTTGGCCTCAGGTCCGCGTTCATCCTCTTCAGCACTGCCCTCGCACGGAGGTCGACGAGCTCCGTGCGGGACCACGCGTCAACAGCCTTGGGCTGCCCGTAGGCAACACCAGACGGTGGTGGAGGCGCCCGACGTCCACCATGACCCACTTGCTCCAGAAGCCTTCGATTCTCTTCCCAAGCTTCGAGATAGCATTGGAATTGGAGTATGCGATGAAGCTCGTACATGCGGAGATATGGCCACCAGAAACCCGGAGGGAAAAATAGTGACGCAACAAGGCCACCGAGGGCTTTACCCCGACATGAGCCTCACAGTAGTAAGCAAAAATCGGCAGGAGAAGAACAGAGTTGGGGTGGAGATGCAGAGCCTGCAAGTTGTACTGGCGGAGAACAGCATGTCGGATTTCGGGTTCCGGCAGACCCTTTAGGTTTGAACACTGGGGTGCGCGCGGAGATTTCGTCTTCTACCTACCTGCACCCCTCCGCCTCGCTAAGATCTAGCTAAGGAAAGAACAGCACAAGAAACACAGGATTTATACTGGTTCGGGCCACCGTTGTGGTGTAATACCCTACTCCAGTGTGTGGTGTGGGGGATTGCCTCTTGGGCTGATGATGATGAACAATACAGGGAAGAACAGCCTCGCGAGGGTCTGTTCTTGGCTGGGGCGATGAACTGCTGGGCGGAGTTCAGTCACCCTTCTCTCTCTCTGATTTTGATCCGACCCCCCTACCCTGTGGGTGGCTGGTCCTATTTATATGCAAAGGCCCTGGGCCTCTTCCCAAATATTAGGCAGGAAGGGCGCCAACAATTGGCCATTTTGTCGGAGTAAATGACCACGGGTAGCCTAGCCGGCACCCCTGGCCCTTCTGAAAAAATTACGAGCCGATCCGGCCCTCAAGAATCCAAGATGCGGGGCCGCCTTCCCCTTGCCGGCTGTCCCCCTGGCCGACTATCGGAAGGCGGCCCGACTTCAGCCCTCATGAAGAAAGCCGCGGGAGGGCCGGCTCCGAGAAGCCGGTCGCGAGAAAGCCGACTCCTAGAGGCCGGCTCCCACAAATCGGTCAAGATCGCACCCTCGAAGTCTGCGTCCTCATAACGGCAATGTGACGGGGCGTGGCTACAGTAAAGCCTGCCACCCCCGAATCCCGGAGCATGCCTAGCACAGTGCGCCGTACGGGTGGCCATGACCCGTCCGGCGCGGCACTGTTGCCACGTTGACCCTGACATCATCCACGACGGGCTGCCAGTGTGGCCCATGGGCTGTGGGCCCCTTCGAGCAGAGAGACACGTGAAGGCGGCCAGGCCTTCCCCAGTCGGCCCAAGACAAAGCCGGCTCTCCATAGCCGGCTTGCCACCTCCCTTGAAGGAGATGCCCCATTAAGGAGACAAGACGCGGTGAGAATACAACGATCACCCGCCGGACGGCGGCACTGTAGCCACGCCCACCTCGGCGAAGCACTCGTCGCCAGGATTGAGCAACAGTAACCAGCCCCCGACCGGGCCCCGGCAGCCGGCGCAGAAGCCAGCGAGTTTTGACACAGACGGCTGGGCCCCACGCCCAGCCGGATTACCATTGTACCCTCGGGGGGTAGGCCTATATAAACCCCCCGGGACGAACATGCAAAAGGGTTGATCCCTGCTAGTCTTAGACACCACATAGGGAGGAGAAGAGAGCGAGTCGTGCCCTTCTTCCTCCTCTCGCCGAACAGCTCAAGGAGCATCGTGTAGCTAATTGTTCATCTAGTGATCATGCGGAGACCCCGCAGAGCAGCAGTAGGGGTGTTATCTCCACGGAGAGCCCCGAAGCTGGGTAAGATTCGTCGGCGTGCATGTCTTTGCCTCATCCCGCTTCCAGGCACCGACGACGTCTTACTGGCTCCCACAATGATAAGCCACCCGTTGGCATATGTCGCACCTACCACCCGACATTTGGCGCCCACCATGGGGCCAGGTGCACCGTCGTCCGGAGAACTGTTTTGGACGGGAACCCTCTTCCTCCCCCGCGAGCGTAGCCAGCCCGGCACGCCCGATGGCGCTTGCCATGACGCGCTGCAAGGCATCACCAATGTCTATGCGGCGAGCGGCCTCGCCGATCTCCTTGACAAGACCCTCATCTCCGACGAGCTCGCCTCCGACGCGGGCACCAAACACCTCATCAACCTCCTCGGCTAGCTCCACGTCTCCGGCGAGCCTGCTGTGGACTTGGAGTTGGTTTGCTCCACCGATCCGATGCCTGTCGACTCCGACACGACCTCACTCGACACTTTCCCCACCGACGTCACGATCTACAACGACCGGCTTCCCCGGGCCGATGGCTGCGACGCTGTCACCACCGAGGTGATGGTCATTGGCCACGGCGGCGCTTCTGACGAGAGTGCCCACGACGCCCCGCACGCGGCGGTCCACGACTTGTCCATCCCCCTCCCGGCCGATGCCAACGCTGAAGCACTAGAGGCTCGCCGCCTCGCCCTCCTCGCGGAGGGCCGGAAGTTGGTTTCCATGAGACGCCTCGCTGAGGCCCACCGACGCGAGGCCGACCGCGCCGCCTTTGGCACGCCACCCCTAGGCGGGCCCAGCCGGGCTGGCGCTGTCAGATAGCGCGGCGCTGTCGTCGCCGATATGCTAGGAGTCGACCGCCCAGTCTACGCCACTCCACTCGAGAACCTACGCGCCGCCCAGGCGGCCGTAGACGAGCTAGATGGACTGGGGGCCGAAGAACTCCCCCACATGACCCGACGCATCCAGTAGCTAATCGATGCAGCCGCGCAGCGGCACGAAGCCGACGCCCGCGCGGAAAGCCCTCCCCCGCGCCGAGATCACGGCGCGACGTCCCAGACCCCGACTACGGGTAAAACCCACGCGCGGCGGGAGAAAGAGCCGGCTGCCAGCCGAAGCCGAACCTGAGTCTCCATCAAGCGAGACGCAGAAGGCCACCCCCGGGCCGTGGAGTGGCGGGGCAACCCGCCTCTGCCTTGGCCCCGTGGAGAGAGATATCCCACCCCACCGCCTATTGCGCATCCGACTCTCAACGGCCGGCTAGGTCACCGCGAAGGAGTCAGCGAGAACGACGCCCGCCATCGGATCGACCGCCTGGAGCGATCCCTAGCACTGGAAGAAGACGATGTCGGCCCGCCTTGCTTCGGCCCCCGCATCGCGACGAGCCTTTCCCCAAAGGGTTCTCGCTCCCAAGAGACACGCCCAAGTACAACGGCTCCGTGAAGACGGAAGATTGGTTGATCGACTACTCCATGGCGGTTAGCATAGCCAACGGCAACAGGCGCGTTGCCGTGAAGTACATGCCCCTCATGCTGTAGGGCACGGCGTGGACCTGGCTCAATAGCCTCAAGCCATACAGCATCAACAGCTGGCTAGACTTCACAGAAACCTTCGCCTGCAACTTCACCAGCACCTACAAGCGGGCTCCCAAGCCCAGACAGCTCTCCTTATGCGTACAAGGCCCCGCCGAGTCCACTCGCGACTAACTCACGCGTTGGGCCGAGCTCCGCAACTCTTGCGAAGGGGTGCATGAGGTGCAAGCCATAGAATACTTCACTGCCGGGTGCCGAGAGGGCACCCTCCTCAAGCACAAGCTCCTCTGCAACGAGCCGACTACCCTCGACGAGCTTCTGGTCATAGCGGACAAGTACGCCACTGCCGACTCCTCAATGAAGACCAAACTCCGGGTAGACGCGTCTGGGAAGGTACTCAACCCAGCACCTAAGACGCCGGCTAGGGACTCCAGCCGACGCCCACACCAGAACGACCACAAGCGCAAGGGTCCCGTGCTGCAAACCACCAGTCGGCAGGTGGCCACAGTCGAAGACGAGCAGCCCGAAGGGTGGCCCGCACCCAAGAAGCAGAGGGGCGGCAAGCCGGCTTGGCAGTCGGCCTTCTCCTATGAGCAAACTCTCGACGCCACGTGGAAGTTCCACAGTGGCGCGAAACCGTCCAACCACACGACCCGGAAGTGCCACTGGCTCACACGAATCTCCAAAGGCGAAGGGCTCGCGCCGCCTCCGCCTGCCGGTCCGCCGCCTCCGGCTCCGCAGCCGCCGATCGCTCGGCCCGCAGTCGGAGCCGTGCACGATGAGTTCCCCGACGAGCATGCCGCCTATGTCATCTTTACAAGCCAGCCCGAAGACCGGCGCAGCAAACGCTGAGAGCACCAAGAAGTCAGCATGGTCGCTGCCAACCCCGCCGAGCACATGCACTGGTCAGAAAAACCTATCAGCTGGAGCCGGGCCGACCACCCAGAGGTGATGCCGTCTCCCGGCTCTTATGCGTTGGTTTTGGATGCCACCCTTGCAACAGATAGACGCGCCGCCCGTTTCTCCCGCGTGCTGATAGACGGCAGGAGCAGCATCAACATCCTGTACCCTGACACCCTGGAGAAGCTGAATGTCAAGACGAAGCAACTCATGCCTACTCGGACTGTGTTCCATGGCATCGTACCCGGCCTGTCCTGCGCCCCCATTGGCAAGATCAAGATTGATGTACTTTTTGGGGACAAGGAGCATTTCCGCCGGGAAGCGATCTGGTTTGAAGTGGTGGACCTGGAGAGCCCCTACCATGCATTGCTTGTCCGACCTGCCTTGGCCAGGTTCATGGCAGTTCCCCACTATGCATACCTCAAGATGAAGATGCCGAGCACCAAGGGCGTCATCACCATAGCCGGCGATTACAAGAAGTCCTCCAAGTGCGCAGCAGCCAGCAGCCGGCTGGCCGAGTCCCTTGTGATTGCCGAAGAAAAGAAGATGTTCGACCGAGTCGTGGCCATGGCCGGCAAACAGTCGGCCTTGTCCCCCAATCCCAAGGAGCATGATGCTCAAGGATCTTTCCAGCCGGCCAAGGAGACGAAGAAGATACCTCTTGACCCGAGCACCCAGAGAGGTTTGCCGTCATCGGGGCAAACCTAAACAGCAAATAGGAAGGCGAGCTCGCCGATTTCCTCCGTGAGAATCGGGACATCTTTGCATGGTCCCCCAAGGACATGCCGGGTGTTCCGAAGGAATTCGCTGAGCACAAACTGCACGTCTGAGAAGACTCAAAGCCAGTCAAACAACCCCTCCGCCGACTGTCGGATGAGAAAAGAAGGATTGTGGGAGAGGAGATAGCCCGGCTTCTGGCAGCCGGCTTCATTATGGAAGTTTTCTTTCCAGAGTGGCTCGCCAACCCGGTCCTCGTGCTAAAGAAGAACAACAAGTGGCGCATGTGCATAGATTGGACGAGCCTCAACAAGGCCTGCCCCAAAGATCCCTTTGCCCTGCCAAGGATTGACCAAGTGATAGACTCCACGGCCGGATGCGAGCTGTTGAGTTTCTTGGATGCTTACTCAGGATACCACCAGATAAAGTTAGATCCGGCAGACCGCCTTCATGACGCCATTCGGAGCCTTCTGCTACCTGACTATGACATTCGGCTTGAGAAATGCCGGTGCCACTTTTCAGCGTTGCATGCAGAAGTGCCTCCTCAAGCAGCTCGGCAGAAATGCCCACGTCTATGTAGACGACATTCTGGTGAAGACGGAGAAGCGCGGCACCTTGCTGGAAGACCTCAAGGAAACATTTGAGAACCTACGCCGGTTCCAAATCAAGCTCAACCCCAAGAAATGCGTGTTCGGAGTGCCAGCCGGCCAGCTCCTAGGCTTCCTGGTCTCCGAACGCGGCATCGAATGCAACCCAGTAAAGATCAAGGCCATTGAGAGAATGGCGATTCCCACCAAACTTCGAGACGTCCAGAAGTTCACCGGATGCTTGGCCTCCCTGAACCGCTTCATTAGCCGGCTCGGAGAGAAAGCTCTTCCCCTCTACCGCCTCATGAAGAAGACCAACCACTTCGAGTGGAATGACCAAGCCGACCAAGATTTTCACGAGCTGAAGAAGATGCTGGCCATGCCGCCTGTCCTGGCGGCGCTGACTGAGAAAGAGCCCATGCTCCTCTACATTGCCGCAACTAGCCGGGTGGTCAGCACCGTCATCGTAGTCCAACACCCAGAAGAGGGCCGAGCCCAGCCGGTCCAGAGGCCGGTGTACTATTTGAGAAGGTGTTGTCTACCTCGAAGCAGAACTACCCGCACTACCAGAAGATGTGCTACGGCGTGTACTTCACCGCCAAGAAGCTGAAGCCCTACTTCCAAGAGCATACCATCACGGTTGTATGCACCGCCCCGCTGGCCGAGATCATAGGCAGCCGGGATGCATCCGGCCGGGTGGCGAAATGGGCCATCGAGCTGGCCCCCTACACGATCTTCTACCAGCCTCGCACCGCCATCAAGTCCCAAGCATTGGCCGACTTCCTCGTCGACTGGGCCGAGACACCGTACCTGCCGCCAGCTCCCGACTCCACTCATTAGCGCATGCACTTCGATGGGTCCAAGATGCGCACCGGCTTGGGAGCCGGCGTCATCCTCACCTCTCCCAAAGGCGACAAGCTTAGATACACGCTGCAAATTCACTTTGCCGCCTCCAATAATGTGGCCGAGTACGAGGCGCTCATACACGGGCTCCGGCTTGCCAAAGAACTCGGCATTCGCCGAATCCTATGTTATGGCGACTCGGACTTGGTGGTCCAGCAATCATCCGGCGACTGGGATGCCAAGGACGCAAATATGGCAAGCTACCGCTTCCTCGTTCAGCAGATCAGTGGGTATTTTGAAGGATGCGAGTTCCTCCACGTACCGCGAGCCGACAACGAGCCAGCTGATGCCCTGGCTCGAATAGGCTCCACTCGGCAAGCAATACCAACCGGTGTCTCTCTACAACGCCTCCTCAAGCCGTCTATCAAGCCGTCTCCAGAGTTCGATTCCATCTTCGTAGCGCCTGACCCCGATACAGCCAGGCCCGGCTCGAAGAACCAAGAAGGTGGCCCGGGGACTTCGATAGTCGGCCAAGGGACATCAGCAGGCGGCTCGGGGACTTCCGTAGTTACGCCCGACCCGGGGACTGCCACACCCGGCTCGGGAACTGTGGTAGTCGGCCCGGAGACTGCACCAACACAACAGGCGGCGGCCGACTCCAACATTTCACCACCCAGCCCGCCCGCCCTGGTCACAGTAGCCGTGCTGGCAATAGAAGAAGTCGCAGCTCCCTCATGGGCTCAATCCATCCTCAACTTCCTAATAAACCAAGATCTACCGGCTGACGAAACAGAGGCAAGACAAGTCCAACGCCGAGCCAGAGCATACACAATCGTCAACAGAGAACTCGTCAAGCGCAGTGTCACTAGAGTCCTCCAGCGATGCGTCGAGCAAGAGAAGGGCATTGCAATCCTCAGAGACATCCACCAAGGAGAATGCGGCCACCATGCGGCCTCAAGATCACTCGTCGCCAAAGCCTTCCGCCATGGTTTCTTTTGGCCGAATGCTTTGGATGACGCCAAGGGGTTAGTTAAACATTGCAAAGGATGCCAACTCTTTAGCTCCAAGCAACACATGCCAGCTTCAGCACTCAAGACCATTCCCCTCACTTGGCCCTTCGCCATTTGGGAACTGGACATGGTGGGCCCATTCAAGACGGCGCGCGGCGGCATGACACATCTGCCTGTCGCCGTGGACAAATTCACCAAATGGATTGAGTCAAAGCCGATCCAGAAGCTGAATGGGCCGACTGCCGTGACATTTATCACAGATATAACAACTCGGTACGGCGTGCCACACAGCATCATCACCGACAATGGCACGAATTTCGCCAAGGGAACCTTGGCACGTTTCTGCGCGGCGCAAGGCATCCGGTTGGACTTAGCGTCCGTTGCCCACCCGCAGTCAAACGGCCAGGTCGAGCGAGCCAACGGCCTCATCCTTTCCGGCATCAAGCCCCGACTGGTCGTACCACTGGAGCGTTCAGCCGGCTGTTGGCTCGATGAGCTGCCGGCCGTCCTCTGGAGTCTGCGCACTACACCAAACAAGTCAACCGGCTTCACTCCTTTCTTCCTCGTGTATGGTGCCGAGGCGGTCATCCCAACTGACATCGAGTTCGACTCGCCTCGGGTAACCATGTACACAGAAGCCGAGGCCAAGGAAGCACGAGAAGACGGTGTCGACCTGCTGGAAGAAGGCCGGCTGTTAGCCCTCAGCCGGTCCGCCATCTATCAGCAGGGCCTGCGCCACTACCACAGTCGGAAGGTCAAGCCAAGATCCTTCCAAGAGGGCGATCTTGTGCTCCGGCTAATCCAGCAAACAGCCGGCCAGCACAAGCTCTCGGCCCCTTGGGAGGGCCCCTTCGTCATCAGCAGAGCCTTAGGCAACGACTCCTACTACCTGATCGACACGCAGAAGCCGAAGGCACGAAAGAGAGACGACTCCGGCAAGGAGTCGGAACGACCATGGAACGACAACCTCCTCCGAAGGTTTTACAGTTGAAATGCAGTATGTATCACGCTAACTTTTGTACTAAGTACGAGACAATAGGCCCCTCGAGGAGAGCTCGGGGACTGCCATCTTTTAGCTATGAATGAAAAGTATCATGCTTATGACCTTGGCATTACATTCACTTTTTCCGCCTGGCACCGGGTTCGACTAGTCGGCCCGGGGACTGGCCGCCTGGAGTTATATTAGGAGTCCTACCCGCGGTCAGACAAGTAGTGTGCCGGCACCCAAGCCTTCTCTTGCCAAAAGTCGCAGTTCTAAGAACCGACTGTCCGGCTGGCAAGAGTTAAAGGCAGGAAAGGACGCCCACACGAAAAACGGCTAGGGACTAACGGACTAATATAACAAAAGCCGGATTTTCTCCCACCACCGATCGACTACCAGAGTAGCCGGCCGGCCGGCTTCCATTCACCGCGCTTCAATCTAAGAAAGCTCGAGTACTTGCCTTCCCAAAAGGGGAAGGCGGCAAAGGAAACAGCCTAAGGATAAAAAAGCATACATGAATGGAAACCAAACACGCACACAATAATATTTACATAAAAGACCTTCAAAAGGCCAGCATTCAACATAGTTCGAATACACCCCCAATGGGTGGAACTGCGCAAGTTTAATAAAATTGTTCAAAAGGCAACAAGCAGGAAAAAACAAGGACGGCAGATTAAGCCAAGGGAGCGACTGGCGAGTCGGGCAGGTCGGTGGAGACGGCAGTGTGGGCTGGAGGAGTGGCCGTCTGGCGAACCTCGGCATGATCACCGCCTCCCACAGAGGGCGCGCTAGCATGTGCCTCGTTGCTGGAGGCATGATCAGGCTGAGGCTGGCTGGCCGCTTCACCGACCGGCTCAACATCTTCGCCTTCCTCTCCTTCGTCATCTTTGCCTTCATCGCTGGAGGCGATCTCCTCTGCCGAGTCCTCACCCGCTGCCGGGTCCAGCCTGAACCACTCCTCCGGCTGGGCAACACCTTCGTCATTTATTTCAGGAGCGAAGACGCTGATGTCAGTGCACTTGGCGATCGTCGAAGCGCGCTGAGCGATAGCCGGCCGCACCTCCTCCATCTCTTTGTCGGCCTCGAGCTGCCAGGTGCGCAGCTGGTCCAGGTTCAGCCCCGGATACCAGGCTCGGACGAACTCCAGCGCCCGCCCAGCTCCAAGCCGGGCTGCCGACACCTTCCAGGCCTCAAAGCGGCCAACCGCAACCTCCAGCCAGTCGGCAGTCCGACTCGGGGTGCGGGGAATCATCTCGCTTGGCCAGAGGGCGGCCAACACCTGCGCCCCGGCGCGCTAGAGGCGGCAGAGCATACGGTGAGCCGGCTGCAGCCGGGCTTGGACCGCCAATAGTTGCTCCTCAAGCGTCTGGCTCGCGTCCGGCGCGATTTCAGCCCCCGCCTGCCGGCGCGCCTCGCGATGGGCCTCGATGGTTTGGGTGGCGAAGACGGAGTAGCCGGGAAAGTAGTCTGCACAGAGAACAAAAAGCAGCGCAAGTTAGAACACAAATCAGGGATCAAGGGGCAAGCAGGGAGTGAAGAAGGCGGCTTACCGTCGATTAGATCCTCGATACGACTGAAGCCCTCGCTCAGCGCCTGCTTCGCTTCAGCCCAGCCCGCCGCTTCGGTCTCGAACTCGGCCTTCAGGGCGTCCTCGCTGTCCTGCGCCTTCTTCGGGGCAGCCTTGTGGCTCTCCTCCTGGTCGGCCAACTTCTTGGCCAGGCGGTCACGCTCCAGGACCAAGGCGTTGTACTCGGCTTCCTTGGTGCGAAGGGCGGCCTGGGCCCTGCTAAGCTACCCCCTCAAGTCAGCATTGGCTCCTGCAAGCATGAAGACAAAGGAAAAATTAATAAGGAAGAAGTCGTCAAGGAAGATCCGACCCGGCTGCTCAGCAGTCGGCCCGAATCTCGGGGACTACACCCAGTGGGTGCGCTGACGCGCCCCCACAGGAGATGAACGAGACAAAGCACGCACTCCGGCTGCTGGTCAGGTCCTCGGTTCTCCGGCCCATCTCCTGAGCCTGGGAGTTGAAGGCGGCTGCGCGGAGGTTATGATACTCCTGGAAGATTATACAGGAGGCGAGGATAAGTTAAGTTGTCAGGACCTAGTAAGTTCCAAGCCGCCTGCGCAGCAGCCGACTCGGAACTCGGGGACTACACCCAGTGGGTGCGCTGACGCGCCCCCATGGAAGAAATCAAAAGAGCAAAATAACCAAGGCCAGAAGACTCACCCGGATGACGGCCCGCGTCGCGAGGAACTCTTGGGTGTATCGCTGCAGCGAGGCGGCCTGAGCTTGAAGCCGGTTCCGGACCTCCTGGGCCACCGCGTTCAGCTCGCCCGTCCCCCCGCTGGGAGTCCACTCGGACGTGCTGGTGCTGGCCGCCTCCGGGGCCTCCGCCATCTGGCTAGCGCCTGCTGCTCGGTGGGGTTCCGGCACGGAGGCGCCACTCCCTGCGCGCCGGCGCAATGCCGGCTGCACCTCGAGGCCGGCCCCTGCCTCCGGCTCGCCCCCGAACGGCTGCTCTGGCACCGCAGATGATTGGCCGCTTTGGCCCGCTCCAGTCGGCGCTGTCTGCGGCGCCCCCTCCACGAAGATCACGTGGTCCTCCCTCCTCTCCATCACCGGCGGGCCTCGGTCAACCTCCTCCGACGGGGGCACGGGAATGTCGGGGGCCACGGCGCGGAGGGGAACGACGAGCAGCGGAGGCTGGTTGTGCGAGGCCTCCACTTCCGTCTCTGTGGCTGCCGCCTCCGCCCGGGCCTTGGCCGCCGCGTCGGCCTGCTCCTTCGTCGCCTGGGCGGTCCTTCACTTCGCCACCTCCCGCTCCTCCCGTGCCTCCCGTGCGTTCCGCTCCGTGGCCTCCCTAAGGTCGGCGCGGGGATCCACACGACGGGAGCCTGAGGACCCTCCAGTCAGCCCGACTACGGAGCCGCCAGGACCTCGCTCAAGGGAAAGCGGCGCCCTGTCCGGCATGCAAAGAAAGGTTTAGAAGAGCTTCGGTCGAAAAGGACAACAACAAAAAACTATATATAAAATATGCAAGACATTCGACGACTTACGCCGAGATCGCCTGCGGTTGTTTCACCGCCTTGCGGAAGCGGGCCGCCTTCGCGGCCGCCTCATCTCGCTTGGTCGCTGCCGTGGAAGCCTTGGATTTCTTCGGCCGGCTGCCGAAGAAGGTCGACGCGGCCCGGCGCTTCTACGCGCCGCCATGGGCAGCCGGCGCGGCAGACGAGCCCGCACCTTGATGATCAAGCGTCGGCTGGCGGTGCGGGGCGGCTTCGACCTCGTCGTCGTCCGGCCAGTCCTCGAAGCCGGGTCCGGGCCCCGCGCCTCCTGCCTCGTCGCCTTCCCCCACGATGGCGTCTTCCATGGCGGCCGCTCCTAGGTCCGGATCGTCAGTGTCGTCCACCGTGCGGTTGGGGAGGAGCTGGCGCTCTACCCCCGCGGCCCCGGCCGTCGGTGGAAGAAGAGGGTTCTGCTAAGGGCAAACCAACTGATCAGAGGTCGGCTATCATGAGGCCGGCCACAAGAAGGAAGAAAAAGAAGAAAAACTTACGGCAGGCGGAGGGTTGGCGCGGGAATACGGCCCCTTGCCGTATCGCCAATCCTCGGCGAGCTTGTAGTTGGAGATGTAGTTCACCATGTAAGACACCTCTGCATGAGGCATCTCCCTGGTGCTCAGCCGGCACAGGTCGAAGCGGCCGCTCATCTGGCAAATCATGTGAGGCCGGCCTTGGAGCGGAAGTACTCGGCGCTCCACGAAGGCGGCCACCAAGTGGGCTCCGGTCAGGCCCTCCGACTGGATCATCACCCGAAGCCGGGAGACAGCGACCTGGCCCGGTAGCTCCACGAAGGTTGCGTCCCAGCTGGCGGGCCGGCTACGTAAGCCGGCAGGTTGACGTAGTCGCCTTGCTGGGCGACATTCTTCACGTAAAAGTAGGACTTCTGCCAGAGCTTCACCGACTGGATCAGCGGGATGGGCGGGAACGGATTGTTCTCGCCCGTCCGCCTCATGGCAATGAAGGCTCCGTAGGGGGCGGGCACGCCCGCGACGACGGTGCCGAGCTTGCTTTGGAAGAATTCCCCCCAGAGCTCGAGAGCGGGGAGAACCCCAAGAAAGCCGTCGCACAGGGTGACGAAAGCCGACAGCAGCATCACCACGTTGGGCGTGAGGTGATGCGGCTGGAGGTGGTAGAATTCGAGGAAGGCTCGAAGGAATCCGCTCGCCGGGAGGCCGAAGCCGCGCAGGCAGTGCGAGCGGAAGATCACCCGCTCGCCCTCCTCCGGCGCCGGCAAGATCTCCCTCTATGGCGCCCGACGAACCCGCACGAAGTTCTCGCCCGGCAGGCGCTGCGTCCGGCGGAGGAACTCGACGTGGTCCTCGTGGACGTTGGAGCCATCCCACGAGCTCGACAGCGCCATGGGAGCGATGCGGTAGGGAGCAAGAGGAAGCGACGGTGGTGACACGCGCGACCCCGCTACGGCAGGACCAAAGGAACCGAGAGGCCCGACGGCAGAACGGCGCGGCAATGGGTTGCTGCGGCGGCGAAGAGAAGAAGAAGTAGGGCGAGAAGGGGCGGAGTGAGGGAGAGCGTGCGAGCCTCTGCCGCTCCCCCTCCTCCTCCTACATATAGACCCGCGCGGCGGAGCCGAGGAGGCATGGCATGGGGGAACTTGGGGATCAACTGCGCCCACTCCCCCATGTCCCGCGATTATTGTGCCCTGATGGCATAATAAAACCGCCGTGGGAAGGCGAGCTGTCCATGTGGGCCGCAGAAGATCCGCGCTCGGGCCAAGGCCTACGAGTGGCGGGCCTGGGCCTGCGGCGGTGTCCCGTCACGTGCATGCACTGGCAGGATTTCCTTGCCACGTGGCCCGCGAAATGGCGCGCGGTCAGCTCGCAGGGCGACCCGCGTTCCCGCCTACGAGAAACGGAGCTTTCCGAAGACGACGCGCACAAGCAAAGCCGGCCCCTCGGGATAGGAAGCTGACCAAGCTTCTCGTCCCTTTGTCAGCCTCGAAGCTCGATCAGCTTCGGGGACTACTGTCGGAGTAAATCAGCACGGGTAGCCTAGCCGGCACCCCTGGCCCTTCTGAAAAAATTACGAGCCGATCCGGCCCTCAAGAATCCAAGATGCGGGGCAGCCTTCCCCTTGCTGGCTGTCCCCCTGGCCGACTATCGGAAGGCGGCCCGACTTCAACCATCATGAAGAAAGCCGCGGGAGGGCCGACTCCGAGAAGCCGGCCGCGAGAAGGCCGACTCCTAGAGGCCGGCTCCCACAAACCGGTCAAGATCGCACCCTCGAAGTCTGCGTCCTCATAACGGCAATGTGACGGCGCGTGGCTACAGTAAAGCCTGCCACCCCCAAATCCCGGAGCACGCCTGGCACAGTGCACCGTACGGGTGGCCATGACCCGTCCGGCGCGGCACTGTTGCCACGTTGACCCTGACGTCATCCATGATGGGCTGCCAGTGCGGCCCACAGGAGGTGGGCCCCTTCAGGCAGAGAGACACCTGAAGGCGGCCAGGCCTCCCCTAGTCGGCCCAAGACAAAGCCGGCTCTCCATAGCCGGCTTGCCACCTCCCTCGAAGGAGACGCCCCATTAAGGATACAAGACGCGGTGAGGCTACAGCAATCACCCGCTGGATGGCGACACTGTAGCCACGCCCACCTCGGCGAAGCCCTCGTCACCAGAATTGAGCAACAGTAACCAGCCCCCGACCGGGCCCTGGATAGTGGGGCCTGCCTATAGACCAAGGAGCCGGCAGCCGGCGGGACCCACCAGTCGGCGGGCCCCGGCAGCCGGCGCAGAAGCCGGCGAGTGTAGACACAGACGGCTGGGGCCCATGCCCAGCCGGTTACCATTATACCCCCGGGGGGTAGGCCTATATAAACCCCCCGGGACGCCCATGCAAAAGGGTTGATCCCTGCTAGTCTTAGACACCACATAGGGAGGAGAAGAGAGCGAGCCGTGCCCTTCTTCCTCCTCTCGCCGAACAGCTCAAGGAGCATCGTGTAGCTACTTGCTCATCTAGTGATCATGCGGAGACCCCGCAGAGCAGCAATAGGGGTGTTATCTCCACGGAGAGCCCCGAAGCTGGGTAAGATTCTCTGGCGTGCATGTCTTCGCCTCATCCCGCTTCCAGGCACCAGCGACGTCTTACTGGCTCCCACACTGATAAGCCACCCGTTGGAATATGTCGCACCTACCACCCGACACATTTTGAAGGGGAACATCTGGTACACTTATCCTGACTAAAGTTGGTCCTCGCCTGCACAAAGCTCTGGTGGTGATGCCGTCTTGGGCTCCACGATGACCTCCATCTTGCAGTCCTCCTGGTCTTGGTCTTGTTGCACCGAAATGGCAACCTTTGCCTGATGCCTCGGTACCCCGCGACTGCACTTGCCCCCTTTGCACCAAAGGGGAAAGGAGGACACTGCGCGGGCTGGCGCCCACCTGGCGCCCGTGGTCGTCATGGCTTGCGTCACGGGCACCTCGTGAGGTACCCCGCCTTGGTTTCTCCGCCTCCTCGCGAGCCAGCCTGGTGAGGTTGTGCCTGAGGAAGCTCCGCGTTGTCCGCCCCACGAGGCTTGGCCCCTCGCGAGGGTCTTGGGTCTGTGTTGATGAAGATGGGCCATGCTGGGCCCCCCTTTGGGCCACGCCGCAGGCCGCAGGCAGGGAAGTCTGGGGACCACCGTTCCCAGAACACTGACAGTAGCCCCCGGGCCCAAGGCTTGCCCGGACTTGGTCGTGCAGGGAGGCGAAAGGGTAAGCACGAAGCGCCGCGGGCCCTAACAGCCTGCGGCCTTGGGCGCCGCGTGGCGGTTGATTGGACGTGGGCGTCTCCACTTCCCCATGGCGCCTCGCCAACTGCACGGATTGGACAAGTCCCTGCATGCAAAGCGGGTCATGACTACCTGCGATAGTGGGGGCCGACGGTTGGCCCTCGCCGGCTATAAGTACGGATCAGCGCGCGCCCTTCCAGTTCATCCCCCTTTGCTTCTCCTTCTTCATGGCCCCATCGAGGAGGTTCTCGGCCGCAGAGAAGGGGAAGGCTCGCCGGGTAGAGCCTGCCTCTCCCCCGCCCAAGCGCGGCCGAGCGCGCCCTCGCAAACATCCTGTGGCCACCACGGCAGCTCCCCGCGGCCGCGAAGACGATTTCCAGCACGGTGATGGCCGGACTGCCGCGGCCAGGGGGCGCGCTTCAGTCACGCTTCCCCCTAGGCCACGCTTTCGCGCTGCAGAGGTGCTGCCGGAGTTCGTTGTGTGGTCGGTGGAGCCGACTAGCACCCGGCTTCCACTTCCTCGCTTCCTCCTCGGCGAGCTCCCGGCCGGCGCCCCGGGCGGCCTCTGGCTCCAGGCTAATGGCTGTTGCAGCCGGGCCTCATGGGCTTCACTGGAGGTCTCCGTAGCTGGGGGCCTGGCCTTGGCGCGTGGTTGGCAGATGTTTGCCCGCGCGCGTGCCCTGAGCCGTCGGTGCACCCTGCAATTCAAGTTTGACGGCGATGCCACCCTCTACGTGAGGGTGTTTGGGGAAGATGGCCGCCGCGCAGGGTGCTGCCCTGAGGACGACGACCGCGGCCGGGAACCCAGCTCCCGCGATGATGGAGAGGACAGCGCTTGCGTGACTGGCGGCGCTCAGGGTTCCCCAAGCTTCTCCGGTCCTTCTTCAGGCGGCGACTCTTCTAGCGGTGGCCATGGTCAGCCTCCACGCTGTCGTATCTGCTTGGGAGGTGGTAGCATGTCTGCCCGCCGTCGCGCCTCGGTGAAGCGCGAGAGGGAGTCGGCCTGAGCCCCGGAGGTAGCTCGAGTCTTCCCTGCAGGCCGGTGTGAGGCGAGCTGCGCCTGATTTGTTCTTTCTTTTCCTTTTTCCTGCATAAAAACATAGTAGTGTGGAGCCCCGCGGGGGCGTGTTTGGGTTATTGCTGTTAATCATCGTTTTGCTTCCGTTATCGTGCCTTCCGGCTACGTGCCCGCGCATGGATAATTCCCGGCCCCAGCCGTGGGGGGCGACCGACCCAGGCCCTGTGTTCGTGTCGCGGTGCCCATGGGGCACGGACTGGAGGGGTGCTCCTGTAATGGACCCAGGTCGCGAAACCTCTGAACGACTAGGACAGGAACACTCGTGAGGGCGCTCGGCTGTCCCCCGCCCTCGCGAGGCCTTGCATAAGAGAAATCGAGGCAGGAGAGTGAAAAGTCGAAGAACCACAAGCCAAAGACGGCAACAACTTCAATAAAACTTCGAATGAGAATGAACAAGCCAACTGCGGAAAGCAAATGAAAAAGCCGCGTCCGGCACCTAATCTAGTCTTCGACGTCTTCTCACCAGCGCGGAGCTAAGTGCTGCCACTGGGCGTGGGAGGGAGCCCCAGGGCCTGAGGCCGGCTCTCCTGAGACTCCGGGGCGTGTACAGCCCCAACTCATTATTACGTGAGAGTGTCATGGGCGGCGAGCTTCACAGGCTCCGGGCCTTTTCCAAAATGCGACAGCTTCACAGGCATTCGCCTTCTTCCCAGGCTCTGGGCCTTTTCCAAAACGCGACAGCTTCACAGGCATTCGCCTTCTTCACAGGCTCCGAGCCTTTTCCAAAACGCGATAGCTTCACAGGCATTCGCCTTCTTCACAGGCTCTGGGCCTTTTCCAAAACGTGATAGCTTCACAGGCATTCGCCTTCTTCATAGGCTCTGGGCCTTTTACGGGTAGAACCTCCAGAGGTGCTGGATGTTCCATGCGTTCTGGACCGGCACCCCCTCCTGAGTCTCCAAGCGCGCGGAGCCAGGCCTGGAAACATGAACAACCTTGAACGGGCCCTCCCACATGGGAGAGAGCTTGTGCAATCCCTCTCTGGAGAGAACCCGCCTGAGAACGAGGTCTCCTACCTCGAGAGTTCTGGGGTGGATGTTGCGGCAGTGATATCGTCGCAGTGCTTGTTGGTACCTCGCCGCTCGCAGCGCGGCTTCTCGGCGATGTTCCACCCCTAGCACGAGGTCCATCCCCCGCATGGCGTCCTGCTACGCCTCGTCGAACGCCAGGACCCGCACGGAGCGACATCTGACCTCGTGAGGGAGGACCGCTTCGGCTCCATAGACAAGGAAGAATGGGGTCTCTCCAGTCGGCTTGGTCACGGTTGTGCGGATGGAACACAACACGGACTGAAGCTCGTCGTACCAACCTCTGCCGCAGGCCTCCAGCTTCTTCTTGAACGTCCCGGTCTTGAGGCCCCTCAGGACCTCTGCGTTGGCTCGCTCGGCTTGGCCGTTGCTTCGGGGGTGCGCCACCGAAGCATAGCATATCTGCGTTCCAAGGTTAGCACAGTATGTTTTGAAAAGGTTACTGGTGAACTGCGAACCTTGTCCATGATGATGCGGTTTGGCACCCCGAACCGGCTCACGATGCCCCTGATGAACTTGACCGCGGAACCCGCGGGGATGGTGCGGACGGCCTCTACTTCAGCCCACTTGGTGAACTTGTCCACGACGACATAGAGGTAGCGGTAGTCCCCTGGCGCCCGAGGAAACGGGCCCAGGATGTCCAGCCCCCAGACTGCGAATGACCACGAAAGGGGTATAGTTTGCAGGCCTCCTGCCGGCTGATGGATCTGCTTGCCATGGAACTGGCAGGCGTCATAAGCTTTCACTAGTTCGACGGCGTCATTGAGTGCGGTGGGCCAATAATACCCACTGCGGAACGCCTTGCCAACGAGGGTCCGTGATGATGAATGATGTCCACAGTCTCCGCCGTGTATATCTTCCAGCAGTTCCTTTCCTTGCTCCCTGTAGATGCAGCGCAGGGATACACCATTTGGTCACTTCCGGTGGAGCTCTCCATCCTTGATGCAGTATGCCGTGGCCTGCCGTGCCACACGCTCCGCTTCCTCCTCCTTCTCCGGCAGGGTCCCTTGTGTAAAGTAACTCCGGAGCTCCGTGATCCAGCACCCCTCCTAAAGTCCCATCGTCAGGAGCAGGCGTGCTCCTGAGGCCGGGCCACAGGCCGGGGCTCCTGAGGCAAGTGGCTGGGGGAGCTCCTCCCGAGGCTGAGCTGTGTTTGACAATGACGGCAGGGCTGAGGGCTTGAAGAGCCGCTCCTCGAAAACGCCAGGCTCCTGAGGTAACTGCCTGGACGCCCGTTTGGCGATGTCGTCGGCCTCCTGATTGGTGCCACGAGGCACATGCTGCAACTCCAACCCCTAGAACTGCTTCTCCATCCTACGGACCTCCGCAAGGTAGGCTTCCATGTGCTCATCTTTCGGCTCGTACACCTTGTTGGAGAAATTGACAAGGAGCTGCGAATCGCCCTTGATGGTGAGGCGTTTCACCCCCAGGGCAGCTGCGGCCTTCAAGCCTGCTATTAAACCTTCATACTCCGCTATGTTGTTGGAGACCTTTTCACCTTGCTGGAAACAAAGCTGCACAGCGCAGTAGAGCTTGTCCTGAGTGGGCGATATAAGCACCGCCCCTGCCCCAGTGCCATGCCTGGAGAACGCCCCATCGAAGTACATGACCCAGCCTTCTGGCGCCTCGCTTCCCGGGGAGAGGGACCGATCCTCGTCGGCCTTGAGGCCTGGTGCCTTCGTCCATTCTGCCACAAAATCTGCCAATGCTGCTCCCTTGATGACTCTGGTCGTGCTGAATTTGAGCTGAAACGCTTGCAGTTCTATGTTCCACTCAGCGACCCTTCCAGCGGAGTTAGGGCTCCTGAGACTCTCTCCAGGGGGTATGACGAGACGACCTTGATGGGGTGACCCTGAAAATAGTGCTGCAGCTTGCGCGAGGCCACCAGTAGCGTGAGGAGGAGTTTCTGAGGCATGGGGTACCATGCCCTCGTGTCCCGCAACACCGTGCTGATGAAGTACACTGGGTGCTCAACGAGGTTGGGTGCGTCAGTGCTGGTGGCTCCCTTGGGAGACCACGGCGCCTCCTGAGGCGATGAGGCCTCCTGAAGTTGGCCATCTGGGAGAGGGGCCTCTTCCGCCTTTGGTACACTCCTCTGCGGCGGCTGATCCTCCTCAGCCGCGGTGGCGGTTTCTGCGGGCCTTCCTTGTTGAGGTTGGTGAAGTCGACACACATGCACTCCTTCCCTCCCTTCTTTGGCACAACGACAGGGTTGGCCAACCAATCCGGGTACCGGACCTCGCGAATGACCCCAGCGGCTTCTAATTTGCGGGTCTCTTGGACGATGAAGGCCTGCTTTTCTGTGCACTGCCGCCTTGCCTTCTGCTTCACAGGGCGCACGTTGGGGCACACGTTGAGGTGATGCTCGATTACACTCCTAGGGATCCCCGCCAACTGGTCAGGCTCCCAAGCGAATACCTTCTTGTTTGCGCGCAGGAACCCGACTAGGGCCTCCTCCTGCTTGGGTTCGAGGTTGGCGCCTATGGTGAAAGTGGCGTTGGTGGACCCGTCCTCATCGATGGGTATCTGCTTGGTTTCTGCCTTGTCTTGGGTGAACAACTATTTCTTCTTGGTGGGTGCAGCCCCCTTGGGCTCGGGGGTCTCTGAGTCGGCGGGCTGTGCCGACGCCGCCGTCTTGAAGGAGAGCTTGAGCACCCGCAGTGCGTCTCCGGTGTCCCCATGCACGGTGAGGACACCGCTGCTCCCGGGCATCTTCATGAGGTTGTACGCCGGGTGCGTCGCGGCCATGAACTGGGCCAGCGCTGGGTAGCCGAGGATGGCTTTGTAGGGGAGGTCGATGGGGGCGATGTCGAAGTCGACCAGCTCCGTGCGGAAGTTGTTGTAGGTGCCGAAGGTTACTGGGAGCCGGATCTATCCCAAGGAGCTGGATGATCCGCCCCAACTCCTGAGAAGGGCCGGTTGGGTTGCAGCCGTTCTAGGGGTATGCAGAGGAGGTTGAAGGCCTCGACCGAGAGCACGCTGAGGCCCGCACCGCCATCGATGAGAGTTCTGGTGACGGCCACCTGGCAGATGGTGGGGGTGCACAGCATGGGGAGCGCACCCGAGCAGGCCGAGTTGGAGGGGTGGTCCTCCGAGCTGAAGGTCAGGCCGGCCTTGGGCGCCGCCCGGTCCGGGAGAGCCCCCTGCCGCGTGGAAGCGGCGCTGACCCGGCGAATGAACGACTTGACATGGTGACTTGTAGGCGGCGCCTGCGAGCCGTCCAGGAGGGCCGCGACGGCCGGGGGTGTTGGTGTAGCGTGATGGGTGGGGAAGAGGCTGCGGGGCTCTTCCCAAGAGGCCACGAAGGTTGTCAGCAGGTGGAGCAGCCATGCGCGCGGAGCTCCGGTAAGGGCCATGGGGAGCCATTGGCCATGACCCTATCGTCACCTCCAGCTTCGAGGTTGGCCTCCTCGTACGCCAGCAAGAAGGCCAGCGGATCAGTCGCGCCGCTGTAGTGCGGCGGCGTCATTGGCTTGAACTTGTCCGGCCACCGTACCCGTTGCAGAGCTGTGGCCAGGGCTCGAAGCCCCCTGGCCCCCGTGCTGGAGCCAGCGACCGGAGCGGGCGACACGCTACTCATCGCGAGGCAGGTCGTGGCGGTGGCGGAAGGGAAAACTCCGGTGCACCCCTACCTGGCACGCCAAATGTCGGATTTCGGGTTCCGGCAGACCCTTGAGGTTCGAACACTGGGGTGCGCGCGGAGATTTCGTCTTCTACCTACCTGCACCCCTCCGTCTCGCTAAGATCTAGCTAAGGAAAGAACAGCACAAGAAACACAGGATTTATACTGGTTCGGGCCACAGTTGTGGTGTAATACCCTACTCCAGTGTGTGGTGTGGTGGATTGCCTCTTGGGCTGATGATGATGAACAATACAGGGAAGAACAACCTCGCAAGGGTCTGTTCTTGGCTGGGGCGATGAACTGCTGGGAGGAGTTCAGTCACCCTTCTCTCTCTCTGATTTTGATCCGATCCCCCCTACCCTGTGGGTGGCTGGTCCTATTTATATGCAAAGGCCCTGGGCCTCTTCCCAAATATTGAGCGGGAAGGGTGCCAACAATTGGCCATTTTGAAGGGGAACATCTTGTACACTTATCCTGACTAAAGTTGGACCTCGCCTGCACAAAGCTCTTGTGGTGACGCCGTCTTGGGCTCCACGATGACATCCGCCTTGCAGTCCTCCTGGTCTTGGTCTTGTTGCACCGAAATGGCAACCTTTGCCTGATGCCTCGGTACCCCCGGCTGCGCTTGCCCCCTTTGCACCAAAGGGGAAAGGAGGACACTGCGCGGGCTTGCGCCCGCCTGGCTCCCTTGGTCGTCATGGCTTGCGTCACGGGCACCTCGTGAGGTACCCCGCCTTGGTTTCTCTGCGTCCTCGCGAGCCAGCCTGGTGAGGCCGTGCCTGAGGAAGCTCCGCGTCGTCCGCCCCATGAGGCTTGGCCCCTCGCGAGGGTCTTGGGTCTGTGTTGATGAAGATGGGCCGTGCTGGGCCCCCCTTTGAGCCACGCCACAGGCCGCAAGCAGGCAAGTCTGGGGACCCCCGTTCCCAGAACACCGACACAGCAAAGAAGAACTCAGAGAAAGGAGGCACCAGACTGGCGACGATGGCACTCATAAAGAGCGGATAGAAGGTGCTCCCACTGCCTTCAGGCTGGTCGGAGCCAGCCTTGAGCATAGTCTCCCCGCTGCTACCCTGCGCCACTGTCATCAGGCGCGTGAGGGCGAGGTTCTTCTCCGGCAGGTTCGGGGAATCCAGAGCCGGCGAGTACCAAGCCTCGGTCGGGGACTTGCGAGGCGCCATGGCGTGCCGGATGAGAAGGATTGAGACAGATCTGGAGGATTTCGGGAGCAAGATGGAGGAGAGCGAGAAAGGGGATCTGGGCGAGGTGGACGAGACCAAAGCAAGTCTGGCCCGGGCACCTCTTTTGTCAGATGGATAGTTGCCGAAGCATCATGGGAAGCACAGACGCCCATGACCAATCAATTTCCACGTGGCGCCCAAGGCCGCAGGCTATTGGGGCCCGCGGCTCTTCGCGCTTGCCTCTTCGCTTCCCTGCTAGGCCAAGCCCGGGCGCGCCTCGGGCCCGGGGGCTACTGCCGGCATTCTGGGAATGGGGGTCCCCAGACATGCCTGCCTGCGGCCTGCGGTGTGGCTCAAGTGGGGGCCCAGTGCGGCCCATCTTCATCAGCTCAAGCTCAAGACCCTCGCGAGGGGCCAAGCCTCGCGGGGCGGATGACCGGAAGCTTCCCAGAGGCAGCCTCATCAGGCAGGCTCGCGAGGAGGCGGAGAGATCAAGGCGGGGGCACCTCACGAGGAACCCGTGACGCAAGCCATGACGATCGAGACCAGGCGGGCGCCGGCCTATGCAGTGTCCTTGTTTCCCCTTTGGCACAAAGGGGGCAAGCACAGGCCAAGGTACAGGGCAAAGGTTACCATTTCGGTGCAACGATACACAGACCTATAGAGCGGCAGGACGGAGGTCACCATGGAGCCCAAGACGGCGTCATCACCAGTACTTTTGGCAACCGAAGACCACCTTTGGTCAGGATAACTTGTACTAGATGTTCCCCTTCAAAATGGCCAATTGTTGGCGCCCTTCCCGCTCATTATTTGGGGATAGGCCCAGGGCCTCTATAAATAGAGCTAGCCACCACAAAGTAGAGAGACATCTAGAGATCTGATAGAACCCTAGCATAGGGAGAGAGATCTGATAGAACCCTAGCAGAGAGAGAGAGAGAGAGAGGCGACTGAACTCACCCTAGCAGTTCATCGCACCAGCTCAAGAACACCTCTCGCGAGGCTGTTCTTCCCTTGTACTGTTCCCCTGAGGCAATCCAATACACCACACACTGGAGTAGGGTATTACACCACAACGGTGGCCCGAACCAGTATAAACCTCGTGTCCCTTGTGTTGTTCATTGTTTCCAGCTTAGATCACGCGATGAGATTGGACGTAGATCGGTAGGGGAGGGATCTCCGCGCGCACCCCAGTGTTCGAACCTCAAGGGTCTGCCAGAACCCGAAATCCGACAGTAACTTGCTACTATAGATTAGTATGACCAAAAATTGAACTAACATTATATATAGTACGGTAAATGCTGATGTATGTCACCTAAAATTATATCATTCAAAACTATGTTCAAATACGAATCCAACGATATAGTTTTTGTTGACATGCACTAACATTTTGTCAGTTAAATCTTCAGTCAAATTCAATGGGGGACTAATAAACCACGACCGATGTAGTACAAGTGTATAGAGCGGCGCTACATGGGAGTCTCACCTCTCACCCCGCTGGCGCGGCAGTAAAGCCGTCGTATCACAAAACCCAACCACTCCCAGTAATAAGTGGCCTGGTAAAATAAATGAACAAACAACCATCACATCCTCTCCGTCTTTTTTGTATTTCATCTCTCTGCATTTACTTTCTCTAGTTCATCTCGCAAACTCGATCCCTAGCTACTACTCCTAGGGCCAGTTCTTTTGGCGGCTTCCCCAGCTTTTCCCACAAGACTAGTCACAGTGGAAAGTAATAATAAGGTGCCTCTCTCATTTATTTGGGCTTCTAAACTACTACTCCGTACTGCTTTATTCCTCACCATTGTAATTTGTGCTAAATTTTGACCAAATATTTAACTGGTTTATTCCTCACCATTGTAATCCCTCCGTCTAGGTGTAAGTCATCTTACGAAAACCAAATAATCCCAAAACACTTAGGCGCGGTGCATTAACTTCTACCTCGTTTCTTGTTTCTTGACATATCAACCAATAAGAGATAAAGAGTGTGCATGCTTTTAATGACTTGACATATCAAACATGACATGAAGTGGTTAGTTCATTGCATGCAATACTATTAATTAGCAAATAAACATTAACATTTCCCATTTTCTCCTGCTCCTTGGTCACGGTGCACAGCCTAAGATGACTTACTCACCTAGACGGATGGAATAGTGCATGTGACATACACTAACATTTCATTAGTTAAATTTATGATCAAAATTTGACACAGATTACAATGGGGACCAATAAACCAGGACAGGGGTAGTAGTTATGGGATTACTAATCTAGAAGCCTAAAAGAATTGGCCCTTGGTACTCCTACTAGTAGTAGTACTCAAGATGGAATTCCAGTTGCATGACACAATTTGTTAGGAAAAAAATTTGATACAGGGTGTAGGAAGCGGTTTGGGAATTTGCATGCCTTTCCAACCAGTGAGATACTCCATACAAAGTACGACAGAGAAATAACCACAGAGAAGGAAGCTAAAAGTAAACAATCAAACGAGCATTTTTGCATTTTTTTTGCATTGAATCGTTTCATAAGCTTGACTAGTGATGTTTTTCTACTTTTACAAAAACCGCATCGTAATGTTAAAACATGCATTTGCACGTACTCCCTCCGTCCGGGTTTATTAGGCCTAAAGACAACTTGTCTTAGACCAAGACACATAGTAATTTGCTCACATTAATTCTTCCATTCCATTCCCAATGCACTCTCTCACATGCATGCAGCCAATGAAAAAGCACACATGAAGTGTATTAACTTTTCAGCCATGGCACCAACAACAATGAAATGGCACACCTACGTAATAGTATTAACTTTTCAATACAACTAATGAAATGGTTGCACGCATACACCTTTCCAACGCGGGGCCTTATAAAAGGGGACATGCGTGTGATGCTGAGAGGCCTAATAAACCCGGACGAAGGGAGTACATAAGTAATAGTAGTACTCCCTCCGTCTAGGTGGATAAGTCTTCCCTCCTTCTTGGTCACGGTGCACAACCAAAGATGACTTATTGACCTGGACGGAGGGAGTAGCACAGTCTGCAAGCATATATCGAGAGAGACGTGTAGTGCGATAGTATATAGTAAAGTTTGTGCTATATGCATGTACTTGCAAAATGCGTAAGAATACACAAGGTTTCCAAACTTTCCCTTTTACATACTTAATTATGGACGCTAAAAATTCCTGAATGTTCAGGATTTATCATTTGCGTCCCAAAACTAATGAGATCGCCTTACGAAACAAAAATTATACTCCTCCTAAAAGCCACGGTGCTCGCAGGAGCGCTTGCGGCGTGCCATGAGTGACCTGGTGCGCGGCCGTTTCCCAGCGCGCCGACACAACGCCTCTTCCTCAGCCTCGCAACTCGCGAGGTGCTGATTGGCGGCTTGCCAGCGGGCGAGCGTGATCTCACCGGTGTGGTGATCCAGCGCCAACAGGTACTCCTCCTCGCTGGAAGCGTGCACCCGGTCCACGTACCGCCAAGCGTAGATGAGGCGCTTGGGCCCGACTGCACTCAGGGCGTTGGCACGGGCGTCCTCCGCCACCCTCACGGCCCTCGCACGAGCCTTCTGCCAAAGAGCCAATTTCCTGACTCTGTCGGACGCGACATAGGCCTCCCAGGCAGCTTGTTCCGCCGTGCGCTTCTCTTCCTCGGCCTTCTTCTCCGCCTCTATTTTGGCGCGCTCCGCTGGAGGCAAAGCCTCCCACAAGGTGACATCCATTTCTTTCCAAAGCTCCTCAAGGCTGGGGGGCTCGGCGGGCGGCGCAGAGTTCTCCTCATAGCGGGGAGCCGACGCGTCCTCTGGCGCGCGTGCTGGGCGAGATTGGGAATGCCGACGCATCCACCTCGACGCGTCACGGCGAGGAGTGGAACGCCGACGCATCCTCCTTGACTAGTGGCAGCGAGGAACGGAACAACGACACGTCGCGTCACGGTGAGGAGTGGAACGCCGACGCGTCCTCCTCGACTAGTGGCGGCGAGAAATGGAACGGCGACGCGTCGCATAGCGGCGAGGAGCGGAACACCGACGCGTCCTCCTCGACTAGTGGCGGCGAGGAACGGAATGGTGACGCGTGACCGTCCATGCGGTGTAGCGAGGGGCTCCTAGGGCTTGGGAGGGGCGATGCCATGGTGGTGGACGTGAGAGGGAGGGGATGGAGATAGCGATGAACGTGAACGTGAGGGGGGGGAGATAGCGATGTCATGGGAGGCGCAGTATTTATAGCGAGCAACGGCACACCTACGTAAGATATGGACTGAGCTGCACTGACTTAACTTCAGGTCCAGTTGTGTCACTGACATGTGGGCCAGACCCCTGTTGGGCCCATATGTCAGTGACCCAATGCACCTACAGTTAAGTAACAACTACGTGGGCATATTTGTTGGAGTAAATTAAGGGGTAGCGAAGGGGTGGAAATATTGCTGGCCACAACGGTTTGGACGAGCGTGGGGGGAGGAGAGTCATGCATGCAGATTAAATTAACCCCACTAAAAAACGATATTTTAAATGTGGCTACTCGATCTGTGGCAACTGGCGAGCCACCGCGCTCCAAGTCGTTCACCTCTGGTCCCGACCATCAACTCCAACGGATCAAATTATCACGCGAGATGACTATTAAGGTGCTCCACCACGTACCCGGTACCCGCGAATGCAGCAATCGTGCACCTAGGGTTTTAGGGTTTATTTGTTAACGTCGCCTTTACGTAACACTCATGTGTGTGATACAGCGACAAGCCGACTACGTGCGTGCGCCTCTTCTCTTCGTATATGTACTCCACCATTTGTCTGGTGTCCAAAAAATTATAATAACTACTAGGAATGTGCCAATGCGTTGCCACACGATCAAAGTAGATTAATACATATTCACCGATTTGATAGAAAAAAATTTAGTTTTGAAATACGTATATCACTAAGAATATGTTATGTTTCACTCAAAATATATTCCTTTGGCGGTTTTGATGAGATAAGGGAGGAATGTTGTTGGTTTCAAGATTCGAGAAGTGGTATATGTCTAATTTCTACTCTTACTAGCAAGATGCCTGTGCGTTGCACAGAACATCAAGATCTTGTGGGAGAAAAGGATGAACGACGGAAGGCCTTATCTGCAAATGTGGTGAAGAGTGCGGGTAAATTGCCATATTTTCCTTCCTATCCGTCAGATATAAATCGGACGACCTACATTGCAGGATGGCAGGCCCACCCTCATCACCAACTCTATTTTTTATCCCTACTCTTATAAAAAGCATTGTCGGTGATGATCGTGTGCCTGCCATCCTGCAATATAGGCCGTCCGATCTATATCTGATGGATAGGAAGGAAACTATGGAAATTTTGCAAAAAGACACCCACACCCCTCTCCACATTTGCAAATAAGGCCTTCCCTCATTCATCCTTTTCCCCCACAAGATAAACTACTCATACAAATGCATCTTGATGTTCCGTGCAACTCATGAGCATCTTGCTAGTTGTTGCAAAAAGTCCATGTGTGTGAGAGAGAGAGCGAGAGTGGAGGAGGACGAAGTGCATGTGTGACAAAGACACAAGGAGTGTGTGTGCGATAGGTATCAGCTTAAAATGAGGCGATAGTGTGTGTGTGTGTGCACGATCGAGAGGGCGTGTCTCAAGAAGGGAAGAAAGTTCTACATAGATACAAGGAGCGGGAGAGAGACATGTATGCGATGGTGGAAGCACGAGTGTGCGGGTGTATAAACCTATCTAGAGGCTAGCTAGTCGATAAATGTTTGTGAGAGAAATACGAGTCGGGGTGAGAAAGCGAGAGTTTTGTGTGTGTGAGAGAGAGACGGTAGTCGGGAAGGGGAGTTGAAGCAAGAGTTGTGTGTGTGTGTGTGTCTGTGTGAGAGAGAGGAGACGGTAGTCAGGCTTGTCTGATCGGTAAACAAATGAATAATGTCTGCCTGGGATGGACACGAAAAGGAGACCGCAACAAATGTTGTGTCTACAGGAGAGAGAGAGAGAGAGAGAGAGAGAGTAATTTTAGTGGTATGAGTCATATGTAGAGACATATATGGTGTGTGAGAGAATCCCATAGAGAGAAAGACAAAGTGAAAGACGAGTGGAGACTGTGTGTTTGGTGGTGAAAAAGAAAGCTTAGGTACCGAGTGATACCAGAGAACAGTAGAGATGTGAGAGATAATGAAAACCGTGTAATGTATAATGATAGGGAGAGTGTGACACTTCTCAAGGGAGACGTCGAGAGACCATGTTTGCGAGGATAGGAGAAACATGAAGTGAGCATGCGGGTGAGCTGGAGAAAAGAGAGTGATAGCTACCTGAAGGAGCATGCATGTGAGAGAGATGGGCGTGAAAGGAGTGAACAAAAAAGGGATTCAAATATTTGAATTTGAGATGATGATACATGTAATCCATACTCGAACAAATATTGATCTATCAAACATGCATACTCATATGAATTCACGCACATCTATGTTATTTAATATGTAGATATTATTGATCCATACATTTTAGTAGAACATAATTTGGTTAATTTTTTTCGAATTCAACCTTAAGATTTCGAGATCGTTGTATTTGTAAATCATATTATACATATAAAGGAGCAGAATTCTTTCTTGTGCTTTTGAAAGTATATATAAAAAATGATGTATATAGAATGTAATTCCAAATGAAAATGTATTCCGCCCGAAAAAAATAGAATACAAACAGGATTCGAATTGAGTTGGCACGGTAAACATGCACTCAGCAAAATTTGAACGAAGCGGGGAAAGTCACAGTAACCGCCCGAAACCAAAATTTGCAAGATGGAAATCACTATTGCCTATCCCTGCCACGCAAAGCCTATCTGCTGGATTTCCATAGGTTTCGATAGGGGTAGGTTTGTAATTTCATGCCAAACGTGACATAACCGCCTCTCACCCGGATTCATGCACGGTGGGCGCCAAAACACAGTGTGTCCTTTGCCGAAATTGACTCCCTCCCCGACATGGTGGGCGCCAAAAACAAACTTGTAGGATCGAAAGTATGTCTAGAGGGGGGGTGATTAGACTACTTGACAAAATAAAAACTTAACCTTTTCCCAATTATAGTTCTTGGCAGATTTTAGCTATTTTAGGACAAGTCAAGCAATCATCACACAATTCAAGCAAGCATGCAAAGAGTATATTGGCAGCGGAAAGTAAAGCATGCAACTTGCAAGAATGTAAAGGGAAGGGTTTGGAGAATTCAAACGCAATTGGAGACACGGATGTTTTTCCCGTGGTTCGGATAGGTGGTGCTATCCTACATCCACGTTGATGGAGACTTCAACCCACGACGGGTAATGGTTGCACGATTCCACACAGGGCTCCACCCAAGGGTAACGGTTGCGCGAGTCCACACAGGGCTCCACCCAGGAAGGGTCCACGAAGAAGCAACCACCCACAAAGGGTCCACTAAGAAGCAACCTCGTCTATCCCACCATGGCCATCGCCCACACAGGACTTGCCTCACTAGCGGTAGATCTTCACGAAGTAGGCGATCTCCTTGCCCTTACAAACTCCTTGGTTCAACTCCACAATCTTGTCGGAGGCTCCCAAGTGACACCTAGCCAATCTAGGAGACACCACTCTCCAAGAAGTAACATATGGTGTGTAGGTAATGAACTCCTTGCTCTTGTGCTTCAAATGATAGTCTCCCCAACACTCAACTCTCTCTCATAGGATTTGGATTTGGTGGAAAGAAGGTTTGAGTGGAAAGCAACTTGGGAAGGCTAGAGATCAAGATTCGTATGGTAGGAATGGAATATCTTGGTCTCAACACATGAGTAGGTGGTTCTCTCTCAGAACATATGAGTTGGAATGGTGTGTGTGTTCTGATGGCTCTCTCATTGAATGAGGAGGAGGTGGAGGGGTATATATAGCCTCCACACAAAATCCAACCGTTACATAGTTTTCCAATCTCGGTGGGACCGAATCAATAAACTCGGTCGGACCGAAAATGTAAACCTAGTGACCATTAGAGATTTTCGGTGGGACTGACATGCAACTCAGTAGGACCGATATGGTTAGGGTTTGGGCATAACGTAATCTCGGTGAGACCGATTACACAAACTCGGTGAGACCGAATTTGGTAATTAGCTAACCAGAGAGTTGGTCAGGCAAACTCGGTGGGACCGATTTGCTCTTTCGGCGAGACCGAGTGGAACTCGGTGAGACCGAAAAGTTACAAAGGGGAAACACTGAGTTTACATTGCAATCTCGGTGGGACCGATTCGCTCTTTCGGTGAGACCGAGAAGTTACGAAAGGGAAACAGAGAGTTTGCAACCCCATCTCGGTGAGACCGAGATCCCTATCGGTAGGACCGAATTGCTAGGGTTTGGCAGTGGCTTATGACAAATGAAAACTCGGTGGCGCCGGATAGGAAGAATCGGTAGGACCGAGTTTGGCTTAGGGTTTAGGTCAAATGTGGATATGGGAAAGTAGTTGAGGGTTTTGGAGCATATCACTAAGCACATCAAGCAAGAGGCTCATTAAGCAACACCTCATCCCTCCTTAATAGTATTGGCTTTTCCTAAAGACTCAATGTGATCTTGGATCACTAAAATATAAAATGAAGAGTCTTGAGCTTTTGAGCTTGAGCCAATCCTTTGTCCTTAGCATTTTGAGGGTTCCACTTTCACATCCATGTCATGCCAATCATTGAGCTTTCCTGAAATAATGATCTTGGAATAGCATTAGCTCAATGAGCTATATGTTGTTATGAATTACCAAAACCACCTAGGGATAGTTGCACTTTCAATCTCCCCCTTTTTGGCAATTGATGACAACATATAGATCAAAGCTTCGACAAATGATAATAAGCATGAAATATATCGTCGCTTTGAGAAGTATGTGATAAGTAAGAGCTCCCCCTAAATTTGTGCATATTTAAAATTTGCTTTGGACTGCAAATGCACAAGGAGTTAGAGTCATGGGTTACTCTTCCATGTCACATACATCTTGGTGGAGCGTTCAAAATGATAAGAATGAAATACATGCACTCATCACCAAGAATAGTGAATGATCACATAAGATAGATAAGGTAATAGCATTCATCAAGCATTAAGTATAGCTTATGATCAAACACATGATCATCAATGTCTCACAAGCATAGTATCTCGAGCACTCAAAAGCAAACAAGTTTGAAAAACCACCAAATAAGGCAAGAGAGAAAAGCAACACTCTCTCTCTCGAAGCCTATGATCTATACATCTTCTCCCCCTTTGGCAACAAGTTACCAAAAAGTTCCTAGAAAATGCATAGCACTAGATCGACGCTCAGGCTTGATCTTCAGGTGGTGGTGGAGTCCGGATCACTCCAAGGACGAAGGCTTCGGTAGATGCTGAAGTAGACACTGGTGTTGGAGCTGAAGTAGATGCTGGAGCTGGTGGAACTAAGGCTGTGGCTGGTGCTGAGGTGGTGGCTCTTGTGTCAGCAACTGGCATGGCAGACGACCTCAGACCTCTTGGCACTCTAGCAAAGGCATGAGTAGTAGTCCTGCCTCTCCTCTCTTGCATGTCCTCCTGGAGCTGCTCCACTGCAGACTGAACTTCCGTTACTTTGACATCCAAGTCATAGAACTTCTGTTCCATGATTCTCTCTAGGCTCTTCTGATTTTGAGTGAGGGTGGCCAGACTTTGCTCAATCCTCAGCGTGGATGCAATCAAGTAACCAAGCTGCTCTTGTTTGGTCTTCAAGAAGTACTCAGATGCCTTCTCTTGAGTTGGCATCTTGGCAGCTTTCTCCTTCCTCGCCTTCTCCTTCTTTGCGTAGGCTTGTGCAGACAATGGCTCGTTCTCAGTCATCACAACTTCATTGTTCTCAAAATCTGGATGGATGGGAAAATGTTCCTTGTCCAATAAATATATGCCCGTGCCCATCTTGGAGTTGATGAGCTCTTGAATCTGAGGGGCATATCCGCAACTCCTCTTCTGGTCTGCTGCAGTCCTCTTGATAGTTTCCACTATGAGGCTCATCACCTTGAATTTCTGAGGCACATCAAACACATGTAGCAAGTTGATAGCATGGCCTCTGATCATCTTGTGATCTCCAGACTTAGGCAATAAGGTGTGCCTCAAGATCTAATTGATAGTCGGGAGCCCTGACAGAAGGTAATGTACTGAGCTAAACTTGAAGGTATCAAGTGCTTCATTTGGGATCTCCTTGTACATGTTGGACATAGAGTTGGGGTCCATCTTCTTCTTGGCATAGATATCCAAGTCATCATCATGCTCCTTTGGGGCATTAATCAACTTTGCCCATTCCTCAACAGTGGATTGGTACCTCGTACCCTCAGACATCCATGTGATCCTCCCATCTGGATAAAAGTGAGCTGTGGAGTAGAACTGCATGATGAGTTCCTCGTTCCACTTTGTGAGCTTCTGCCCAACAAAGTCCTCTACTCCACATGCCTTGAAGCTATCCTGAACTCCTGGGAAGTGCTCTTCATTGTCCTTGATGTATTGCCAATCAACCCATCTCATATCATAGACTATTGGCTTCTTATCAAGCAAAACAGTCTCATAGAAATCCTGCTGCTCCTTGGTGTGAAACCTGTAGTCAACTGCTGTCCTTCTCCTTGAAGCATACGGGTCTGCTTCTCTCCACTTTCTCAGCCCTGAATCTCTCCTAAGCTTCATGTCCTCAGCCACAGGATGAGCATCGGTGTGGTCTGGGATCTTGGGCTTGAGCTTTCTCAGGACATTCTCTTCCTCTTCTTCAGCAACAGTCTCAGGCACTAGGGCCTTGTTCTTCTCAGCTGCAGGAATGCTTCTTGTGATCCTCTTTGGCTTTGGCTTTGGAGCTGGCTTGGCCTTGGAAGAAGCTCCCCCTGATTTTATGGCATCTCCCATTAGCTTGGGTGCCTTGGGTGCTGGTGCAGCTACTTCTTCTTCTTCTTCCTCTTCCATGATGGAAGCTTTGCCAAGCACTCTAGCCACAGTCTTCTTCACCCTTTCCTTTCTTTTCTTGCCCTCAGCTGCAACTAGCTCTATGGGCTTCTCAGTTGACATTCTGGCCTTTGACATTGGCTGCTTGCCTGCTGGCCTTTTGATTTTCAGGCCTGGCTTAGTGCCTTGAGCTGGCTCAACTCTCTTGGAAGTGGCCTCTTCCTCTGCCACATAGTCTTCATCTTCGGAATCTGAAGTCCTCTTCTTTCTCTGTCTCGTGGCAGCTTTTGGCAAGTTGCTAGGAGTGCTCCTGCTGCCTTCATCAGAAGAGCTGGAGGGACTAGTGCCCTCACTCATCACCACTTGCTGTTCTGACAGATTCTGGCTATCACTTTGATCAGACAGGCTGCAAGCTCTGACTGCTGACCCTGTGAACAGATTATAGATGAGGTAGAAAAGATGAGCATCACAAAATGCAGAGATTTTTGCAAAAGAATGATCCAAAAACTTAGTTTTAGTTTCCCACTGAAATCATCTCGGATCTACCGATTTTCAAACTCGGTGATACCGAAGCAGTTTTGGAACCTAAACTAGTGAACTCGGTTGGACCGAGTCACAGTTCGGTGGCACCGAGACTCCTAGGGTTTCACAGAGTTCCAAAATCGGTCACACCGATAAGTAATTCTCGGTCAGACCGAGTCTCACTTGTGCAATGGCATAAGACAAATCGGTGGGACTGAGTTTTTCAACTCGGTGGGTCCGAGATGGTTTCGGCGGAAACCTAAACCTAGAATTTTTGAATCAAACCTAATCTATGAGTTCATTGATTGGATAGAGGTGTTTCAAACGTGGCTAGAATCAATATGATCACAATGTGCTAGGAATCAGATTGGGGAATAGCACAAAGATCAAGTCCATACCCTAGTTCGGCGGGGACTTGCTACGGCGGCAACGGCGGGGCAGAATTCCCATTGACGGCGACGGAGACCAGCGACTAGAGGCGGCTGGCGGCGAGAAGACGATCCGGAGACCACGAGGGCAGAGCAGGCTATCGCGCGGACGAAGGGATTCAGAGAAATTTCCAAAATTTTGCCCGTGACTATATATAGCCCGACCCTGTCGGTGTGACCGAGTGGAACAACTCGGTGGCACCGAGATTCATAACTGCGTGCAGTTACTGAAACTCGGTGTGACCGAAATGTTCAAATCGGTTGCACCGAGATCGAAAACCTAGATCAACTTAATGATCTCGGTAGGACCGAAAGTGGGGTATCGGTCAGACCGAGAATCATAAAGAGGTTTTGGAAGTTTAAGTCTATGACGAATCGGGGACTCCGAGCGCTCCTCACACAGAGTGGTTCGAATCTGACTTGATCAAATTTTGTGATGCAGCATGAATAGAGTTTGAGACGAGAAAAGCATAGATAGCTAGAGGAGGTTCTTAGGCATTCTTGTCCATCCACTTGGCAAAAGAGGATAAAACCAATCAATCAAAACAACAAGTGGATGTCCTCGAATGAGTAAAATATGCAACCAGCATGCTCACACAATAACATGGCAAATGAAATATGTGACAAGGCATGCACAACCAATTCTAGCATCTATCAAGCAATTTGCGATGACTAGGTCATCTATATATGAGTATATTGACTTAGGAGTCAAGTGAGAACACTTGATCATAGGTCATACTCATCGTTTAAGCTCAAGTGGGGTTACCACTTTTACATAAAGCATTGTTTTGTTCACATCTTTAGAGTTGCTTTAGCTCAAGTCTTAGAGTAAAGCTCCCCCTAGATGTGATATCCCCCCTAAGAGGGATGAACTAACCTTGGGTTTTGTCGATGATGACTTCATGTAGATGTTAAAGATGTGGATGCTCAATGTTGATGTAGATTACTTGAAGCTATCCATTTGAGTGAATTGCACTTTCAATACCTACATGGGTTAGTCCCACAAGGAACAAACAAGGATATCCATAGACATAGAGTGATGCACACAAAAGATGATGTCCATGAAAACTTTTAGGTTACCTTGTCCCTTGTCTTACCAACAAGAGGGTTTGTGACTCCTTGAACTAGTGCACGATGTGGAAGTTGATTGCACTTGTTCTTGCCAAAATGATAAGAGTGAGGTATGTTGGCGGAGTCACCCTCAAGAACTCTCTAGTTCTTCTTCTTTTGGATCCACATCATCTTGATGGGAATCCTTGGAGTTGTAGTCGTACTTGATGAAGTGGAACTTGAAGTAGTCTTGGGAATCCACTTGACTAAGGTCTTAGGAGCTTCTTCAAATGCATCAATTTCCTCTTGAAGCTTGTCCTTGCCTTTTTGCTTGTAGTCTTGTGGTGGAAGATCATCTTGAGCTTGTGTCCCCTTGAAAGAAGCATCGTATTTCTCTTGTTGAGGGACAAACTTTGTCTTGGGGTATTGATCTTCTTCCCACTCAACTCCATTGGCATTGAACTTTCGTTCAAAACCAACACCTTGATTCTTCGGTGCATTCCTTGCTTGCGCACAATTTCCTCAAATTGCTTACTCCCGGCAGGGCTTTTGTACACTCCTTTCTCTATAATTCCCTTCAATAAGCTATTTTCTTGCTCAAGTGTAACTTGGCTAAGAGAATCATTAGTGGAATCAAGAGAACTACTAGAAGCAACAATATTGGATTTAACATGATCATTGTTACTGCTAGAGGAAGAATCTTTCTTGTTCTTGTTACTAGACTTGACTTGAGGCATGTAAGTGGATAAGAGTAAACACTTGGCAATGTAAGAAGAACTTTTCTTGCGGAGATCATCATTGATTGCTTTTAGGAACTCATGCTCTTGCTCAAGATTGAGCTTTTCAAAGCGTAATTTCTCATGAGCTCTTAAAAGTTCTTGATGATCTTCGAAGATAGTTTCATGAGCTAACTTAAGAGTGTTTAGTTCTTTAGTTAGAGCCTCAATTTTCTCCTTATCATTGTCATTTGTTTTATCCTGATTAGCATGATTAATTGACGTTTCATCGTAGTATTCATCACTAGAGCTGTCAACAAGCAAATCATCACCTAACAAGTCATCTTCATCACTATTGAAATCAACATACTCGGGGTGTGTTACCTTAGGACCTTTGGCCATGAAGCATCTTCCAATTCCTTCATTTGGTGAGTCGAATATGTTGTAGGAGTTGGTTGACACAAGTGCTAGACCGGCAACACCTTCATCTTGAGTATCTTCGGAGTCGGAGTGATAACTTCTCTCAGAGTGGCTGTCGGAGTCGGAGCCGGATACCCGTTCACCAACATGAGCTTGATGTCTTCGTCTTGTGTAGCTCCTTGATGATTTTTCCTTCCTTTCCGAATCCTTGCTTCTCCGTGAGTATCTTCATTCATAACGATCATCTCTACTCCTTCTCTCTCTTGGTGGTGATTCTTTGCTTCTTCTTCTTGGAGAATCTTCTCTTCTCTTGTAGGGAGCCGTACACTCATTGGAATAGTGTCCGGGTCTTCCACAATTGTAGCAGCTTCGCTCTCGACTAGAAGATCTTTTGTCATTGTAGGACCTTGACTTGAAGCTTCTATCTTTGCTTCTACTCTTGTAGAACTTGTTGAAGTTCTTCACCATTAAGCTCAATTCTTCATTAAAGTCTTGTTTCTCACTTGATGATGTAGGGGCTTCACATGAGGCTTTATAGGGACCACTTGATTTGTTGTGAAGTTCCTCTTTATCCTTAAGTGACATCTCATGAGCAACAATTCTTCCAATCACCTTCGTTGGCTTGAGATCTTTATAATTGGGCATCATTTGGATCAATGTGCACACGGTATCATATTTTCCATCCAAGGCTCTTAGAATCTTCTTGATGATGAATCTATCGGTCATCTCTTCACTTCCTAAGCCGGCAATCTCATTTGTGATGAGAGCAAGCCTAGAGTACATTTCAGCGGCACCTTCACCATCCTTCATCTTGAACTTGTCAAGTTGGCTTTGAAGCACATCCAACTTGGATTCCTTGACAGAGTCGGTACCTTCGTGCATATCAATCAAAGTGTCCCAAATTTCCTTTGCATTCTCAAGACGGCTGATTTTGTTGAATTCTTCGGGGCACAATCCGTTGAAGAGAATATCACAGTTGAGCATTGTATTGCAACATCTTCAACTCATCCGCAGTAGCTTCACGGTTTGGTTCTCTCCCATCAAAGAAGTTACCTTGCAAGCCAACACACAGAATAGCCCAAACGGCGGGGTTATGTCCAATAATATGCATTTTCATTATATGCTTCCAACTAGCAAAATTAGTACCATCAAAGTAAGGACCTCTACGGTGATAATTTCCCTCGCTAGACGCCATACTCTCCTAGGTTGTGAAACCAAGGCTATGACCACCAAAGCTATGGAGATCAAAGCAAATGGAGACCAAAGCTCTGATACCACTTGTAGGATCGAAAGTATGTCTAGAGGGGGGGTGATTAGACTACTTGACAAAATAAAAACTTAACCTTTTCCTAATTTTAGTTCTTGGCAGATTTTAGCTATTTTTGGACAAGTCAAGCAATCATCACACAATTCAAGCAAGCATGCAAAGAGTATATTGGCAGCGGAAAGTAACGCATGCAACTTGCAAGAATGTAAAGGGAAGGGTTTGGAGAATTCAAACGCAATTGGAGACACGGATGTTTTTCCCGTGGTTCGGATAGGTGGTGCTATCCTACATCCACGTTGATGGAGACTTCAACCCACGAAGGGTAATGGTTGCACGAGTCCACACAGGGCTCCACCCAAGGGTAACGGTTGCGCGAGTCCACACAGGGCTCCACCCACGAAGGGTCCACGAAGAAGCAACCACCCACAAAGGGTCCACGAAGAAGCAACCTTGTCTATCCCACCATGACCATCGCCCACACAGGACTTGCCTCACTAGCGGTAGATCTTCACGAAGTAGGCGATCTCCTTGCCCTTACAAACTCCTTGGTTCAACTCCACAATCTTGTCGGAGGCTCCCAAGTGACACCTAGCCAATCTAGGAGACACCACTCTCCAAGAAGTAACAAATGGTGTGTAGGTAATGAACTCCTTGCTCTTTTGTTTCAAATGATAGTCTCCCCAACACTCAACTCTCTCTCATAGGATTTGGATTTGGTGGAAAGAAGGTTTGAGTGGAAAGCAACTTGGGAAGGCTAGAGATCAAGATTCATATGGTAGGAATGGAATATCTTGGTCTCAACACATGAGTAGGTGGTTCTCTCTCAGAACATATGAGTTGGAATGGTGTGTGTGTTCTGATGGCTCTCTCATTGAATGAGGAGGAGGTGGAGGGGTATATATAGCCTCCACACAAAATCCAACCGTTACACAGTTTTCCAATCTTGGTGGGACCGAAACAATAAACTCGGTCCGACTGAAAATGTAAACCTAGTGACCGTTAGAGATTTTCGGTGGGACTAACATGCAACTCGGTAGGACCGATATGGTTAGGGTTTGGGCATAACGTAATCTCGGTGAGACCGATTACACAAACTCGGTGAGACCGAATTTGGTAATTAGCTAACCAGAGAGTTGGTCAGGCAAACTCGGTGGGACCGATTTGCTCTTTCGGTGAGACCGAGTGGAACTCGGTGAGACCGAAAAGTTACAAAGGGGAAACACTGAGTTTACATTGCAATCTCGGTGGGACCGATTCGCTCTTTCGGTGAGACCGAGAAGTTACGAAAGGGAAACAGAGAGTTTGCAACCCCATCTTGGTGAGACCGAGATCCCTATCGGTAGGACCGAATTGCTAGGGTTTGGCAGTGGCTTATGACAAATGAAAACTCGGTGGCGCCGGATAGGAAGAATCGGTAGGACCGAGTTTGGCTTAGGGTTTAGGTCAAATGTGGATATGGGAAAGTAGTTGAGGGTTTTGGAGCATATCACTAAGCACATCAAGCAAGAGGCTCATTAAGCAACACCTCATCCCTCCTTAATAGTATTGGCTTTTCCTAAAGACTCAATGTGATCTTGGATCACTAAAATATAAAATGAAGAGTCTTGAGCTTTTGAGCTTGAGCCAATCCTTTGTCCTTAGCATTTTGAGGGTTCCACTTTCACATCCATGCCATGCCAATCATTGAGCTTTCCTGAAATAATCATCTTGGAATAGCATTAGCTCAATGAGCTATATGTTGTTATGAATTACCAAAACCACCTAGGGATAGTTGCACTTTCAATCTCTCCCTTTTTGGTAATTGATGACAACATATATATCAAAGCTTCGACAAATGATAATAAGCATGAAATATATCGTCGCTTTGAGAAGTATGTGATAAGTAAGAGCTCCCCCTAAATTTGTGCATATTTAAAATTTGCTTTGGACTGCAAATGCACAAGGAGTTAGAGTCATGGGTTACTCTTCCATGTCACATACATCTTGGTGGAGCGCTCAAAATGATAAGAATGAAATACATGCACTCATCACCAAGAATAGTGAATGATCACATAAGATAGATAAGGTAATAACATTCATCAAGCATTAAGTGTAGCTTATGATCAAACACATGATCATCAATGTCTCACAAGCATAGTATCTCAAGCACTCAAAAGCAAACAAGTTTGAAAAACCACCAAATAAAGCAAGAGAGAAAAGCAACACTCTCTCTCTCTCGAAGCCTATGATCTATACATCTTCTCCCCCTTTGGCAACAAGTTACCAAAAAGTTCCTAGAAAATGCATAGCACTAGATCGACGCTCAGGCTTGATCTTCAGGTGGTGGTGCAGTCCGGATCACTCCAAGGACGAAGGCTTCGGTAGATGCTGAAGTAGACGCTGGAGTTGGAGCTGAAGTAGATGCTGGAGCTGGTGGAACTAAGGATGTGGCTGGTGCTGAGGTGGTGGCTCTTGTGTCAGCAACTGGCACGGCAGACGACCTCGGACCTCTTGGCACTCTAGCAAAGGCATGAGTAGTAGTCCTGCCTCTCCTCTCCTGCATGTCCTCCTGGAGCTGCTCCACTGCAGACTGAACTTCCGTTACTTTGACATCCAAGTCATAGAACTTCTGTTCCATGATTCTCTCTAGGCTCTGCTGATTTTGAGTGAGGGTGGCCAGACTTTGCTCAATCCTCAGCGTGGATGCAATCAAGTAACCAAGCTGCTCTTGTTTGGTCTTCAAGAAGTACTCAGATGCCTCCTCTTGAGTTGGCATCTTGGCAGCTTTCTCCTTCCTCGCCTTCTCCTTCTTTGCGTAAGCTTGTGCAGACGATGGCTCATTCTCAGTCATCACAACTTCATTGTTCTCAAAATCTGGACGGATGGACAAATGTTCCTTGTCCAATAAATATATGCCCGTGCCCATCTTGGAGTTGATGAGCTCCTGAATCTGAGGGGCATATCCGCAACTCCTCTTCTGGTCTGCTGCAGTCCTCTTGATAGTTTCCACTATGAGGCTCATCACCTTGAATTTCTGAGGCACATCAAACACATGTAGCAAGTTGATAGCATGGCCTCTGATCATCTTGTGATCTCCAGACTTAGGCAATAAGGTGTGCCTCAAGATCCAATTGATAGTCGGGAGCCCTGGCAGAAGGTAATGTACTGAGCCAAACTTGAAGGTATCAAGTGCTTCATTTGGGATCTCCTTACACATGTTGGACATAGAGTTGTGGTCCATCTTCTTCTTGGCATAGATATCCAAGTCATCATCATGCTCCTTTGTGGCATTAATCAACTTTGCCCATTCCTCAACAGTGGATTGGTACCTCGTACCCTCAGACATCCATGTGATCCTCCCATCTGGATAAAAGTGAGCTGTGGAGTAGAACTGCATGATGAGTTCCTCGTTCCACTTTGTGAACTTCTGCCCAACAAAGTCCTCTACTCCACATGCCTTGAAGCTGTCCTGAACTCCTGGGAAGTACTCTTCATTGTCCTTGATGTATTGCCAATCAACCCATCTCATATCACAGACTATTGGCTTCTTATCAAGCAAAACAGTCTCATAGAAATCCTGCTGCTCCTTGGTGTGAAACCTGTAGTCAACTGCTGTCCTTCTCCTTGAAGCATACGGGTCTGCTTCTCTCCACTTCCTCAGCCCTGAATCTGTCCTAAGCTTCATGTCCTCAGCCACAGGATGAGCATCATTATGGTCTGGGATCTTGGGCTTGAGCTTTCTCAGGACATTCTCTTCCTCTTCTTCAGCAACAGTCTCAGGCACTGGGGCCTTGTTCTTCTCAGCTGCAGGAATGCTTCTTGTGTTCCTCTTTGGCTTTGGCTTTGGAGCTGGCTTGGCCTTGGAAGAAGCTCCCCCTGATTTTATGGCATCTCCCATTAGCTTGGGTGCCTTGGGTGCTGGTGCAGCTACTTCTTCTTCCTCCTCTTCCATGATGGAAGCTTTGCCAAGCACTCTAGCCACAGTCTTCTTCACCCTTTCCTTTCTTTTCTTGCCCTCAGCTGCAACTGGCTCTATGGGCTTCTCAGTTGACATTCTGGCCTTTGACATTGGCTGCCTGCCTGCTGGCCTTTTGATTTTCAGGCATGGCTTAGTGCCTTGAGCTGGCTCAACTCTCTTGGAAGTGGCCTCTTCCTCTGCCACATAGTCTTCATCTTCGGAATCTGAAGTCCTCTTCTTTCTCTGTCTCGTGGCAGCTTTTGGCAAGTTGCTAGGAGTGCTCCTGCTGCCTTCATCAGAAGAGCTAGAGGGACTAGTGCCCTCACTCATCACCACTTGCTGTTCTGACAGATTCTGGCTATCACTTTGATCAGACATGCTGCAAGCTCTGACTGCTGACCCTGTGAACAGATTATAGATGAGGTAGAAAAGATGAGCATCACAAAATGCAGAGATTTTTGCAAAAGAATGATCCAAAAACTTAGTTTTAGTTTCCCACTGAAATCATCTCGGATCTACCGATTTTCAAACTCGGTGATACCGAAGCAGTTTTGGAACCTAAACTAGTGAACTCGGTTGGACCGAGTCACAGTTCGGTGGCACCGAGACTGCTAGGGTTTCACAGAGTTCCAAAATCGGTCACACCGATAAGTAATTCTCGGTCAGACCGAGTCTCACTTGTGCAATGGCATAAGCCAAATCGGTGGGACCAAGTTTTTCAACTCGGTGGGTCCGAGATGGTTTTGGCGGAAACCTAAACCTAGAATTTTTGAATCAAACCTAATCTATGAGTTCATTGACTGGATAGAGGTGTTTCAAACGTGGCTAGAATCAATATGATCACAATGTGCTAGGAATCAGATTGGGGAATAGCACAAAGATCAAGTCCATACCCTAGTTCGGCGTGGACTTGCTACGGCGGCAACGGCGGGGCAGAATTCCCGTTGACGGTGACGGAGACCAGCGACTGGAGGCGGCTGGCGGCGAGAAGACGATCCGGAGACCACAAGGGCAGAGCAGGCTATCGCGCGGGCGAAGGGGTTCAGAGAAATTTCCAAAATTTTGCCCGTGACTATATATAGCCCGACCCTGTCGGTGTGACCGAGTGGAACAACTCGGTGGCACCGAGATTCATAACTGCGTGCAGTTACTGAAACTCGGTGTGACCGAAATGTTGAAATCGGTTGCACCGAGATCGAAAACCTAGATCAACTTAATGATCTCGGTAGGACCGAAAGTGGGGTATCGGTCAGACCGAGAATCATAAAGAGGTTTTGGAAGTTTAAGTCTATGATGAATCGGGGACTCCGAGCGCTCCTCACACAGAGTGGTTCGAATCTGACTTGATTAAATTTTGTGATGCAATATGAATAGAGTTTGAGACGAGAAAAGCATAGATAGCTAGAGGAGGTTCTTAGGCATTCTTGTCCATCCACTTGGCAAAAGAGGATAAAACCAATCAATCAAAACAACAAGTGGATGTCCTCGAATGAGTAAAATATGCAACCAGCATGCTCACACAATAAGATGGCAAATGAAATATGTGACAAGGCATGCACAACCAATTCTAGCATCTATCAAGCAATTTGCGATGACTAGGTCATCTATATATGAGTATATTGACTTAGGAGTCAAGTGAGAACACTTGATCATAGGTCATACTCATCGTTTAAGCTCAAGTGGGGTTACCACTTTTACATAAAGCATTGTTTTGTTCACATCTTTAGAGTTGCTTTAGCTCAAGTCTTAGAGTAAAGCTCCCCCTAGATGTGATATCCCCCCTAAGAGGGATGAACTAACCTTGGGTTTTGTCGATGATGACTTCATGTAGATGTTGAAGATGTGGATGCTCAATGTTGATGTAGATCACTTGGAGCTATCCATTTGAGTGAATTGCACTTTCAATACCTACATGGGTTAGTCCCACAAGGAACAAACAAGGATATCCATAGACATAGAGTGATGCACACAAAAGATGATGTCCATGAAAACTTTTAGGTTACCTTGTCCCTTGTCTTACCAACAAGAGGGTTTGTGACTCCTTGAACTAGTGCACGATGTGGAAGTTGATTGCACTTGTTCTTGCCAAAATGATAAGAGTGAGGTATGTTGGCGGAGTCACCCTCAACAACTCTCTAGTTCTTCTTCTTTTGGATCCACATCATCTTGATGGGAATCCTTGGAGTTGTAGTTGTACTTGATAAAGTGGAACTTGAAGTAGTCTTGGGAATCCACTTGACTAAGGTCTTAGGAGCTTCTTCAAATGCATCAATTTCCTCTTGAAGCTTGTCCTTGCCTTTTTGCTTGTAGTCTTGTGGTGGAAGATCATCTTGAGCTTGTGTCCCCTTGAAAGAAGCATCATATTTCTGTTGTTGAGGGACAAACTTTGTCTTGGGGTATTGATCTTCTTCCCACTCAACTCCATTGGCATTGAACTTTCGTTCAAAACCAACACCTTGATTCTTCCAGTGCATTCCTTGCTTGCGCACAATTTCCTCAAATTGCTTACTCCCGGCAAGGATTTTGTACACTCCTTTCTCTATAATTCCCTTCAATAAGCTATTTTCTTGCTCAAGTGTAACTTGGCTAAGAGAATCATTAGTGGAATCAAGAGAACTACTAGAAGCAACAATATTGGATTTAACATGATCATTGTTACTGCTAGAGGAAGAATCTTTCTTGTTCTTGTTACTAGACTTGACTTGAGGCATGTAAGTGGATAAGAGTAAACACTTGGCAATGTAAGAAGAACTTTTCTTGCGGAGATCATCATTGATTGCTTTTAGGAACTCATGCTCTTGCTCAAGATTGAGCTTTTCAAAGCATAATTTCTCATGAGCTCTTAAAAGTTCTTGATGATATTCGAAGATAGTTTCATGAGCTAACTTAAGAGTGTTTAGTTCTTTAGTTAGAGCCTCAATTTTCTCCTTATCATTGTCATTCGTTTTATCCTGATTAGAATGATTAATTGATGTTTCATCGTAGTATTCATCACTACAGTTGTCAACAAGCAAATCATCACCTAACAAGTCATCTTCATCACTATTGAAATCAACATACTCGGGGTGTGTTACCTTAGGACCTTTGGCCATGAAGCATCTTCCAATTCCTTCATTTGGTGAGTCAAATATGTTGTAGGAGTTGGTTGACACAAGTGCTAGACCGGCAACACCTTCATCTTGAGTATCTTCGGAGTCGGAGTGATAACTTCTCTCGGAGTGGCTGTCGGAGTCGGAGCCGGATACCCATTCACCAACATGAGCTTGATGTCTTCGTCTTGTGTAGCTCCTTGATGATTTTTCCTTCCTTTCCGAATCCTTGCTTCTCCGTGAGTATCTTCGTTCATAACGATCATCTCTACTCCTTCTTTCTCTTGGTGGTGATTCTTTGCTTCTTCCTCTTGGAGAATCTTCTCTTCTCTTGTAGGGAGCCGTACACTCATTGGAATAGTGTCCGGGTCTTCCACAATTGTAGCAGCTTCGCTCTCGACTAGAAGATCTTTTGTCATTGTAGGACCTTGACTTGAAGCTTCTATCTTTGCTTCTACTCTTGTAGAACTTGTTGAAGTTCTTCACCATTAAGCTCAATTCTTCATTGAAGTCTTGTTTCTCACTTGATGATGTAGGGGCTTCACATGAGGCTTTATAGGGACCACTTGATTTGTTGTGAAGTTCCTCTTTATCCTTAAGTGACATCTCATGAGCAACAATTCTTCCAATCACCTCCGTTGGCTTGAGATCTTTGTAATTGGGCATCATTTGGATCAATGTGCACACGATATCATATTTTCCATCCAAGGCACTTAGAATCTTCTTGATGATGAATCTATCGGTCATCTCTTCACTTCCTAAGCCGGCAATCTCATTTGTGATGAGAGCAAGCCTAGAGTACATTTCAGCGACACCTTCACCATCCTTCATCTTGAACTTGTCAAGTTGGCTTCGAAGCACATCCAACTTGGATTCCTTGACAGAGTCGGTACCTTTGTGCATATCAATCAAAGTGTCCCAAATTTCCATTGCATTCTCAAGACGGCTGATTTTGTTGAATTCTTCGGGGCATAATCCGTTGAAGAGAATATCACAATTGAGCATTGTATTGCAACATCTTCAATTCATCCGCAGTAGCTTCACGGTTTGGTTCTCTCCCATCAAAGAAGTCACCTTGCAAGCCAACACACACAATAGCCCAAACGGCGGGGTTATGTCCAAGAATATGCATTTTCATTTTATGCTTCCAACTAGCAAAATTAGTACCATCAAAGTAAGGACCTCTACGGTGATAATTTCCCTCGCTAGACGCCATACTCTCCTAGGTTGTGAAACCAAGGCTATGACCACCAAATCTATGGAGATCAAAGCAAATGGAGACCAAAGCTCTGATACCACTTGTAGGATCGAAAGTATGTCTAGAGGGGGGTGATTAGACTACTTGACAAAATAAAAACTTAACCTTTTCCTAATTTTAGTTCTTGGCAGATTTTAGCTATTTTAGGACAAGTCAAGCAATCATCACACAATTCAAGCAAGCATGCAAAGAGTATATTGGCAGAGGAAAGTAAAGCATGCAACTTGCAAGAATGTAAAGGGAAGGGTTTGGAGAATTCAAACGCAATTGGAGACACGGATGTTTTTCCTGTGGTTCGGATAGGTGGTGCTATCCTACATCCACGTTGATGGAGACTTCAACCCACGAAGGGTAACGGTTGCGCGAGTCCACACAGGGCTCCACCCAAGGGTAACGGTTGTGCGAGTCCACACAGGGCTCCACCCACGAAGGGTCCACGAAGAAGCAACCACCCACAAAGGGTCCACGAAGAAGCAACCTTGTCTATCCCACCATGGCCATCGCCCACACAGGACTTGCCTCACTAGCGGTAGATCTTCACGAAGTAGGCGATCTCCTTGCCCTTACAAACTCCTTGGTTCAACTCCACAATCTTGTCGAAGGCTCCCAAGTGACACCTAGCCAATCTAGGAGACACCACTCTCCAAGAAGTAACAAATGGTGTGTAGGTAATGAAATCCTTGCTCTTGTGCTTCAAATGATAGTCTCCCCAACACTCAACTCTCTCTCACAGGATTTGGATTTGGTGGAAAGAAGGTTTGAGTGGAAAGCAACTTGGGAAGGCTAGAGATCAAGATTCATATGGTAGGAATGGAATATCTTGGTCTCAATACATGAGTAGGTGGTTCTCTCTCAGAACATATGAGTTGGAATGGTGTGTGTGTTCTGATGGCTCTCTCATTGAATGAGGAGGAGGTGGAGGGGTATATATAGCCTCCACACAAAATCCAACCGTTACACAGTTTTCCAATCTCGGTGGGACTGAATCAATAAACTCGGTCGGACCGAAAATGTAAACCTAGTGACCGTTAGAGATTTTCGGTGGGACTGACATGCAACTCGGTAGGACCGATATGGTTAGGGTTTGGGCATAACATAATCTCGGTGAGACCGATTACACAAACTCGGTGAGACCGAATTTGGTAATTAGCTAACCAGAGAGTTGGTCAGGCAAACTCGATGGGACCGATTTGCTCTTTCGGTGAGACCGAGTGGAACTCGGTGAGACCGAAAAGTTACAAAGGGGAAACACTGAGTTTACATTGCAATCTTGGTGGGACCGATTCGCTCTTTCGGTGAGACCGAAAAGTTACGAAAGGGAAACAGAGAGTTTGCAACCCCATCTCGGTGAGACCGAGATCCCTATCTGTAGGACCGAATTGCTAGGGTTTGGCGGTGGCTTATGACAAATGAAAACTTGGTGGCGCCGGATAGGAAGAATCGGTAGGACCGAGTTTGGCTTAGGGTTTAGGTTAAATGTGGATATGGGAAAGTAGTTGAGGGTTTTGGAGCATATCACTAAGCACATCAAGCAAGAGGCTCATTAAGCAACACCTCATCCCTCCTTAATAGTATTGGCTTTTCCTAAAGACTCAATGTGATCTTGGGTCACTAAAATATAAAATGAAGAGTCTTGAGCTTTTGAGCTTGAGCCAATCCTTTGTCCTTAGCATTTTGAGGGTTCCACTTTCACATCCATGCCATGCCAATCATTGAGCTTTCCTGAAATAATCATCTTGGAATAGCATTAGCTCAATGAGCTATATGTTGTTATGAATTACCAAAACCACCTAGGGATAGTTGCACTTTCAAAATCTCGTCGGCAAATATTCGGTGTATGTGAGATTACCGTCCTCTCCCCAATAGACTAATGTTGTTGTGATGTAGTAGAAATTTGAAATGGGGGCTAAGTTTGTAAATTTCATCGTATTTGAGACAAGTGCACCCTGAATACATGGTTCCCCCCTTCCTCTCTACCTCCCTTTTCCCCGTTCGTACTCCGTGGGCACCAAAACACCCTCTTCGCTCCACCCTCCTCTGTCCGCCGCCGTCCGCCACCACATCCACCGCCGTCCTCCTCCACCATGCCGGAGCTGATACCTCGACGCCGCCGTCCATTACAAGAGATTGACCTCTCTCATCCACGACTTCGGACCGGGATCCTTGCATCCCGTCCTCTCGCTTCATCCCCGCCGTCGTCCACCTTGCCGGTGCCGCTCCTATGACCGTCTTGTCCACCGAGCCCCGCCGCCACCGTCTACCCTCCTATATCTACTTCCACGCCGCCGACAGCCATCGCTACCGCAGCACCATCAAATTCTCAGTAGATGCGTACACGGCGCCGCACCAGAGGCGGTACTCTTTCGTATCTGCTCAACTTATTTATCGCAGCAAGAAAATAGATCACCGCTGCTTTACTCTGATTTCTTGTCTTGGTTGTGAAGTTGCCTTTGTCCGGTTTGCACCTTCAGATATGCCATGGCACGCTCAACACTATACTACCAATGCTTATGGTTTTCCTCTTTTATATTCCACACTAGTTAAATCACAGCAGACTAAATTTCAAAATTGGGCCAGTCAATTTTTCAGAGCTCGCCGGAGTTCATCGGTGCGATCGAAGGGGCTCGAGTGGTTGTGGGGCCTCGCCGAATGAAGAAAACTCGACGCGGGTGGGGGTTGGGGCGGGGGTTGGGTGGGGGTGGCGGAGGAACACACGCGGTGGGGGCCGGTGGTCCGGCCGGCGGCCCGTGTGGTGTTCTGTATGGGAAGAATCAGAGACAAGGAAGAAGGGTTAGGAGACATAGGATCTTCATCCAACCGCCTGAAATGGTCGAGAGACAGCTGGGAGTTCCATTCTTAATGCGCTCTGGTTCATCATGTGTGGGCACTGCGCAACCAACATTTTATTATCCAAAATCTGCTTGCTCTTCTTTACCATGTTCCTCTTCTGTTCTTCTTTAATATGTACTCTCTCCGTTCCTAAGTACAAGTCTTTGTATAGATTCCACCATGGACTACATATGGAGCAAAATGAGTGAATCTACACTCTAAAATGTATCTGGATACATCTGTATGTGATCCATAGTGGAAATATCTACCAAGACTTATATTTTGGAACAGAGGGAGTATGATAGTAGTACAGTATATTCCTTGTATTGAAGATGAGCAGGGACATTTGTAGTGTAGAGGTCTATACGGTTGGTTGTGATGGAGACTTTGAGCCTCTTTGATTCGTAGGATCTTGTAAACATAGGAATAGGATTTGTTGTGGCCTGCCCACTTGAATCCTATAAGAATAGCAAGGAAATGCGGGGAGCTGTGTCGCCTTTGAGAGTTACACTGATATTAACAGTACCACACCTTCACTTGAAGAGAGCTGGTATCCGAAGCCTTTCAAGCCATACCGGCAATACTAGCACATATATTCCAGCAAGTTCCACTTTGCTGATTATACTCTGATGCTTAAGGTTTTCCCGTTATATCTACACTATGATCTCTGTAGCTGCTTTATGTCGCACTAGCAGCAATCCAGTCTTGAAGCTAAACACTGCAATGACTTACAAAATTGGCACCAAGGCATTGAGTGCCATTCTGGATGCAATGAAACTCATACGCTTCCCACCTGTTGATTCTTGTTCAGAATATGATCCTAATGACTATTCTAACCTCGAGGAGTCAAAGGCAGATGGCCTGTCCTGTTCACCCATCAAGGTGCCTGTTCTAATTTGGCAATGTTTTATTGATTGTGGGTATCTTCAATATGTTGTCTTGCATTTCTTCTACTTTGTTGCACCGCCATCTGCTTAGTTTACTCATCATATATGTCGAGATGCCATGCCCATCCATTATCAATACATATTCCATCTGTCATCATACCATGTTTTTCCACTCAAATGCTATTCTTGTGCATCAGACATCAAAAAGGAAGAGGGTGATTGCCGAACCTAAAGGAGCACCAGCAAAGTCCTTGAAAAACGTGGTGGTGCCGGAGAAATCAGACAACACCCCACTTATATTGGCTCTATAACCAGTGACACAAAATGTAGGACCGACTCCAGCAGACTGTACCCATACTTCACTGGCCACACCACTAGCCCCACCACACAGGACCTACACGCCAGCAAAATGTATACCGATTTCATTTGCCATGGCACCACCTGCACCATAGAAAAATCCCACTCCAGGCAAAAGTACAGCAAGTCCACCGGCCGAAGACCTATCCCAACTGCAGAGACGACCAATTCCTGCAGATTGGAACCCCATTCCATTTATTCCCAGTTTAAAAGACAATGCTTTCAATGTTGTTAGGGACTACGTCCATATATTCCCATCATGGGAAGATTATTGTGAAGACAAACACCATTTTCACATCTTCCTGTCCAACTTACGTGTAAGTGCTATTATTCATGGTTATTATTTTCCTGTTTTCTGCTGATTGAACACATCAATGATTTACATTACATTGTTGTAACTAGGCGAGGGTCAATCTGGATAGTCATGACGAGCAAAGCTTGCTTGTGCTTTTCAAGGAAGCATTGCAACAGTATCAGTGTTACCTGAGGAAATCACACTTTGATGGCAAGTCTATAAACGAATTTCCGGTGAAGTCCCCTGTGCTAAATTTAGAAGACATTGAATGGAAAAACCTTGTTATGCACTGGTCTCGTTCCTAGGATGAGGTACTGTCTATGAAATCACATGACAATTTGAACTTCTACTTTTCCGCCTGTGCCTTACGGATCTTTTTTGCAGGAAATCTGCTCAAAGAAGAATTCTGGTTTGACAAGAACGACAGGATATCGCAAATATGCTGTCCGCTGCTTTGCTCTTGTTAGTACCCGTTGTCCTGTATCACTGTACTTGCATACATACCTGGTTCATTATGTGACAGCAGTATGCATGATAGCTTGCTTATCAATTGTTCGCTCCAAATTATCTGATCTGTATGAATGGTTACATTAGTGTATAATATATCCAATGCCAATGTTTTTTAGCTCTGCATTGTTCTTGTAAGTACATGCTGTCCTTTATTAGTGTACTTATAATGACAGGTAGTTGTTCATGTACCATCACTCTGCATCTTATTTTCCTTTGCCCTCCATTTTCTACACATCAGATCTATATTTACTCTTACCATAAGGTTGGTACTGAAGAAGTTTAGTTGTGCATTGCTCTTGGCTGTACCTTTTGCCTATATCGCTGCACTTACATTTATAGCTACTTGGTTATGTAGCATCACTCTTCATCTTATCTTAAATATTCTACATTTTTTCGTATATTATCACATGTATATTTACTCTTAACAAAATGTAGAATAAAGGCAATACTTTTCAAGAAGATTATGTGGTAAACTTCTTGAATTGCCCCCCATCAGCATGGACAAGGCCTTTATAGAGCCTGTCTTCACCAATAATGTAAGTTTGTCCATCTCAAGCCTTTAAACTTTGTTGTATATATTTGGTTAGGCATGACTGCAACAGCTGTTTATTTTTGGTGCTTGCATCAAATTGCTTGTTTAAAGTTTATTATGTAGTTCATAAACAAAAGTTTGTCCTTTCTCAATTTAAGTTTTCAGTTGTACAACCAAGTTCCTTCTTCATACCATGTAAATTAAACTATACAGAGCAAGTGATCTTCTTTTGCACTGCATGTATGCTTCTGTTCTTCATCCGTAATCCAGTGGTGTGGTGAACCTACCCACTACAGCACAATGTCATATTCTGCAATGTCTTAACTATGAACAATGTCATATCATTCTACTATTATTTAAACCGTCTCTTTATTTGCCAATCTGAAATGGTATAAATTGACAGCACACTAACCATTGATACTTATGAGTTCTTGATCTGTAATCCAGTGGTGTCGTGAAGCTGCCAACTCCTTCACAATGTCATTTCCTGCCATGTCTTGACCTGAACAATACCATATTATGTTAATGCAATTTTAAACTCTGTCACTTTATTCATCAATAAGAAATGTGATGAATTGTCAGCACTGATACGTTTATGTGCAAAACTTGTCATTTGTCTGCTTGTTTATCTTTCAGAGTGAGGAAGATATAAGTGTTGAACAAGCACAGTCTCATCATCTTGCTCAGCTGCTTGCGCTGCAGCTCCCCAGCAGGGCTAACCTTTCTTGAACTCTATTGAAGTGCTGTTGGTTTTGTATATTATTTTTTCGACGTGTTTATGTGCACTGGTGGCGATCTTTGATGCCCAGTGTATGTAATCTGTTGTCTGCTTGTGCTTTATTATCATAGTGGCAAACTTTGATGCCCAGTGGATGTAATATGCCGTAATTTCTTTATTGTATAGTCTAGGTTTTTTCTTATTCACGATGCTGCAGTTATTTTACTATACATATATTCTGTCTTCGCAGTAAACTGGCCAAACCGTAAAATTACGGTACATAATCGGGCCGTCATGCAATCACGATGTAGGTTGGGCCTGAAACGTGTCGAACAGCTCACGGGCCGGCAGCAGCCAGAAATGAACCCCGACCCATGATTGTGCGAATCAAGTCACGGGCTTTTAACAAGCCAAAATTGTCTCGGTCCTTGTTTCGCCCAATCAGATATCGGCTGCGAGGAGGCCGGATGCAAACCGGGCCGTAGTTAGGCCCAACTATATGACGGGCTTTTAACATGCCGAAATTAATATATGGCCGAAATGTTAAACGGTCCCTTAACAGGCCAGAACTAATATCAGGCCGAATTACTAAGTGGGCCTTTAGCAAGTGGGCCCAAAAGCATAGTGTCCAGTTGACGGGCCGAATCTGATATGGGCCATAATTGAGCCCAAAGCCTCTTAAAGGGCCGGACCTCATCTTGGCCGTAATTTGGCCCAGAACGTGGTAGGCTTTTAACGGGCCGGATCTCATATGGGCCACTATTAGGCCCGGAGCGTGGCAGGCCATTAATGGACCGGATCAAATATGGGCCGGCATTTGGCCCAAAACATGGCAGCCAGTTAATGGGCCGGCCTACTAGGGTCCTCAAAATCTCGTGGGCCTACAGCTGGGGCGGCCCATTAATGTCGGCGAAATCTCGTGGGCCTTTAGCTGGGCTGGTCCATTATGATCTGCAAGAATCTTGTGGGCCTTTACCTGGGCCGGCCCATTATGGAACACAAAAATCTTGTGGGCCTTTACCTGGGACGACCCATTATGGCCCGCAAAATCATTTGGGCCTTTAGCTGGGCCAGCCCATTATGGTCCACAAAATCTCGTGGGCCTTTAGCTAGGCCAGCCCATTATGGACCGCAAAATCTTGTGGGCCTTCAGTTGGGCTGGCCCATTTAAACTTGATGGGCCGGTCCACGTGTCAACATATCATAGGCGCGTCTCGCCCATTGGATGAGTGACACCTGTGCCAACGCGGACCTGACACGTGTCTCCTCCAGCCAATGATGATTTTACACGTGGAAAATCCCCATTGGTCGGGGCTGTTAACGGGTTATCGGATCCAAAACCCGACCCGATAGCTTAATGGTGTTCTGTTATGGTGGATGCCACGTGTCGGTCACCCTTGACGAAAGCACTTCTGTGACGCGCGATTTATCGTCATGGAAGTGGACACTTCTGTGATGATAATTTTGGTAATGTCATGGAACACTTCTACGACAGCGCATGTATGACTATCTTGATTCTGTCATAAAATTGTCATGGATGTAAATGCATGACAGAAAACAAGACCTACTGTGACAAACACGTATCATCACGGAAGTGTATTTTTTTGTAGTGATAGCTAACATGGACATTAATGGTGCACCATGTATTTGGTAGCAGTGGCGCACCAAATACAGGTGCGCCATTATTGACATATTACTAATGGCGCACCTGGTGTGTGGTGTGCCATTAGTAGTTTTGAAAAAAAATAAAAAAATTGTTAGCAGTGGCGCACCAGGGGATAGTACGCCATTACTAGTTCACATAGTAATGGCGCACCACACCCACCGTGCACCATTAGTAGTTTTGAAAAAAAATAAAAAAATGTTAGTAGTAGCGCACCATGGAACTGTGCGCCACGACTAGTAATGGCGCACTGTCCCATGGTGCGCCACTACTACCATGGGAAAGTTACATACGAATCAATGATTAGGGCTACAGTGAGATGGATGGTGGTGTGGACGGCGGTGAGGAAGAAGATGAGGTGGAGGAGATTGGGGAGGGGGTGTTCCACCAAGCGCAAGAAAAAGTGCGCACGAGATCAAAGAACTACACGCAATTGGAAGATCAAGTCTTGATCAAGGCTTGGCAATCCGTGTCTCTTGATGCGCGCACCAACACTGGCTAAACCGGCATGCGGTATTGGGAAAGGATAGAGGACCAGTTCTTCCGAATGATGGCAAAGTATTCCTTGAGGAAGCCACACACCTATAGGTCACTCCAAGGTCGTTGGGATGTGATCAAGCAGATTTGTAGCCATTAGAGTGGTTACTTGGAGCAAGTTCGCAATGCACCTCCAAGTGGTACCGTTAAAGCCAATTATGTGAGTTTGTTTTGTAGGACAAAATTGCGCAGTAAAGGTACAAGGACATGAAGCTTCCAATGGCAAGTCATTTACACTAGAGCATTATTGGAAATTGCTTCAAAATAGTGAGAAGTGGAAGTTGATTGACATAGAATCCCCACCCAAGAGAGGTTCACTCATGAATTAACATGGTAAATTAGATTAGCCTTCAAGCATCCATGAACGTGGTAAATTGGATTCCGCCATTTGGTGCAGCACCCACTGAGGCCACCTCCTAATGTCAACTGGAAGTTAACTATGATCATTAATAGATGCTGGCATGTGTCGACTGTCGACTAAACATGGATGCGATTAGCCTGCAGCGTCCTTGAGAATTCTAAGTCACCAATAGGCTATTGAGATATCCACGCAGAAAAACAAGAATCATGCTAGTAAGATAAAAATCTATCGCATGTAGCTCTATAAATAACCACCACATGGAAGCTTTCACTAGCAACCCACATCATCTCAATCTCTCATAATGGCAGGCACAAAACTAGTAGCTCTTAGTTTTATTGTTCTCTTGAGCATTGGATTAGGCAATGCTGCAAGGGTGACTAGATATGTTAGTATCTATGGAACGGGCTATGGAGGACGGGAGGGCGGGGGTGAAGTGAGTGGTGATGGCTGAGGTTCTGGAGCTGGGTCTGGGTCTGGCCAGAGTTCTAGCAGTGGTGTACATGCAAACGGAGCCGATGGAGGCAGAGGGGGTGGTAGTAGCCAATACGGTGGCATTGTTTCTGGGAGGGGATCGGGTCTCGGTGCAGGCTGGTCAGTATAGTGAAGGAAGAAATGGGGATGTTGGTGGATTTTCTAGCACTGGTGGTACCGGCGGTGGCGTTGGTGGAGGACAAGCGACCGGAGGTCAGGGAGCTAGTGGCCATGGATCAGGCAAAGGTATTGCATCTGGCTCTAGCGACGCCACTAATAACTACTACACTGGAAACAGTAATGCGGAGGCACATGCTAATGGCGCACCACACACCAGGTGTGCCATTAGTAACCCTGGTGCTAAATGCACCCCCCCCCCCGGTGGACCGCCTGTTTAGTTTAAAAAAAATAAAAAAACGATGGAAATGTCAAAAAATAAAAGAAAATAAGTTTGCCATGTGATATGTGGTCTAGTTGTTGGGAAAATTTACAAATATTAATTTCGACTTTATTTGCAAAATCTCTCTGGAATTTAGTAAAATGGGCATAAATTTTGCATACGAACTCGGATAAAAAAGTTTTCTATATGAAAAATCATCTACTCGAAAAGTTACATACGAATCAGTGATTAGGGCTACAGTGAGATGGATGGTGGCATGGACGGTCACGGGGAGGAAGAAGATGAGGTGGAGGAGATTGGGGAGGGGGTGTTTGACCAAGCGCAAGCAAAAGTGCGCACGAGATCAAAGAACTACACTCAATTGGAAGATCAAGTCTTGATCAAGGATTGGGAATCCGTGTCTCTTGGTGCGTGCACCGGCACTAACTAAACCGGCATGCGGTATTGGGAAAGGATAGAGGACCAGTTCTTCCGAATGATGGCAAAGTATTCCTTGAGGACGCCACACACATATAGGTCACTCCAAGGTCGTTGGGATGTGATCAAGCAGATTTGTAGCCATTAGAGTGGTTACTTGGAGCAAGTTAGAGTTTGTTTTGTAGGACAAAATGGCGCAATAAAGGTACAAGGACATTAAGCTTCCAATGGCAAGTCTTTTACACTAGAGCAATGGGAAATTGCTTCAAAATAGTGAGAAGTGGAAGTTGATTGAAAAAGAATCCCCACCCAATAGAGGTTCACTCAACAATGAATGTGGTAAATTGGATTAGCCTTCAAGCATCCATGAACGTGGTAAATTGGATTCCGCCATTTGGTGCAACACCCACTAAAGGAATATGCGGATGTCAATGTCAATGTTGAAAACTTCGAGGTCACCTCCGCAATGTCAACTGGAAGTTAACTGTGATCATTAATAGATGCTAGCATGTGTCGACTATCGACTGAACATGGATGCGATTAGCCTGAAGCTTCCTTGAAAATTCTAAGTCACCAACTGGCTATTAAGATATCCGCGCAGAAAAAGAAGAAGAATGCTAGTAAGATAAAAATCTATCGCATGTAGATCTATAAATAACCACCACATGGAAGCTTTCACTAGCAACCCACATCATCTCGGTCTCTCATAATGGCAGGCACAAAACTAGTAGCTCTTAGTTTTATTGTTCTCTTGAGCATTGGATTAGGCAATGCTGCAAGGGTGACTAGATATGCTAGGACCTACGGAATGTACTATGCAGGAGGGGAGGGCGGGGTTGAAGAGAGTGGTGCTGGCTCAGGTTCTGGAGCTGGGTCTGGGTCTGGCCAGAGTTCTATCTGTGGTGTACAGGCAAACGGTGCTGGTGGAGGCGGAGGGGTGGGAGTAGCCAATACGGTGGCATTGGTTTGAGGTGGGGATCGGGTCTCGGTACAGGCTGGTCAGTATTGTGAAGGAAGAAATGGGGATGTTGGTGGATTTTCTAGCACTGGTGGTACCGGCAGCGGCGTTGGTGGTGGACAACCGACCGGAGGTCAGGGATCTAGTGGCCATGGATCAGGCAAAGGTATTGCATCCGGCTCTAGTGATGCCACTAATAACTACTACACTGGAAACAGTAATGCAGAGGCACATGCTAATAGTGCACCACACACCAGGTG